>NW_026999378.1:0-345129 GCF_037126465.1 Ornithodoros turicata | reverse complement strand
TTTACCACGCTAAAGCTAATGCGACCACTCCTGATTTTAGCACAGGGTGCACCTTTAGCTTAACATAACGTTAACGTACGGGTTTCACGTTAATGGCCTCCCGTTTTTAGCATCATTCAGAATGAATGGCCGGCTAGGTGCGTTAGGTGCGTTACCTGGTAAATGCCACAAGTGCAGGAAGATTGCATCAATCTTCCTGCACTTGTGGCATTTTGGACGTCGAATATATGTGGCATTTGGACGTCGAAGTAGGCCCCGGACGCAAACCCCCCCCCCCCCCCTTCCTGAGCCTTGGAAGTTGATGATGTTCTGAGGAAAGGAAAACACGAGCCTCAAGAATAATGAGCACGTCCGACTACGGCAGGCAGTTCCACCACCATCATTAAAGAAACCCTACGTAACGTCACTGGCGTTAAGAAGCGTCTCCGAGAGCATAGGGGCAGAAAATCAGCGGAGCAACCTTCGACCCAACGATCTCGAAGCCCTGGATCACAGCAACAGCCGTCAACGTCGACTTCGAGAGGTTCATGCGCAGTGTCAGAACTGTCAACTTGCCAGTCAAAATCTTCAACTCATTAAGGCAATTAACGTCACGAATGTCGCCGAAGCACACCGAAAACCTCGCGAGCGAACCTCAAAAGAGAGAGAGCATGATGTCATACATCGTGAGATTTGTTCATCATGCATCTCAAGAGAGGACGTCATACATGGTGGTATTTCTTTCACACACACACGTTTCCGCTTCCGAGTGTCACAAGGTGTCCGAACAAGAAAGTGCGATCGGAATAGTGGGTGCCTGAAATACATGTAACCGGGGTATTTCGTTTTGAAACAGTCGGAAACGTTAGAAAATGAATCTAATTGGATCTTGCGGCCGGCTGCGTGGTCCCGGCTGAATTCAGGCAACAGCGTGCGGCCCGACGTCACTGGAATCGGTTTCGGAACAGATCCGTATCAAGAAACAAGCTTGTTGGCCGATGATGTACCAAGCAAGGCCTGGTAGGCCAGCGTAACTATAGCCTAGCTTGGCCGAACCTTTGTTTGTTGCTTGGGTAAGCACTTTGGGATTTTCTGAACTCGTGTAACACACCTCTCCAGTGACTTCCAAGGGTGCGTCATTTGAAGGGACAAGCACACTCACTCACTCACTCCACTTTCACTCTTACACGTTTCCTCACTCGCACATACATTCACACGACGGGAGACGCAAACGGCATCTGTTGAACATGACGGCAATTGATGTTCTGAGGATGGAACACACAGAAGGGACAATTACATACAAAGCCTCAAGTGCCTAACAAATTAATGACGAAAGAAGGAGGAAGTCACTGAAAACGTTAGCCAGCTCTAGGACTCAACCCACATCTTCTGGATTACCGGTCCAGGGCTCCACCAATTGAACAAAACTAACACACGTCCCCAGTTCCATGATAGGCAAGCCTGAGCGATGGACAAGAACACGTAAACAAACACAAACACGAAGGCTCAAATGACCTGTCAATGACCTTCTGATGATCTGTCAATGACCTTCGCACACGTCCCCAGTTATTTCCGAGGGTTCGTCATGTGTTCCTTTCTATGTGTTCTAGCCTCAAAACATCAACTGCCATCATGTTCAACTGGTGAAAGCCCAGCAAAATTCTCCAACTGGACCCAGTGTGAAAACTGAGACTGCAGAACCAGTTCATACAGTGCTCTAGGTGTTGGTACTCACAGTTTCGGGTTTGACGAGCACATGCCGAAGGAGTACTGTGACATCAGGTCGACAAATATCTCCAGTAATTCTTCCTGGGCGGTGTCGCTGGAAGACGATGCACCGGGGCTGTAGTTTACGCTCGCTACTGAGCAGACGTGGGCAAAACTCCTCACGGTCACCTCGATTTTGCTGGACGGAGCTTTGTCCTCACCTCACCTCAACTACTTTTCGGAGAAGTTCCCTCACCTAAAAAAAATTCAGATAATTTTCCTCGCCTCCCCTCACCTCAAATAATTTTTCAGAAAATTTTCCTCGCCTCGCCTCACCTCACCTCAAAACATTATCAGAAAAATTTCCTCACCTCACCTCAGCCTTTCCTGAAAAAATCTTTCCTCACCTCACTTCACCTCAAAACCTTTTCAGAGAATTTCCCTCACCTCACCTCAGCCTTGCATAAAAAAAATTTCCCTCACCTCACCTCATCTCAAAGTCCGTGAGGTGAGGGGGTTCAAAGCGCCCTCACCTCACTTGCAGTTAGGAGGGTGCCCTCCCTGCTCAAGGTCGACGCTTCTCACTTTTTTTAAATGACGAAAGTACGCAGCGTAAAGCAAGTATCGACAATCGAGACTAAAGCATCAGGTCCCGACTCTCTGCTTCAGCGGTAGGTTGTGACTGTAGGTGTTTGTGGCGCAAGCGCAACAGAGGCCAGAAAGCGCCACGACTGCGGTGAGTACCTGATGAATGGCGATGATGGCTAAAATTATTTACGGATCATGTCCTACGCATTATATCATGGCCGCTCGCCATCAGCTAGTGGGATGGCAGGTGCATTGCTAATTGTCTCGTTCACCGCCTTCGCATGGCATCCGATAGGTTGAGCGCTACAGTGCATGGTGGTCGAATCGAAGCGCAGCTTTGTGAATCATAATCATATGAGTGTCACGTCATCAGTGCACCCAATGTCGTGCCCATATTGCCCCCTACTTTTTGTGGGATGTGCAGCCAGAGTCTAGACCCATCGTCAGGACTCAGGACAGCCAATAAGCAGCGATTATTGATAGTGAAGTGCAACGACTCGCGTCGTTCGGTTTACAACAGTCACTGAAAAAACAAATAAAGTAAAGAAGACAGCCCTAACAACTACCTTTTGCCAACTTGCCTCATATCACCTAAAATTTTTCGGACAAATTTTCTCTTTTCTTCTCTCGACACACGAAAAAAAGTCCTCACCTCACATGAAAAAGGAATCCTCACCTCAGAAAATTTTAACAAAATTTCCCTCACCTCACCTCAAAAATTTTTCAGAAAATGTATCTCATCCCACCTCACCTCAGCCTTTCTGAAGAAAAAATTTCCTCACCTCACCTCAAATTTTTTTTAGAAAATTTTCCTCACCTCACCTCAGTCTTTCCCAAGGAAAATTTCCCTCATCTCACCTCACCTCACCTCAAATTTCGTGAGGTGAGGGTGAGGGAGCCCTCACCCTCACAAGCCCTCGCGAGGGTGCCCACCTCTGTTACTGAGTGACGAGGATCGATCCTGGAGGGTTTGGGGAGCATGCCAAGTGCAATGATTGGGTCGAAAAGGATAGGGAAGGAGCGAATAGTTACCAAAAGGGGAAGAAGGGGGTAGGCGAAAGTTGTAAGAAAGGGCAAGGTGTGCGATATTGATGAAATGCAAGCGTAAGATAATGTCAGAGTGCAATAGCAAAGTGCCATAGCCGTTTAATAGCACAGAGAGCCACAAGAAGGAAAAGGAATGGATTGGAAAAAATAGACGATGGCGTTAAACCAGGCATAGAAAAAGACGTAAATTCGTACAAAGTGACACAAATAAAACTAGTTCACGATAAAATGATTAGTGCGTGGCGCGATGGTGCAATTCACGGCATGCTTCATTGTGTACGGGGCTCTAATGTAGGCATTAGAGGAAAATGCATGCTCAAGTATATACAGTACAATAGAGAAGGGCTACATACAAATTTTTTAGCACGCAAGTATGCAAATGCAATAGTAACACATAGAAATGTGCTGGACTAAATTGCGTTTCAGAAGATAACACGCTTCTTTGGTTTCACACAAATTTTTGCTTTGGTTAACGTGGGGTCAATCCACTGTAAGTTCACCTAAAAATTCACAAAAAGTTTATGATTTTTGAGACACCAACTGGCACCATCCAGCTCTCCACGGAACCAATATACATAAAGTCCAGTATTTCTTTCACTTGTTAAAAAATACCGCAGGTATGACAGAAGTCGAAACTTTTTTCAATGATATATGGAATGTTAAAAATTGTATAATAAAATGCTCAGTTTTTAAGATTTGTTTTAGTAACTTATGGAAAAAGAAAAGAGAAAAGTTGATTCATATTCAGTGTCAATACTGTATTCAGCAATTTTCTTTAGCTGTCCAGGCATCGATGATACTTTTAAATTAACTCGTAGGAATGCCTCGGGTTCCAAACTTGTTGCACCTGTGCGATGGCAATGAGAAAGAACTCCTTGCAGGATGTGTCACAACTCAATATGATAGAGTCCCGTATTTTCGTGTCCAATATTCGGGACCGCTTCTTCAACAAACAGCTCAATGTTTTGTACACACTTAGGGCCGTATTCCCAAACCACCCGCAACTTTGCCCTCAGGGCACCCGTAGCCCAGGGTCCCTTGAGGGCGAACATCCCCTCGGGGCAGCATGCGTTTCTCAAACGTAAACCTGCACGCCCTCAGCGAAGGGCTGGCCGTCGGGGGGCTCGAAGGGGCAGGTCCCCCAAGGTCGCCATTTTCCCATGTATTTGTTCCTATCCCGATGCGCGCAATGCCGGAGGCCGCCCTTAGAAACCCCATTGTTACCAGACGTTGGCTTGCGTTGCATTGTAGCGCGCTAAAGATCCAGTTGAAGCACAATCCAAGCCAGGCCAAGTCACCGAAGGAGAAATGGACGACTGCTCCTGTGCGGCGCCTGGTACGACAGGTACGCTATGTGATGCACGCAGCCGTGCACTAGAGCCTTCCGATCGCTCAACACGTTTAAAAACGGGACCAAAAAGTGAAACACGACACAGAAAGTTGTTATACGCGTTTTATTTGGACATATAAAAACTAGATTCATTCGCAGAAACAACAAAAACATTTTGCCGCTAAACTTAGCGCGCTGAAGTGATCCGGAACGGCAACAGTGGGGTATCTAGTGGCGGCCTTCTTCGTTGCACGATTTTCCGAAGTGAATTTGGGGGACCTGCGAAGGGGATTCGGCCCGATTCCTCGTAGAACGAAGCAGAAGAGCATGCGCAGGACCGCGCTTCATTTCCGCTTCCGACGGCTGTCGTCTGCTACTTTGGTATCTCTCCTGTTCTGTTCGCGTTTGACTTGCAAACTTCGTGTATGGTGGGCTACTTCATGTCAGTATTCAGATGTTGTACAACTGTTGGATATTGCGGATATCATATGTACACATCTCACCATCGTCTCCTTATGTGTGTGTGTGTGTGTTGTACGAAACGGCCAGATTGTAACAATCACTGAATGGGCGGACAAGGGAAGCCAGGACTGTCCGTGCCCCTCCTGATGTTCAGTATAGTCTGTAGTGTTCATGCACACGCCCCCCCCCCCAACTTACCTTTCTTTCAATTCATATTCGTCGCACCGCACAAGATGGTTTTCCCAGTCACGAATTCGTCGAACCGTCACTACGACAATAACACCGTGAGAGTATAACGCTCGAATCGCATGACGCGATCCACAAATGCACATGTAATCCATGTTTGTTTCGAGGCGAGCGTCCCTCAGGGAGCGTACAGTGAGCTCGCGAGCTCACTTGGCTGGCGCGTGCCCTTGGGGAGCCCCTTGCAGATACGGGCGCTTTGGGAAACAAAATTTTCCTCCCTCAGGGCTAGAGGTTACATAGGGAGTCCTCAGGGTTGGTTGGGAATACGGGGTTAGGCTCGAGCTCGACATTTGCGTTTTCAGAGCGTCCATATTCCGATCATCAAGAAGCCACAAGAGTGTATATGTATTTCAGATTGTGGCATTTCAGGGAGCTTATGCAGTGGTTGTGCCGACGTAGCACTGAAGCCAGCACGTAGGCATGAGTGGATGTACTCGACGGTCCCACAGACAATGCCAGTGGATTTTGGGAAAGGAGTTACCAATGTGTTACACTCAGTGTTAAGTTAGAAAGGCCATTGCCGTGTCAGTAATCGGTGCCAAAAACCGCATTAACATCATAATTGTGTAAACAAGATAGCAAACGCCGGTAGTCAACTTACTCAAGCACTGTACAGCAAAGGTGGAGGTGACAACGGTAAAAGGCATCTAAGTTTCGAGGCGAACATGCCCGTCAATCATGAGGATCAGCGTTGGTCTCGCAACTACCTACGCTTGCAAAATTTCCATTTACATGCCGAGATAAGCAGTCTGTGTGATACGGAGCTTCCTCTTTAGCTAAATTCCATACAGGCTTTGGAGAAACTGCAATCTGCCACTAACTGCTTGGTTAGTTTGGACAAATTATATGGCTCCCAGAAAGTCAACTGTAGGGCTTGTTAAGGAAGATAATGTTTCTGTCTTTGGCACATTAAAAAAAAAATCAGACTTTTGTTTCCATTTTCACCTCCAAGCTAATTTCGATGTCGGTTTCCGTTTCTGTTCCAGAACCAGTGTTTCATTTGTGTTTTCGTTTACAAGCTACATATTTTTGATACCGTTTGTGGCCAACAGTTGGAGATTCGTGTGGATTAATTGGAGAGCTTTACGTTCAGTACAATACTTGCAAGGCTCCACAAAAGGCCGACGATGTGCATCAGCATAAATTCAGTGAAAGACAAGTTCATGGTTCATGAATTTGGTTTCCATTATCATTACCACCCTTGGATCTTGTTTCGGTTTCGGTTTCTAGAAATGAAAATATTTTCATTTCTGTTTCTATTGACGTTTCCCGTAAAAAGTAGGGTAGCTAACGTTTCTTGCTCCTGTTACCATTTCCGATAACAGTCCTCGTACTCTGTAACGGCGCTTTGCACAGTTCTGGGTATCTCACTTACGCTGGAATAACTTGGTAGCATTACTGAATGCCAGTAACGCAGCCAAAAAGGATATTTTAAAAGAGGTTCTACGGGAACTTCACATGAAGAAGTAGGATTTCATTCATTTCATTTCATTTCATTTCTGACACTAACTAGACAGACTGAACTAAACAGAACACCTGATTTCATACCTTCGCGGCTGTTGAGAGGAAGAGGAAGGATCATTGAGACTGCTACTTCGTTTTCCTTGTGCCAGCTCATCAAGGGAAGAGTCTTCAGGGTGCAGGTCCAGATTTGATCTCAAGTTCTGTATAGATGTTATTTTGACTGTGTATTTGAAAAGTATTTTATGCATAGTAGGTTTCTGTTTTGAGCAAGTACTTCATCCGCTTGCTTCAGAAGTGATTTTCATCTTTTGCACGACCATAATGAAGTATAGTGGAAGAGTTAAGTGTTGGGCATGTTGGTATTCCATCCACAATCGAAAGTGCAGACACACACGGACACAGAGGGACGCGCTCCTGTTTTGTCTCTGTGTGTCCATGCGTGTCTACACTTTCGGGTCTTGAAGTATAGCATAGAGAGCAACATATAAGCATATAGAGACATAGCATGTAGGGCTGTGCGAATAATAAAAATGTCGAGTATCGGATCGAATACTAAAGAGAAAATATGGCACAATTACTCTAAGCAACAAAGAGTGTTACGTACAGTCCCATAGATATGGTGACATACTGATAACCTTAGTAGCACCCTTATCGGACTACAGTACGGATAGATTACTCTAGAAGCAGGTATCCCAGCACAGCAACAAGATTCGCAGCGGAAGAAAACACCCTTTCACTGGAGAACGATGGCAGGTATAGCTAAATATATCCTACACAGCTGCACTTGGTCTTCCACAATGCTGAAAGAATGCAGGTCGAGCGCTATCAAAACCGTTGCTCTCTCAGGTGGTTGATTTCGTTTTATGACACTCGAAAGTGCAGCCGCGATGATCACAGTTCCTGCTTTTGAGAAACCCGCTTAGGATACCGGGATGCAGTTTGAGGTGGTTGTGGAACGGCATCGTAGTACTTGCTGGTATTTGTAGCACCTGATTACTAGTGCTGTACTCCACAGTAACGGACAACCTGTGTGTCAAATACTCCCTCTTTTTCCTCCCCTGTTTGCATGCAGTGCTGTAGGAGCTGTCAAAGTGCACATCGTTTGACAGTGTTGGCGTTATGATTCATGAAGCATTCGTGTATTCTCAGCACACAAAGAGGACCACATGAAAAAACCTGAGCCAGGGAAGAAAGAAGACGACATACACAATCTCAAACAATCAGACACTTTGCAACAGTGTTTGAGATCGTGTACGTGTCTTGGGTTTTGTGTGTGATTAACATGTACCAGCTGACCTGTACCCTTGCCTGGTTGCTGATACGGAGGGGGTTAAAGGTTAGCACAACAAGGACCAATGTGTGCCCTAAAGTGAAACTCATTCGAGAGCATACAGCTCAGAGTGCCAAGAGCGATTGTGCACGAGAGTGCAAACAACACAGCTCTCTTGCGTACTACTTCCCCATGTCGCCTTTGTGAAGAACGTTTATTCATGAAGCAATATGTTCTGCGGACATTCCATACGCAATGTTTACGTGAAATTTTAGCCGTCCGCCATGTACGTTTCGTTAGTGAGTGCTGGTTACCTAGTATGCCACACCTGGATGACGAGGAGCCGTGGAGGAATCGTTTAGCGGACTTGGTGAGTGATACACCGAAGTGTGCAAGAGAGGTCCGTGTACGCTTGTGGAAGAAAGATCCAACGGGAAAGAACATCCAACGGGGTCAAGTGACAGATGGAAAAAAGATCAAAAGGGAAAAAAGATCCAAATGAGAAAGAAGGTCCATGCGGAAGAAACATCCATAGGGAAAGAAGATCCACGCGGCAGAAAGGTCAATAGTGAAAGGGAATCCAAGCGAGGAAGCGCGTGAATGTGTATATCGGATCGAAAAGAATGCTTAATAAGTGGGCCATCGTACCATACTGCTGTTTGTATTAAGTTTAACCCGATATTTCCACGAAGACCTCAGGACCAGGGAACCAGGGACCACAGAACTTGTGGGAATCCACCCCTCGAATCCCACTAGGTTGAAGGGCACGGCCTGTCCAACACACCAAACAAAGACACTGCGGAATGTTCTGTGTCTACTGGTGTGTAACGTGTATTACGCAGAGCATTCCGAGGAATTGCACCTGATTCAATTAGATTCCACCAGAACTGGGTTGAATCAGGTTCAGCGGAACCCGATTACACCCGAGTTATTGAGGAAATATATAACCCTATCCCCCCCTCCCCCGATGCTGCTGCAAACTATAAAAAAAAGAGAAAAATTCAGGCCGTACGGCAGATATGCCTTCTGTCAAATTCGCAAAAATTTGGAGCCACACACGTTAGAGTTTTGCAGTAGTTCCCAGCTTCCTCATCCTAAGAGAAGAAAATGCTCCGTTGTGAATCAGCACTATTCGGACACGAATTGAGCAGTCTCTCGTTTTGCAGCAGTGTGTCATTGCATTCCGACAGCCACAAAGTAATTTCAAAATATCTCGAACTTGCACGCAGATATCAATGATTGAGTCCAAGTAGCTGACAACATGAGGAAACGTGGGGACGTGCTCTGCTACATACGTTGCTAATGTGTCCATCTCGGAAAGCAACAGTCTCTTCCTCCGAAGCACGCTTGGGCACTGTGGTCTTCCTATGGCGAGCGGATCAAGCCTCAGAGCATGCATCCGACTCTGAGTGGCATGCTGCGAGGTTCGAAGCCACTGCAACAGCTCTGCCAAACTGGATTGCCGACCCCGATTCGACTCAGTAGGCCGTTGTGTCAGTCTTGTGCCATGTTCGTGGTTCGAGGCCCGGTATTCTTGAATTGACCCCATATGTCTTTGATGATAGCATTTTTGATCCAGAAGCTCTCCAAGTATCAGCAGAAGTACCAAGTGATCGGAATCGCTTCGACTGAACTGACGGATTGCCATTCGGACAAGGAACCATATTACATATTGAGGGTATTATTACTAATTATTATTTGCTTATTCTACAAATACTGATTGTGAAGAATTCATGAAATACAGTAAGCAACAACAATAACAACGAGTGCTAAGGGTACTTCATTTTCGGGTTAAACCCGATTTTTCACGATAGTTCTGTTCCGAACCAGTTTTCAAGAATTCGGATCAAACCCGATATCTACCCGAAATTATTGTAATTATTGTGGTCCTTCACCTTGTCGTTCTCTGTAAACTGTCGGAAAAGTAAATCATAATGTCAGCAAAGACAGCTATTTGTGTCAACCTACTGGTCCTGTATTTAGGATCACCTCCTGCATGAGTCAAAGACAAGCTGTTGTGGAGCTCTGGCAAGTGTTTGAATACCGTGGTCATTCACTGCCCTAGTTCCGGGCGGAAATATAAATATTCTTGTTTCTCGTCCCTGTGTCAGAGCAGCGGCTTGTTTCATACGCCTTTCGTTTCACCCGAAACTTCCCTAGTGACATATCAAACAGAGATCACGGCGCCCGATTTCTTCCCGAATTCTCGGTTGTAAATAGCACCCGATTTTTCCCTCCCAAATTTGAAAAGTCATAAAACCCTACCCTACTCGGAACGCTTAAGTGACGACGACGTAGTACTTCTTAGGAGGAAAACATAAACGCAAGGAGTCATGTCGCAATGCGAACTGTAACTGTACAACACAAAGAAGTTCCAATGTGGTCACGTGACAGAGGGAATAAAGATCCATAGGGAAGAAACATCCATAAGGAAAAAAGATCCATGCGGCAAAAAGATCTGTTTCCCTATGGATGTTTCTTCTGCATGGATGTTCTTTCTCGTTTGGATCTTCTTTCCCTATGGATCTTTCTTCCTGAAATCGTCCGTGTAGGGTTGCGAACGGCTTGTGCAGTTGGAAGATCTCGAATAAATATTCAACAATATTCGATTCATTCGAAAGCCACAAACATCAAATTGTCAAATTGAATATGAATACCAAAAATATTTGATTCGCATTCGACATGTCAAATATTCGCACAGCCCTAATAGCATTCCCCACATCTTATGGGTGGTGCCAGTTTCATTCATTATAGAAGAGTGTCTGCTAGATGACAAGGTCAGTGTCCACCACATAAATAATATTTAAAAAGTGTCCTCTTTATAGGAAGGCTAAAGCATTTTCCGAATAACATTAAGGGTACGTGTCCTCTAGTAAAAAACTTAGTGTCTTCTAGGTAGTGGGAAACAAAGGGCATCTGCTAAAGGCCCAGTACATAGGAAAGACTAACTGTGTGCCAGATAAGAAAATACAATATTCTTTAGACAACAAAGTGCCCTCTTGATAACAAAATAAAACGACTCTGTTGCATGAGATCAGTGATGCGTACCTTTACGATATAGGACACAAAATCTTTGCGAAACGTGATACGACACTTGAGAAACCACATTGCAATGACATGCAGAGCAAGCGCAACAGTGAAGTGATTGAATCTGCAATACAGAAAATTCACACGCATGTAAGACTATTGGACATTAGGTACTTCACGCGACAATCATAGACACTCACTTGACAGGGTTTGTATAAGGCAGGGCAATAGCGAAGATGTTTCTGTATTCTTCTTCCACAAAGCTGACATACAGCTGAGGAATTCTGATAACATCTGAAATATCAAATCTTGCTCAAAGCCACTGATAACTTAATGGCTCCCTTTGTTATATGTGTCCTTATTTTTGGAGGCTGAAAAATCAGTCCACGATCATATTCAAATTTAAGCTACCACACTGCTCCAGAAAATTGCAGTAATACGTTGCGCGGCCGATAAAAAGGTCGTCAGGGAAGTATCGCTTGCACTACTGTTCCCTGGAAGATCTTTTCTTAAAATATGTTGCATAAGTGTTGCGACATGAGGATGAGGTTTAAATTTTAATGCCTCGGATAAATGTGTGAAATCTTCAACTTTGATAAATGATGTTTATGTACCACCCTGGTCAGGTTCATTCTTCAAGATAAGGTAAGATGAGGTATATTTTAGCCCATCTTTTCAGACGGCACACTTTCTCAATATTTTCTGTGAGTGGTAGTGTGGGCAGTAACCTACTTGACAGGTACTTGAGCCAACTTCTGCAGGACTTCAGGAAACAGCTTGTACATAGCATCGGGCATCTCCAGTGTTGTCAGCATCAGAGCTCGAATGCAGGTACAGGCAGACTTAGATACCAATCCCGCTTCTAGGCTGCTGATGAACATTCTGCGAAACATGATTGATGATACGATGGCCAAACTACCAATATAGTCAGAGGTGAGCACAGACAACACTGACAGTATCCGCATCCGCACTGTACGTGCGTGTGTCAGATCTGCGACCGCATCTACAACCGCGCTGCTTGAAATAGGTGTATCCGCACCCGCGCAGATCTTGAGTCTATCCACGCATTCGCGGTCACTGCATTTGTGGGAAAAAATCCGCATGTTGAAAATGTTATGTTACAAGCCACTCAGGAACATTGTGTCATCAACAACTGTCCCTAAAAAATGCTATTCCAGGCTTATCAACGCAGAGGATGACACACTTTGACACCATTTTGGATTCTTTGGGTCAATTTTGGCTCCACCTGGGGGACGTAGACAGAGACAGCAATCCTCATTTGCAGGTATAACCAAACCTGCGCATACCTCTAAGTATAAAGCGATACGGGAGATACCAGCAGCTGAGCTTCCATAATGAATACAGTGACCATAATCACAAGACCTGCGGTGTGTGCAGGTGAGGTGCGATAACAAAGGTTACGTGCGCAGATCCAGTGCATGTAGTGCGTGCCGATCTCCTCAAGTAGGTAAGCTCAAGTGTCCAGCTAGGTGGAGCCACAATTGAGAGTGGTTAATGAACGAAAATGGCATGCCATCCTTCGTTGTGCAGTTAACTGCTGGAAGAGTGTAGATGACATAATTCTCCTAAACGCTCAGAAGCAAAGACGTTTCTCTCCCACAAATACAATATTCGTGGATGTGTTTAATATGTGTGAGGATGCACTTGTTTCGAGTAGCGCAGTTGCAGAGGTTACAGGGACTTTGTGGGTACTAATAATGTTATCCACACTGACATCCAGTCGGTAGTATCACGTTTGCTCGTACAGGTTCAGTATCCATATTTTCCGAAACCTCTTCCTTACAGCAGATCCTTTGCTTTCTCTTCCTTCTAGCCTGTCAGCTTATGATTTCCATGCATGTCACCACTGGGAATAAATTTCCCCACTAATGACTTACCACAACATAGCTGTCCAGTTCTCCGCGGTAAATAGTTAGGACTCCGAGGACAGGCAAAACCAGCACTATGAGGTCAGACGAAACCACCCCTGGTGGGACTCTACGAAGTTGTTCGAAGGCCTTTTTGCCTTTGTCAGCCACCTGCATTTTATGGGACTAGGTGTGAGGTCAAACTGTGGTTGTCCATTTAACTATGTAGGTAGGTGAAGTCACAGTAGTAGTGCTACACATTGAGAACATTTACTCACAAGAGAACACAGGGCAAGGCAGAGCTTCTTTATGGAGCACTGTCCACAGAGCACCAAGCCCCTATCTTTCATCAGACCTGGCAAACGCTGCAACACTGATGACAGAACTGTCCATTCCCGTTCCTGAGCAATAAAGAAGACAGAAAATCTAACCTGGTCAGCAAAGTACAATGCCAACACGCTTGTACATGCTTTGCAAATTTCTTACGAGTTCTCGTATGTTTTCTGTGATAGATATTTTACGAGAAAATTGATAATGATCCGCAATACCATGCAAGACATTCGTTAGACATTTACTACAAACTTATTTTGCATGCCAGATGCTGCAGATATTTGCAAGAAGGGTATTTATCTCCTTGGACACTTTAAACTACGAGTCTGTATAGTAGTCTAAGAAAGTTTGTCTAGATTAAACGACGCCTCTCCCTCACATTGTTAACGTGTAAAGGCTCTGTGTCGTCTGCTGGAGCAAAATGGTGTCTGCGAGTGTCTGAAGTCATTTTTATGGCTACAATCACCAAAAGTATGGTTTTTCTCTGCAAGTACTACTAACGCCGAGCAATTAGCATAAAAAGAACACGCGTACCAGCTTGACACATGCAACCACTGCCTTGAATGCATCTTCCAGGTTCATGTAAGCAACGTTGAGCTGAGCTGGTTCTACAACTGGACTTCCTGCAGACGGGGATGATGCTACCTGACTGGCTTTATCGCTCAAGCTTTCTCTGCTCAAAATGAGTGATGATTAGGATGTGGATCAACACTTAATATGGTTGTGTTGTGTCACCTGGTTGAAGGGAGAAGGTGTGGACTGAAATGAATGCCATCATTGTCACTGATTCCAAGCTGACAAGTTTCATCAAGACGGATACAAAGCAAGAAATTCAGTATCTACAAAGAGAACAGAAGCAGACTGTATCACGCCTTTGTCAAGATGAAAGTCTGGCAGTACAGTCATTGGAGAACTGCATGAAGGCGGGCAAAGAAGCTACTTTACGAGCAGATCTGTCCCAAACTAAACAGGTCAGTGCCTCTAATGACAGTACTGTAGAAAGACAGTGCACTATCAATAAGAGCATAACGTACCACAAGCCTCACAGGTGCCAATCATCAACAGGCTCTGGTGGCCCGTTCTGTTGCAGCAAATGGTCTGTGAGAAATTTGTAGGCTAAAATGGCGGTCTCAGGTACAACCCTCATCTTTTTCTGAAGCACCGTTACGGAACGCGTGTCAATAATAAAATGAAAACCATTTTAAAGATGGCAGCATACTTTGAAGACATCTATGAGCCCCTGAGCGGTCGTCTCGATCACTCGGACCTCTTCGGCTGATCCTGGCTTTGCCGACCACGATGGATAGTTCAGAACCTGATAAACGGCCACATATAAGTACATACATCTACAGGGTTAGTCTAGCAAACATTGCACATTTCAATCGCATCACAAACATAGAAGGCTGCATTTATCGTGCATCAAACTTTGCAGACTGGTGACCATTTGTCGCGAGTCTTATTGGAATTTTTTACGAGTGTTATTGGCCATGTAGAACAAAAATTAAAAACTGAGCAAAGTCTCACCCCCTGCATTTTGTATGGCCTATCTTTCTCAAAAGCTGCCATTTTTTCCTGTGTGCGCTTCATTTTCATATCACAACACACAGGTACTTCCAACATACAGAAGAAGAGGGTTCTGTAGTGCATAACGTGACTACCCTTGCATTTGTTGACCAAGAGCAAGGGAGGCTCCGCCTCCTGGATAAGGGCCAATAGGAGGATGCGGAGGGCTAGCACTTCCCAAGCCTCTGCTCTCGTCTAAGAGATGGCACAGCATTACCGCTTCGGGTGCGCGTGGTGACTCGCATTCGTCTGCTTCTTGCGACGGCCCCTCCGGCTGGCGTGCCATGCACTCTTAAAAATGAACTTCGCCACATTGCACACTCCTAGCCAACCATCATCTCGAACTATGTCATTATCCGCCCTGATTTGTTGAAAACGAGAGGGGCATGCCTTATTGTGACACTTATGCTGTTCATCATTGTCACAAAAAGGCGTGCACCTCCCGGTTTTAACAAATCAGGTAATGATACCATTCGAGATGATGGTTGGCTAGGAGCGTGCTATGCGGTGAAGTTCATTTTTAAGAGTGTGGCAGAAGCCTTGTGACACGCAAAACAATGGTAACGCTGTGCCATCTCTTAGGCGAAAGCAGAGGCTTGGGAAGTGCCCGCCCTCTGCATCCTCCTATTGGCACACAGCCAGGAGGCGGAGCCTCCCTCGCTCTTGGTCAACAAACGCGGGGATAGTCGAAAAATGATGTTGTTTGTGTGATTATAAGCCATTGAAAATGTATGTGGTGAGATGCTGCTCGATTTTTGTTTTTTCTCTACATGACGCTAACACTCGCAAAAAATTCCAAAAAACATCTGGAAAACGGTGATCAGTCTGAAAAGTTTGATGCGGGGTAAACACAGTTTTCTATCTCTACAATACGATCAAAATGTGTAATACTATTTGCTAGATTAATCCCGTACAATGGCATTTCGGAGACAGAAAAATTACTCACTTTTCCCACTATTTCCAGCACTTCTTCATTACGTGCACTTGCGCTGTCTTGCAAGAAGTCTGTGAGGAGTTGAACCGCCTTTGTGACAATCACCGGGTTAGAAACTGAATCCAAAGTGAGGAAGGATAACATTCTCTAGCAGCTCCTCCTGGACATACCATGGTCACAATTGCGCTTCCTGCAGTACTGCAAACCTACGATGCACAAACTTGCCTCGTCAAAGTGTCTGTTAGTGCTCAGAACAAACGACAGAACGTCCAAAGTCTTCTCACGAATGAGACCGCAAGTTTCCGCCTGGAAATACCGCTCTACCAGCTGCGACAAGTTGCTGACCCAGTTGCGTGCGGGAAGCTGAACTCTGTCAGCTTGATATTGTATGAGACGTTGCACAGACGATTCCTGCTGAACGATAAAGGCATAGCGCGTGGTATGCAACAACCTGGTCATGAGTAGAGCCCATAGCTTTTCGTGAATTCTCGAAATTTCACGGATTTGGCCATGTCTGACGGAACCTGCTGTGTCCATCAGAATCGCCCATTTTTCGCACAACATTCCATGTCGTACAGAATTACTATGTAAGGATTTCAATCGATCTGTGACATATTTTTTTCTTTCGTTCTGTATTTATTTATTTTTATCAATTTATTGCCAATTAATTTTTTTCGCGGGTTGAACCCCATCAGTCGTGACTGCAGTGACTGGAGAGAGATTGACAGAGTTGAGTCAAGTTTTTCTTTGCTCCCTGAAAAGTTACGAAAGGCCGGAAAAGTGCACGGGAAGAGTCAGCACGCGATTTTGGGAGAATGCCGCACTTTCTTTTGTTCGTTTTTTCTTGCACGTGGAATCCAGCAGATTTGTAAATCGTGCGGAAAAGTAAATTTTCCACCGCAGAAAGCTAGGGGCTCTAGCTAACGTACGATACTCACTGGTGCAAACTGTACACACTTTTCCACGACGTCAAAGAGCTTGTCGGCAGGCCCCTGAAAGGATCCATTGTCGTGCATCGCCTCGGCTCGTGCAACCAGGTCGAGAACTAAGTCTCTCAGCTGTTGTGTGCTGTTTGTAGCATGTTGTGTAACAGCACTTTCTCACATTCGTGTACAAAACATTAACGTGCGCTGTTGAAGACCAACCTCCGGTAAGCACACGAGCTTTGCAAGGACATCCAGGAGAAACTTCCACACGTGAGCAGTGAGAAGTGCCTGTCGATTATACATTAGCCAGTGCAGCGCAACAACAGCTTCATAGGCGACGGCGGCGTGTTTGCTGTCCAGGGCCTGCGAGCCGTCACAGACTTGACTTTGTGCTTTAATGCTCTGTTACTGACATCCACTCTGGCAACATCTAACGCAAGTAGTAAAAAGATGTATATATCGAAAATAATGGGATCAGACGTCCTCATTTAGGCCGCTGTCCCGCCGGCCTGCTTGAGGACGGTGTTTTGTCCTGCTTTTGGCTGGCACAATCCCCGAATGAAAAAAAAAAAAGACGTGGCTAAACAAGCGGTTTTTACTCTCATGTTGCCCTCTTCCAGCTCAGATCTTTCCACGATCTAACCAATGGAATATTATGATGTGTTCGCCATCCTTTCAACAATACTTCGTGGAAAGCAAAGATCGCATGATTTGCTCATCAAGCTGCCTCGGAGGAGGAGAATGGTCTTGATATAATGATATAATCAGCTCACGATAATGACGAAATGGAAGTTCAGGGCAAGATTTTTTTCATCATATCTACAAGTATCAAGACAGAGCAAAAAAAAAGAAAAGAAAAAAGGAACAGAATACATTCTGGCCAAAGTATTTGATGTGATGTGTGTGCTCCGCTGTACATAAAATGCAAACGATAAAAATAAAGAGAATACAAATTGAAAAGTTAGATGAAGAATAACAGCACTGTCCCACCTAGGGGTTGAAGGAATGTGGTCACATTAATCTAAAATCAATTTGTGAGATTTTTTACGGCATAGACAGCTGCACAGCATTGTGAAAAGGCACTGTAGTGATAGCACGAGGTACTCAGCCTTACAAGGGTACGCCCCTCTGCAGTGTACCTGAGAATTGTACATTGCAAGGATAGCTTATACTAAATGTCTGAAATTGCAGTTAATTTCAGCAATGATAACATGCTCTGGTGGAGATACGTAATTCCTTCAAGCACGCATCCAAGGGCACACCCTTGTATGCTGAGCTCATGCAACAAACTGCATGCATACAAAGCAATGAAGGATGAAAGAAAAACAAAAGATTTGTTTCTAAATTTTGCTTTCATCTCTTAGCTGTTTTGTATGTTATAATATTCCAATATCAAGTGGTATCTCATGTCAAGCTCTTAATACAAGCGTATCCCATGCGTGTACCCAACAGATGTCTGAAAATGCTGGTAGTATCCTGCTCCAGTGGAGGATTTGTTTCAAGAAACTTATCAACAGATAAAATCTATTTATCGATGACATCTCCAAACCAACATTTTTTTGTGTGTTCCGCGTTGGCGCCGCGAACCAGCTCTGGCTATGGGCGCCGTACAGATGTGGACATGCTGACCCAAGAAGAACTCGGAGATCGCGCGCCTTCTCAGCTCTTACGGCGTATGCGCCAACTGCTCGGCGACCGTCCCGACAGCGCCGTAATCGACGATTCCCTGCTCCGCCAACTCTTCCTCCAGCGGTTGCCGGCCAATGTCTGCATGGTTTTAGCCGCTGCTGGCACCATGAGCCTGAACGACCTGGCCAACCTTGCCGACAAGGTGATGGAAATGGCACCACCGCAGATCGCAGCTGTGGACTCGCACCCCCCTTCTCCGCCTACGGCTACTGGTTCCAGCTCGCCGCAAGCAGTGGACCTTTCTCAGCTCGTGGAACAGATCTCCAACCTGCAGCTGGAGGTTGCAGCCCTCCGCCGCTGCAGTCCTTCTCCGTCTTCACGCCGATCCCGCTTCGCGCATCGATGTTCCCCATCTCCAGCTGGAATTTGCTGGTATCATCGCCGTTTCCGCACCAAGGCTCGCAACTGTACACCACCATGCACCTTCCAGTGAAACTCCCGAGCCAGTCACTAGATATGGCGGCTGGTGACTCTGGCACTCGTCCATCCCGCCTCTTCTTTGTTCTTGACAACAATTCCGGACTAAAGTTTCTTGTTGACACCGGTGCTGACGTCAGTGTGCTTCCGTCCTCTCTTTTCCGTTCACCACGCAAGCCAACGTCCCGCACCCTGCAAGCTGTTAATTCCACGCCGATTGCGACGTACGGAGAGCATTCCCTCACTCTCGACTTGGGCCTCCGCCGCTCCTTCGCATGGGTTTTCCTTGTGGCTGACTTGCAGTACCCTATTCTGGGAGCAGACTTTCTGAGCCATTTCGGTCTCATGGTGAACATGAAGAAACGCTTGCTTTGGGATGCAGAAACCCGGTTTCGCGTCAACGGCATCCCCTGTCGCCATTCAGTGTGCAGCCGCATCGCCCGCTTCAAGGCTGGAAACTGTCTATACTCCGCCATCCTGCAGGAGTTCCCATCCCTCTTGAAACCATGTAACACCGAGCAGCCCGTGATGCACACAGTGACTCACCACATTGTCACTACAGGTCCTCCCGTGCATGCCCGTCCTCGTCGCCTGGCCCCCGAGCGCCTCGCCATTGCGAAAAAGGAATTCCAACACATGCTCCAGCTTGGAATCGTCCGGCCTTCTTCCAGCAGTTGGTCATCAGCCTTGCACATGGTACCGAAGAAGACCGGAGATTGGAGGCCGTGCGGCGACTACAGAGCCCTTAACAAGGTTACTGTGCCAGATCGCTATCCCATCCCGCATGTTCACGATTTCGCCTCCAATCTCCACGGCATGACCATGTTCTCCAAGGTCGATTTGGTAAAAGCTTACCATCACATTCCAGTAGAACCCTCCGACGTTTCCAAGACTGCCATCGTTACACCATTCGGCATGTTCGAATATCTCAGGATGCCCTTTGGTCTGCGAAACGCCGCCCAGACCTTCCAACGTTTTATGGATCAAGTGCTGCGCGGCCTTCCCTTTGCGTTTGCCTACATAGATGACATCCTCGTTGCCAGCGGGTCCCCCGAGGAGCACGAAGACCACCTTCGCGCGCTTTTCCAGCGTCTCCAAGAGTTCGGCATTGTTGTGAACGCCGAAAAATGCGAGTTCGGCAAGCCATCGCTGGAGTTCCTCGGGCACCTAATCAGCAGCGACGGCATCCGCCCTCTCGACCACAAAGTTCTTGCCATACGCAACTTCCCAACGCCAACGTCACTGCGTAAGCTGCGAGAGTTTTTGGGAATGGTGAACTTTTATCGACGATTTATTCCATGCTGTGCGCGCATTTTGCGACCTCTGACAGACATGCTGCGCGGCACGCCATCTTCAACGCCGTTTTCGTGGACGGAAGAAGCGAACACCGCTTTCCTCGCTGCCAGACAAGCCCTTGCAGACGCTACTGTCCTCGTCTACCCGAAACACGGCGCGCCAACTAACATCATGGTTGACGCCTCTGACCATGCTGTTGGCGGTGTCTTACAGCAGTACATCGACGGGCAGTGGAGACCTTTGTCTTTCTTCTCGCAGAAGCTCTCTCCAGCGCAGTCCCGCTACAGCGCGTTTGGCCGTGAGCTGCTCGCTGCCTATTTAGCCATCCGCCACTTCCGGTATTTCGTCGAAGGAAGAACGTTCTACATCCTGTCAGATCACAAGCCTTTGACTTACGCGTTCCTCTCCAAGGCTGCCGACAGTTACACTCCCCGTGAAGCCCGGCAGCTGGCCTTCATAAGTGAGTTCACCGTCGACATTCGCCACGTCAACGGAACCGACAACCCTGTAGCGGATGCTCTGTCCAGGATGCACGTCGATGCTGTCACCTTCCCGAAGTTGACGATGGACTATTCCAAGATCGCCGAGGCGCAGCAGTCAGACGAAGAGCTTCGGAAACTGCGAGATTCTGCCACCACTCTTTCTTTCGAAGAGGTGCCTCTGCCCGGATCGCTCCTCAAGTTAACTTGCGACATCTCCACGGGCAGACCCAGGCCGTTCATTCCGCAGGTTTTCCGTCGCCTTGTCTTTGATAGCGTGCATGCCCTAGCCCACCCTGGTATCCGCGCCACGCAGAAGCTGCTCACCACCCGCTTTATATGGCCATCGATGAACGCCGACGTTCGGGCATGGACCCGCGCTTGCCTCGTCTGCCAACGTGTGAAAGTCAACCGGCACAACAAGGCACCTTTAGCAGCATTCCCGCTCCCTGACGCCCGATTTTCCCACGTGCACATCGATCTGGTGGGCCCGCTACCCCCGTCGCATGGTCATTCATACCTGTTAACATGCGTTGACAGATTTACGAGGTGGCCAGAAGCAATTCCCATCGCCGATTCCACCGCCGAGACCGTTGCCGAAGCCTTTTTGCACGGCTGGATAGCCCGTTTTGGTGTGCCTGCTACCCTTACCACAGATCGCGGCCGCCAATTTGAATCCAGGCTGTTCACCCAGCTCTTGCAGACCCTCGGCACACATCGGATACGAACCACCTCATACCACCCCCAAGCAAACGGGCTCGTTGAGCGTTTTCACCGTCACCTTAAGGCCTCCCTCTCCTGCGCGCGTGAGCGTACCCAGTGGTTCGCCGCTCTTCCTACAGTGCTGCTCGGTATTCGGACGGCCCTCAAGCAAGACATCGGCGCCTCCAGCGCAGAACTCGTCTACGGGACGTCACTACGTTTGCCGTCAGAATTCTTCCATCCTGTGCGCCCCGAAGCAGCCGAGCCATCGTCATTCCTTCACCAACTCCGTTTGACAATGTCCCAGCTCTGCCCTTCCCCAACCCGACGAAACCTTCGTAGCCATCCCTTCATCAGCCCAGAGCTTGAAAGCTGTACACATGTTTTTATTCGCCGGGATGCCGTTCGTAAGCCCCTTCAACCTCATTTCGACGGCCCCTTTCAAGTTCTGCACCGATACGCCAAGTTCTACCGTGTACAGCTTAATGGCCGCGAGGACAACATTTCCATCGATAGGCTGCAGCCCGCTCACCTAGACCCCTCATCTCTGGCGCATTTCACCCAGCTGGAAGTTTCTTCAGACTCTTCGAACGAGCCTGACGCACAGAATGACAATCGAGCCGCCCCCTCAGCCGCATCTCGATCTTTCCCACAGCGCCCAGTTTCAAGCAAGCACGTATCGTGGGATCTGCACCGCACTGTCCAGCCTGCAGCTTCAGCATCATCTTTCTCCAGGGGAGGGAGGATGATGTAGCAGCACTAGCTGCACCAACATCGCCTTTGGCCACATGACCCTGTTTGTGCCCTGCCATCTCGCGCTCACGAGACGCGAGCTAGTTACTTCTTCTTCTACTCGAGCGACCGGCTAGGACGGTCAATAAAATAGTTTGGTCCGACTTGACGCCTTTTGTCTCCTGGCCTCACTCAACACGCGACAACTCCACGCTTTAATCATCAGATTCTTCTTGAACACTATCGGAAGCGACAACACTGACAATGTCGTCATGTGTGATTGCAGCGCAGGGGTCCTCGTTGCGGACCTTCTCAGTCTGAAATGACCAGACTGCTGATTGGATTACTTTTGTGTAACGTGCAAAGTCGGAAAGGGAGAAAATTCTTCCTAGGAACACCGTCTTTGTGTGAGTAAAAAGGAGGCCACGACCAGGGTCCCCGACCTCGCTTAACTAGGTGTGGGCCAAGTGTCATTCCTGGACAATGACCGGATAACTGAAGCCGATTGTTGGGTATTAGTCACTTCTGTTCCCTGGAATCCTCGTCCGAGTCTGGAAGCTGAAGTCCGGATAAACGAGGGCGAAATACGTGGGGAGAAATCCGTCCCCATGCTTTTTTGTCCGGATAGCGCAGGATCCGGATAAATGAAGTCCGGATAAACGCGGGTCGACTGTACACTCTAAGAAAAAAAGGTGTAATTTTCTACCTTTTGGGGTAGAAGTGTGTTGTCACAGATTCTCAACCCTTTTGGGGTAGAAAGTGAGGGGTAGAAACACTTCTACCCCTTCATTTCTACCGCACTGGTGGAACAGTTCTACCCCTGAGTGTGAAGAGAATTCTACCCTGTTAGTGGCAAAATTCTGCCCCTACATGGTTGACTGTTATTCCTCTGGGGGGTCTATCTTTTCTCTCCACATGGAAGACACCTCTACCCCAAGGATAAGAAATATCTGCCCATCTTGACGCTAAATATTCAACCATTCCCGGAAGACAGTTCTACCGTGAGTAGAACTGTTCTCCCTTATTGGAAGGTAATTTTTTACCCGAAATGGTAATAATCTCTGCTATTATTCGTGCTGTGCCTACCGGTGGCATATCTCTACCCGTAATGACGGGGCATTTAGACCTTGTAGGGAAATATTTACTCCGCCTTTCATGAAGGACGTCTGCCCTTCTGAGAAGAACTTGACGTATAGTATTTGTGTGGATAAGATAGAACATGTACGTAGACAACTGTTACTGGTCACAGCATTTTATTAGCACGTCACAATTGGAATCGTACACTTGCGCTTATACCAATGTGAAAGGTACATCCATTTTGAAGAAGCCTGAGCACGGAGACACGAACGAAAACACGACACAACACAGACGACTCCATTGTTGCATCCATCAGACTGCACAGCACTTGCATGGACTGTCTTGCACATAAATTCCACATGCATGCACCATAACAAGGGCATCGGGATAACTTCTGAGGGCTCGACGTTTCACACTACTGCGTCGCTCTAAATACACACGAATCTTCGCCCGGTCTGTAATATCTGGCCGGAGGAACACGTGGCAGGACGGATGATTTCAACTGAAATGTAAATGGCATTAATAGAGCAATTAAGGTAAGCGATAAATAATAACGACGGTACATGTTTCACTTCTCAGAAAAAATCAGAAATATGTTTACATGTGTGATTCCCTCAGAAATAGGCATGCAAAAAGAAGAAGGCTAACCCGGCAGTGAACAAAAGCCAAGAAAAAAAATAAATAAATAACACAGCGCACATCTAAAAAACCATGACTCGAGCGATGAATGCCTTCTCCCATCAAACAGTGGCTCACCGTATGTTATGGCTCCGTTTCTTCATTTTCGAAGTGGATCCCGTAATCACATCCGGCGGGCGCTGATAAGGTGCCGTGCTAAAGTTGTCATGGTGACCTGCGTGTATTACACAAACGCATTTGCTCATATTGCAGTTTCATAGGATGCTGAAAAAGTGTCAGACGACATGCCGGTCAACCCGAACACGCAATGCGCAAAACACATCTGATCACTGCATATAAGACGCTCGGGAAGAAAAATCTTGAATATCAAAATTACTCACCTGATTCTGTCTTAACTCCACCTTGCTTATGTTCATACCATTGCAGCTGAACCGATAACACCTTCCACCATGCAGATGCGAATACCCGACTCAGCATAGTCATTAGGCCGCACGTATGGCCTTCGGTGCAGCAATGTCCACGTGCAAACCGACAGTCTGTCACTTTCAGCGTTCGTCTCTATACTGACCCCTTTTACACAATCAGCGATTCCGCGCAAGCGCAGACACTCTGTGTTTGGTCGCTCTGGCTAATCTCTTGAACAGTGACCTCGAAGTTGGACCAAACGCCTTTGTGCGCAGGATTAGTAACCCTCAACTATTCTCGTCGCTTGAGTGACTCCATTTACACTTCCATTAGTGACCCTGCTACGAAACACACAAAAAGAAAAAAAAGTGTCACTTGAACCCTAATAGTGACAAGATTGCCACAGTGGTTCTACCGTTAGGGGGAGAGAGTTGAGCAAAAGGGCAAAAACAGCACAACTTCAACCTGCAGCCGGTAGAGGGAAAATAGGTCGGGAAGAACTGTTGCGCTTCTACCCGTTTTCAACCTTTTTTTCTTAGAGTGTATATATATATATATATATATAGATTAGAAGCTTAGGAGGGCGGTTGACCACGAGAATGAAATAAGCAGGAAAAATCAGAAGACGACAAAGAGCTTACAGGAAAACACAAAGGGGAGTTTATTAACACATATAGGGATAGGGGTCGACGTTTCGGCAGTCAGCGCTGCCTTCGACGGGACTGGGGTTTGGTGACAAGAACAAGCTTTATATATGGGAGAGGGTTATGTACAAGGGAAAGAGAGCAGCGCATGCGCTTTTGTCATGACTAACATAGGTTGGTGACTATGTGAAAGGGGTATGACCGGGTCTGTGCAGCAGGACCTTGAGGAAATACCCGTGAGCCTGAAAAAGAGACAAAAGAGTGTATGTATTGTGCTGGATTAGGAATGCAGGTTGCGAATAGTAGAAAGGATTCCTGGATCTTCGTTTATCTGACACTGGAATTTATGAATGAGATAAGACTCGCGCTGTTCCCTGAGTCGCTGGGAAAGAAAGCCTGACTGCAGGATGAAAATAGATATATTGGTGATTGAGTGTCCTGGTTTACTGAAATGGCGCGACACTGGCAGATTAGGTTTCTTCGCGACGTCAGATTTGTGGTTATTGAATCGCGTTCTAAATGAAGTAGCTGTCTGTCCGATATATTGGGCGTTGCATTCATTACATTGAAGAAGATAGACAACATTGGAAGAATTACAGTTAAAGTCGCCATTAATGTTGACCCGATAATTAGAATTGGTACTATCTGCAGAGTTAGCGGCTTGCATTGATTTACAAATTTGGCATCTAGTTGCATTACAAGGGTGGCAACCAATGTTATTTTCTGGAAGTTTGTTAATTTTGGCATTTACTAGTCTGTCTTGGATGTTCCGCGCCCGGCGATAACTTACGCGCGGTGGCTGTGAGAATATTTCCTTCATCCGATCAGATTGTGAAAGAATTGTGTAGTGGCGGTTGAGTATCCGGGTAATGTTAGGAACGCTGCCATTGAATGTGACAGTGAGATTTACTGCAGAATTTCCATTGGCTCGAGGAGATCTTTGGAGCAATTGTTGGCGATCTGTGGATCTTGCTCTGGCTATAGCGTCTTTAACAAGTTTGTCCGGGTATTCACGATCAATGAAGGTTTGTTCTAGTCGTTGGAGATGGTTGTCTAGTTCGGCATCGTTAGTGCATATTCTGCGGTAGCGCAATGCCTGACTATAAGGTATGGCTAACTTAGTATGCCTTGGATGGCAACTGCGGAACGATAAGTATTGCTGAGCATCTGTAGGCTTCCGGTATAAGTTGGTTGAGATGCCGCCGTTTTGTAACTTGACTTCCACATCCAAGAAGGTAACAGTGGAGGCGGAGTAGTGGGAGGTAAATTGAATGTTAGGGTGAATTTGGTTGAACCGGTTGATGAACGTGAGAAGGTCACTTTCAGAATGAGGCCATATGATAAAAATATCATCTAAAAATCTCTTGTACACAAGTGGTTTCAACACGGAACATTCGAGAAATGTTTCCTCCAGGGATGCCATGAAGATATTTGCATAGTTGGGGGCCATTCTCGTGCCCATAGCTGTCCCGTTAACTTGCAGATAGTGCTTGTTATCAAATTCAAAGTTATTGGAGGTCAAAATCAGTGTTAGCAGTTCGGTGAGGACAGTAGGATCATACGGCTGGTCAGGTTGATTTTTGTATGCTGAAACGGCCGCTGCTATACCATCTGCGTGGGGAATATTGGTGTAAAGGGACGTGACGTCTAACGTTGCCAAGAGACAGCTTGAGGGAACGGTTACTTGCGATACAGTTTGAAGGAAATGGTTGGTATCTTTGACGTAGGAAGGTAATTTAGGGGGGATAGATTTGAGAACGTGATCGACGAAGGACGATATATTTTCTGTAGCGGTACCGTTACTGGACACAATTGGTCTTCCGGGATTGCCTGGTTTATGTATCTTAGGGAGCATGTAAAATCGGCCTGGTTTAGGGTCTTTAGGAAGTAAGTATTCGTAGAGCGC
Organism: Ornithodoros turicata; assembly: GCF_037126465.1. Classification (NCBI taxonomy): domain Eukaryota; kingdom Metazoa; phylum Arthropoda; class Arachnida; order Ixodida; family Argasidae; genus Ornithodoros; species Ornithodoros turicata. Next base: position 318,402 of record NW_026999378.1, on the reverse strand, counting down.
ATCGCCAATTTTCTTAGTGGTCTTTAACCGTTTTAGTGTTTTACATATATCTGCGGCAATTTCATTAGTGGGGTCGGATTCGAGAGGTTTGTAAAAGTCTGCACAATTAAGTTGACGGAGTCCTTCCGCCACGTAAGCTTGCTTATCCATTACGACTATGGCACCTCCTTTATCAGCCTGTTTGATGATGATACCTTCGTTGCTTTCTAGCGCGGACAAGCTTTGCTGTTCTGCTTTCGTAAGATTGTGCCGGAATTTCCGATTGTTTGAGCTTGCATAAGTACTGAGAATATCTTTCTGAACAGCTTTGATATACATATCAAGACTTTTATCTCGGTTCGGGTTGGGAGTAAAATCGGATTTTATACGGAAAGGATTTAGGTTTGATTGCGGTTTGTCGTAGAAGTATTCCGTAAGGCGTAGTCGCCGCGCAAAGTTGTCAAGATCCAGATGTAGCTGATATTCATCGATTTTACTGTTATTGGGACAAAACGATAATCCCTTCTCCAGTAGAGAGATTTCCGCGGGTGTAAGGTCACGGGAAGAAAGGTTAACTACGCTACATTTGGTTAGTGTGGGGATGTCGGGAGCAAACTGGCTGTTGCTGTCTAACGGGGTATCTGGACGTAGTTGTGAAGTATTGCTACGGGCTTCGGAATTAGGGGGTGCCGAATCTGTGGAAGTATTATGAGTTGGAGGGCAATCGATTTTGTCTCTAAATAATTTCTTTTGCTTTTGGAGCTTATCGCGACCTATGTCGATAACAAGCGCGTCGGTCACGAGTACGCCCATCAGGAAGGGGGCGCTGATTGTGTGCTTCGATATGATATAAGCGGGTGGGAAGTTGAGGCTGGGGTTACTCTGGGAGTATCGACCGTATCTGTTGTCAGAGGTATGGAATAAATCCTTGCTTGTTGTTTGAACCTTTTCGTTTGCTGTGTCTTCCTTGGCGACGGAACGGACGGACTGACGCCCCGAGGTTGTGGAAACACCGGGGTTTCCACAACTGGCGCCCAACGTTTGGGGTCACAGTTCGTCCGTTCGACAGCGGGGAGGACGCAGCACGCGTTGTTCATTTTTCGTTTGGTACGCTTTTTCTTTTTCTTTTCTTTCATTCAGGACCCGCCGGTTTGCTCGTGTTCTTTTTCCGGGGTGTCATTTTTTTTTCTTTTTTGAGCTAGCGTTGTTGTTTTGAGTGTGTTTAAGTTGTTTGCGAGTGCTTCGCAGCTCCCACTCGGTGCCCGAGCCCCGGAGCCGATGCACCATTCGCCGGCAGGCAGATACGACCTCCGGAACGGATGGAAGGGCACGGTGCAGCAGGAGTCCCGTACGGAGGAAGGGTTGGTTTCCGGCACCGAGGCGCCTTCGGAGCCGAAAGGACCAGCCGGGGGCAAAGGAGCACATGCAGTGCCTCCGTCCCAAGGTACGTCAATTACGGTATCTGCAGTGCCTGCAGTGCCGCAGTTGGACTCCGCTATAACGACAGAACTCTTGTCACGCATGACGGAGTTATGTTCGTTGGTGGCACAACGCCTTGATGCCGGGTCGGTTTCGCCGCCGCAGGCACAAGCGCCCCTGCGACTGAATTTACCGGTCCCTACCTTCTCAGGGTACACCGATAAAAAGTCGGTCGCAGACTTCTTGGATGACCTTACAGCCTATCAGACTGGTATGGGAATCTCAGATGAAGTCCTGATACAACGCATCCTGCAGGTTGCTTTGATCGGAGACGCCGCTCGCTGGCTTCGGCTGCAGTCGAGGTTTACGTCCGTTCAGGACTTTCAGAAGCGGTTTAACAGCGAATTTCTTCCACCGGATTACGAATATCGTATCCTGGAGGAGCTGCATAAGCGTACTCAGCATCCAGATGAGACCTTAGCAGAATTCGTTCGGGCCTTGCAAGACCTGTATAGCAGAGCTGAACCTACTGCTACAGAAGAGCAGCGTGTGACGCGGGCTATCCGTCAGTGTCATCCTCGCTACCGGCCCTATCTTCGAGCCCATCGCTTTAATAGCCTTGAAGCGCTGGCGCAAGAGGCTCGCACAATTGAAGGAGACCTCTTAGCGGAACTCGACTATCGGCCCCCGCCGCCGCCTGAATTGGCGTTAGAACCTCGGTTGAGCGCCCACCTGCAGTGGGACTGGATGAGCAGAACCGCAATTATTATGCGGAGCCATCACGCCGAGCACCCGATCCCTTCCGTTATGAACAGAGGGCGATCCCCGCAGGAACGAGCCTTGGCAGACCCGTCCTGTCCCATAATCATGGGCAACCCGGCTATTTAGCTGGCGAAACCCCAAGGAGGCCGCAGGAGCAACGGCATGCTCCGCGGCAGCAACGCAGAATGCCAGCCGGCTGTTGGACGTGCGGCAGCCCGGACCACTTTCGTCGGGACTGTCCGCAGCAAAGACCAAACCCCCGTAATGTGCCAACGGGAAACGGTCGCAGCCGACGCCGGTAAACAATCGCTCAGCGACGTCGGCTATCTGCCGAAAGAGCGAACGAACGGTTACAATCCGTGACCCTGATAATTCAGAAGCTGGCTTTGCAAGCAGCAAGATAAAAGGAGACGCTTTAGCTCCTTTTGCTTTTTCTGTCCGAGATAACATCGAGGACAAGGAACCAAACATCGCTGTTCGAATTTTGGGGAGAGATTACATCGCCCTTATCGACACGGGAGCTACAGTCTCCCTTATCGGCGATTGTGTTTATGAGCACTGCGCATCACGGAATGTGGAATTGCAATCCACAGATGTCACTCTACGTCTTGCTTCCAATGACGTGATTCCAGCACAAACTGCAGTTGTGCTCTGGCTTCGCTTTGATGGGAGACGACGAAAGCAGCGCTTCGTCCACCTTCCTGGCCTGGCAGTGCCCGTTATCCTGGGCAGGGACTTCATCATCCGGCAGAAATTTGTGCTGGACCTGCCCAATGGAGGATACGTCTACCACGGATCGTCAGGATTTTTTCCTTTCGCCGTGCCACAGGACAGCAGTTCAGCTAAGCAAGCTGCAGCAACGTCCGTTGAACCGTCCCCGCTCCCGACTGTCTTGGGGTCATTTCATGGTCCCGAGGAGAAGCGCCGACAGCTTGAACAAGTACTGCGGCAGTTTGACGGTGTCTTCACGGAAAAACCCGGTAAGTCGTCTGTGTTACAGCATAGCATAGACACGGGTAACGCTAGGCCCTGGCGTTGTAATCCGAGACCATTGAGTGTGCATAAGCGTGCTTTGTTAGACGCTGCTCTTGATGAAATGCTCCAAACCGGTGCAGTTCAAAGGTCCCAGAGCCCTTGGGCGTTTCCTGTCGTCCTGGCTCCGAAACGTGATGGTATGGCTAGGTTATGCGTCGACTACCGTCGACTTAACGCAGTAACTGTAAGGGACTCTTACCCCTTTCCGTCCATCGAGTCTATTATGTATTCCCTGGGCAACGCTACAGTGTTTTCAACGCTTGATTGTAGTAGAGGGTTTTTGCAAATCCAAGTTGCCCCGGAGGATGTCCCGAAAACAGCCTTTACCTGTCATAGGGGTTTGTTTGAGTTTGTACGGATGCCTTTCGGTCTGTCTAACTCTCCCGCCAGTTTCCAACGGCTAATGGATACCGTATTGGGAGATGCGAAGTATAACTTCGCGATGGCGTACATGGATGATGTCGTAGTGTTTTCCAGAAACTTTCAGGAACACTTGGAACACCTGTCAATCGTCCTTGCAAGGATGAAGCAGGCGGGGCTAACCAAGGCACCCCGCAAGGTGCAGCTGGCATCGCCTAGGATCAGCCTCCTCGGCTTCATGGTGGACGGAGGAACCATCAGTCCTAGCGATGACAAGCTAAAGGCGATCATGGAGTATCCGGTTCCCGGTAACGTAAAAGCCTTGCAGCGTTTCTTGGGTATGGTTGGTTTCTACAGACAATTCATTCCTAATTGCGCTGAGTTAGCACAGCCGCTTAACCGGTTGTTGCGCAACGATACACCCTGGCAGTGGGGAGAGGAGCACGAACGATCATTTCGAGCTCTTTCTCACGCGATCGCTAATACGGCCAGGCTATATTTGCCTGACCTGAACAAACCGTTTGTAGTGCAAACAGATGCTAGCGATTATGGGGTTGGCGCAGTTCTCTTGCAGGAACATGACGCTATTCTCTGTCCAGTGGCTTTTGCAAGTCGCACGCTGAATCCGGCAGAACGGAATTACTCCGTCACGGAAAAGGAATGCTTGGCGATCATCTTCGCTCTCAGGAAGTTTGATCTGTACCTGGACGGCACCACTTTCACCGTCCAGACTGACCACCAGGCACTTTCCTGGCTGCAGCGGCTCCACAACCCATCTGGACGTCTTGCCAGGTGGGCCCTGACGCTACAAGGCTACTCCTTCAACGTGGAGTACAGGCGGGGCTCGACGAACGTGGTAGCAGACGCGCTTTCCCGTGCGCCTCTACCGGAGGGGGGAGAGGAAGGCACCGAGGCGCCTTCCCAGCTCCTGGCAGCAGCACAAGTGGCACGAGACGTATCTTCGTCTTGGGGCACGGTCGTGAGCAGAGAGCAGCTCCTAGACGCTCAGAGAGCGGACGGCCTTTGTCAGCGGGTGTCTCAATGGTTAGCTGAGCAGGACTCGGCAGGCACCGGAACGACTGACGGACGGCACGACTCCTATCTGCTGGGCGAGGATGGCATCCTGTTCAGATACATACCCCAGGCGGATGACGATGACGGCTCATCCCCATTCAGAGTCGTGGTGCCACGGAAGTTGCGTAAGTCTTTCATACGTTACTTTCATGATTCGGCCTTGGCAGGTCACAGCAGTGGCAGGAAAACTTATGAAAAGTTATGTCGTGTTGCGACATGGCCAGGAATGAGGCAGGATGTAACAAAGTATGTTCGTACTTGTCCCGTATGCCAGAGAGCAAAACCTCGTGGTGGTTTACCCCCTGGGCGCTTACAGCCTATTCAGAGTAATAGGCCCTGGCAGATAGTTGCTTGTGATGTGATGGGACCGTTTCCACGTAGTCCTAGAGGTAACCAGTATTTGTTTGTGGTTACTGATCATTTCACGAAATGGGTTGAGCTGTTTCCTCTCAGGACGCTGACTTCCCAGAGAGTGTGGGAAAGACTACTCGACACCTTTTGCCGGTTCGGGTTTCCTGCTCAGCTCATCACAGATAACGCTACCTACTTTACAAGTAAGGTGTTCTCAGATTCTTGCGCTGTCTTAGGCATTCGGCACAAGAAGACTTCCCCATATCACCCTCAGGCTAACATTACCGAACGTGTTAATCGGAACCTGAAAATGATGTTGGTTGCTTTTACTAGCCAGCACCACCGTGATTGGGATCTTCGCCTGGCTGAACTAGCGTTCGCTACACGGACAACAGTAAACAGATCCACAGGCTTCACCCCGGTGTTCCTGAACTTGGGACGAGAGGCCCCCTTTCCAGTGGAGAATGCTCTGGGCCTCCGGGATGGTGCTACCCGGCCTCCTTATTCAAGGTTCGCTGAGGAACTCCGGAGTCGACTGGACGATGCAGCTCGGACGGCTCGGGAGAATCTGGACGTCGCACGGTTGGACCAGGCTCGCCAGTACAATCGAGGGCGACGGAACCTCACCTACAGCGTCGGTGACCTCGTCCTTCGACGGACTCACCCGCTAAGTGATGCGTCACGAGGCTTTGCAGCTTCACTCGCAGATAGGTGGGATGGCCCCTTCGAGGTAAGTGCGTGCTCCTCCGGCCTCACTTACAGGCTTCGTCGCTGCAACACCGGCGAAGAGACTGGGCCAGTTCACATCTCGGACCTGAAGACTTACCACCTCCGAGACCCTGAGGGCGAAGAAGCAAACGTTCAGCTTCCCCCTCTAGACCTGGACCAGGATCCCGTTCCCGGACCTTCCAGTCGCTACAGTTTGCGTCCCCGCAGGCGGCGCACGTAGCTGCCACTATCTCCATCGCTAGAACCTAGTGCTTGTGATTTAGGGTTTTGTTCGTGTGGCTACTATTTTTAGCTTCTCACGACATATGCACGAGGGCCTTGCCAGACCCTCGCCGTTAGGTGTTTCCACCTGACGGTGTCTCTGTTTTTCAATTTTTTCAGCGATGGCTCCGAAACAAGGCGCACAGAAGGTTGCGGCCGGCCCAGCTCGTCAGCACCAGGCGGCCCCGACAGGACGTCGTAACCGTCGAGACCTAAGACCGTCCACACCACCGAGGTCTTCGTCAGTTGCCACCTGGACGGTGGTGGCGTACAACCGTCCCGTCTCTTGGGCGTCCAGGGCCCGCTGGTCCTCCCAGCCCAGGCCACTCCGCGGAAGCGACCCGAGCCAGGTCCCTCCTCCGTTTCGAAGACTCACGCTACAAGACAGGCACCCCGCCGACACCCCGATTGCCCTCACCGAGGATGAGAAACGTCTACTCTGCCCCGTCTGCGGAGTGCCTGAACTTCATCGTGCTACCCACCGCCGTGGTCCCCTCCATCGAGCCAAGATCGACGCACTGAGAGAAGGCAGGAGGACTGTCTCAGACGTAGCAGCGGCAGTGGCTGTCCTCCAGCGGCACCGCCCGGACCTGCTCCAGAGACAGGAAGGAGTCCCGGCTATCCCCGACGACGTTGTACTGGACATGCCCGATGTGTGAGGGCTGTGTTTACTTGGACTTTGGAGGGGGGGAGTATCGCGACCTATGTCGATAACAAGCGCGTCGGTCACGAGTACGCCCATCAGGAAGGGGGCGCTGATTGTGTGCTTCGATATGATATAAGCGGGTGGGAAGTTGAGGCTGGGGTTACTCTGGGAGTATCGACCGTATCTGTTGTCAGAGGTATGGAATAAATCCTTGCTTGTTGTTTGAACCTTTTCGTTTGCTGTGTCTTCCTTGGCGACGGAACGGACGGACTGACGCCCCGAGGTTGTGGAAACACCGGGGTTTCCACAAGCTTCAGGTGGATGTTTTTCTTTTGGAGGAATTTGTCTAACTCTGATCTATGAGAATGTGACAACGGGGTAGTGCTGTTAATGGCATCGGCGTCTTCGGATAGAGACTGGATAGTATCTTGGCAGTGAGAAATTAGAATTTTAGTTAGGTCTAAAGATGCTTTGTTAAGAATGGACAGCCATTGCACATTGCGTTCATGGTTCAAGGGGAAGGTTGATGTTTTGTGGATTTCTAGCCCACGCGGAATCCTGTCGTTTTCATGATAAGTAGCCAAAGTATCACGATGGGAGGTGTAGCGTGCAACTTTATCCGCGATTTTTCTGAGTTTAAAGAACGCCTCAGTGCTACTGCTGACAATTTGTGGAGAGTGAATTGGTACTGGCTCACCGGCCAGTCAATCCTGCTGCTTGGCTCGTGACGATTTCTCGGCACGTGTGGTTCTTTGTGTCCATGCTGCAGCCTCCTGGAGTGTCGGCCATACGGGGTCCGGCGTTCCAGTGCTTGCTGTACGTGTGGGTAGGCGACGGAGCAGCCGGGGTACCAGGGACCGCAGTCGGTGGGCGATCTGGGTGACTCCTTCGAAACTGGGGTGGAGGCCGTCAGCTGCAAGGACTCTGGTTGGGGGCTGTCGGTGGAAACCATGGTCCAGGAAATACAGGTCACGGGCACCTCGGCACAGGGTCATCAGTCGTTGGTTGAACGCAAATGCCCGGGGATTGCACTGGAATTCGCGTCGCCTGTCAAGATAAGGACGACGGCGGTTGTAGGATCTGGGTAAGATGAGGGTACATACCACAAGTTCGATGTTTCCCCGAGAGCGAATGTGGTCGATGAGTTGCACATAGCGACGGATGGCCATGTCGGGATCGGTGTCCGGCATGTCATTCGTCCCACAGTGCAACACCACGACACGAACACTTGCGGGCAGCTGGTCCACCTCTTCTTTGAAGTCTGCGATTCGGCCTCCGCTCTTGGACACGAACATTGTCGGGGCAGTACGGGATCTGGGGTCGAAGTGGAAACGGAGATATTTAGTTTGTGAGTCACCAAGTACAGCTATAACAGGAGCATAAAAAGGGTACTTCCTGATGGGCATCTTCGGTCCTCCTCTGTCGGTGGTCATCGTAGAAATAGATTAGAAGCTTAGGAGGGCGGTTGACCACGAGAATGAAATAAGCAGGAAAAATCAGAAGACGACAAAGAGCTTACAGGAAAACACAAAGGGGAGTTTATTAACGCATATAGGGATAGGGGTCGACGTTTTAGGGATAGGGGTCGACCCTTTTTATGCTCCTGTTATAGCTGTACTTGGTGACTCACAAACTAAATACCTCCGTTTCCACTTCGACCCCAGATCCCGTACTGCCCCGACAATGTTCGTGTCCAAGAGCGGAGGCCGAATCGCAGACTTCAAAGAAGAGGTGGACCAGCTGCCCGCAAGTGTTCGTGTCGTGGTGTTGCACTGTGGGACGAATGACATGCCGGACACCGATCCCGACATGGCCATCCGTCGCTATGTGCAACTCATCGACCACATTCGCTCTCGGGGAAACATCGAACTTGTGGTATGTACCCTCATCTTACCCAGATCCTACAACCGCCGTCGTCCTTATCTTGACAGGCGACGCGAATTCCAGTGCAATCCCCGGGCATTTGCGTTCAACCAACGACTGATGACCCTGTGCCGAGGTGCCCGTGACCTGTATTTCCTGGACCATGGTTTCCACCGACAGCCCCCAACCAGAGTCCTTGCAGCTGACGGCCTCCACCCCAGTTTCGAAGGAGTCACCCAGATCGCCCACCGACTGCGGTCCCTGGTACCCCGGCTGCTCCGTCGCCTACCCACACGTACAGCAAGCACTGGAACGCCGGACCCCGTATGGCCGACACTCCAGGAGGCTGCAGCATGGACACAAAGAACCACACGTGCCGAGAAATCGTCACGAGCCAAGCAGCAGGATTGACTAGCCGGTGAGCCAGTACCAATTCACTCTCCACAAATTGTCAGCAGTAGCACTGAGGCGTTCTTTAAACTCAGAAAAATCGCGGATAAAGTTGCACGCTACACCTCCCATCGTGATACTTTGGCTACTTATCATGAAAACGACAGGATTCCGCGTGGGCTAGAAATCCACAAAACATCAACCTTCCCCTTGAACCATGAACGCAATGTGCAATGGCTGTCCATTCTTAACAAAGCATCTTTAGACCTAACTAAAATTCTAATTTCTCACTGCCAAGATACTATCCAGTCTCTATCCGAAGACGCCGATGCCATTAACAGCACTACCCCGTTGTCACATTCTCATAGATCAGAGTTAGACAAATTCCTCCAAAAGAAAAACATCCACCTGAAGCTCCAAAAGCAAAAGAAATTATTTAGAGACAAAATCGATTGCCCTCCAACTCATAATACTTCCACAGATTCGGCACCCCCTAATTCCGAAGCCCGTAGCAATACTTCACAACTACGTCCAGATACCCCGTTAGACAGCAACAGCCAGTTTGCTCCCGACATCCCCACACTAACCAAATGTAGCGTAGTTAACCTTTCTTCCCGTGACCTTACACCCGCGGAAATCTCTCTACTGGAGAAGGGATTATCGTTTTGTCCCAATAACAGTAAAATCGATGAATATCAGCTACATCTGGATCTTGACAACTTTGCGCGGCGACTACGCCTTACGGAATACTTCTACGACAAACCGCAATCAAACCTAAATCCTTTCCGTATAAAATCCGATTTTACTCCCAACCCGAACCGAGATAAAAGTCTTGATATGTATATCAAAGCTGTTCAGAAAGATATTCTCAGTACTTATGCAAGCTCAAACAATCGGAAATTCCGGCACAATCTTACGAAAGCAGAACAGCAAAGCTTGTCCGCGCTAGAAAGCAACGAAGGTATCATCATCAAACAGGCTGATAAAGGAGGTGCCATAGTCGTAATGGATAAGCAAGCTTACGTGGCGGAAGGACTCCGTCAACTTAATTGTGCAGACTTTTACAAACCTCTCGAATCCGACCCCACTAATGAAATTGCCGCAGATATATGTAAAACACTAAAACGGTTAAAGACCACTAAGAAAATTGGCGATGCGCTCTACGAATACTTACTTCCTAAAGACCCTAAACCAGGCCGATTTTACATGCTCCCTAAGATACATAAACCAGGCAATCCCGGAAGACCAATTGTGTCCAGTAACGGTACCGCTACAGAAAATATATCGTCCTTCGTCGATCACGTTCTCAAATCTATCCCCCCTAAATTACCTTCCTACGTCAAAGATACCAACCATTTCCTTCAAACTGTATCGCAAGTAACCGTTCCCTCAAGCTGTCTCTTGGCAACGTTAGACGTCACGTCCCTTTACACCAATATTCCCCACGCAGATGGTATAGCAGCGGCCGTTTCAGCATACAAAAATCAACCTGACCAGCCGTATGATCCTACTGTCCTCACCGAACTGCTAACACTGATTTTGACCTCCAATAACTTTGAATTTGATAACAAGCACTATCTGCAAGTTAACGGGACAGCTATGGGCACGAGAATGGCCCCCAACTATGCAAATATCTTCATGGCATCCCTGGAGGAAACATTTCTCGAATGTTCCGTGTTGAAACCACTTGTGTACAAGAGATTTTTAGATGATATTTTTATCATATGGCCTCATTCTGAAAGTGACCTTCTCACGTTCATCAACCGGTTCAACCAAATTCACCCTAACATTCAATTTACCTCCCACTACTCCGCCTCCACTGTTACCTTCTTGGATGTGGAAGTCAAGTTACAAAACGGCGGCATCTCAACCAACTTATACCGGAAGCCTACAGATGCTCAGCAATACTTATCGTTCCGCAGTTGCCATCCAAGGCATACTAAGTTAGCCATACCTTATAGTCAGGCATTGCGCTACCGCAGAATATGCACTAACGATGCCGAACTAGACAACCATCTCCAACGACTAGAACAAACCTTCATTGATCGTGAATACCCGGACAAACTTGTTAAAGACGCTATAGCCAGAGCAAGATCCACAGATCGCCAACAATTGCTCCAAAGATCTCCTCGAGCCAATGGAAATTCTGCAGTAAATCTCACTGTCACATTCAATGGCAGCGTTCCTAACATTACCCGGATACTCAACCGCCACTACACAATTCTTTCACAATCTGATCGGATGAAGGAAATATTCTCACAGCCACCGCGCGTAAGTTATCGCCGGGCGCGGAACATCCAAGACAGACTAGTAAATGCCAAAATTAACAAACTTCCAGAAAATAACATTGGTTGCCACCCTTGTAATGCAACTAGATGCCAAATTTGTAAATCAATGCAAGCCGCTAACTCTGCAGATAGTACCAATTCTAATTATCGGGTCAACATTAATGGCGACTTTAACTGTAATTCTTCCAATGTTGTCTATCTTCTTCAATGTAATGAATGCAACGCCCAATATATCGGACAGACAGCTACTTCATTTAGAACGCGATTCAATAACCACAAATCTGACGTCGCGAAGAAACCTAATCTGCCAGTGTCGCGCCATTTCAGTAAACCAGGACACTCAATCACCAATATATCTATTTTCATCCTGCAGTCAGGCTTTCTTTCCCAGCGGCTCAGGGAACAGCGCGAGTCTTATCTCATTCATAAATTCCAGTGTCAGATAAACGAAGATCCAGGAATCCTTTCTACTATTCGCAACCTGCATTCCTAATCCAGCACAATACATACACTCTTTTGTCTCTTTTTCAGGCTCACGGGTATTTCCTCAAGGTCCTGCTGCACAGACCCGGTCATTCCCCTTTCACTTAGTCACCAACCTATGTTAGTCATGACAAAAGCGCATGCGCTGCTCTCTTTCCCTCGTACATAACCCTCTCCCATATATAAAGCTTGTTCTTGTCACCAAACCCCAGTCCCGTCGAAGGCAGCGCTGACTGCCGAAACGTCGACCCCTATCCCTATATGTGTTAATAAACTCCCCTTTGTGTTTTCCTGTAAGCTCTTTGTCGTCTTCTGATTTTTCCTGCTTATATATATTTATATATATATATATATATATATATATATAAATATAAAATAATGAATAAGTGAGCCGGATACGGAAGTTACATGAAAGGGAGTAAAACAGTTAGTAGTTTAATGCATTCAAATGCATTAAACTACTAACTGTTTTACTCCCTTTCATGTAAATTCCGTTTCCGGCTTACTTATTCATTATTTTACCTTACGGCTTTCAGACACTTTATCTTTGCATTTTATTTAAAAAATATATATATAAACGTACAAATATAGCGTAGCATAATGTTTAGTAATATATAACGTAAACAAAGATAAGAGTGATGGTATTTATCCTTCCAGCTGCACTGATAGCTACCGTAAAAGTGGTTAATTTCGCGGTTTTAATAATTCACGAATTCGTGTGGAGGGCGCAATACGGAATATTTCGTGGGGAGAGATAGAAGGATCGTGACGCTGCCAACAGTAAACAACGAGAATTAGCTGGCCTCTACATGCTCGCTGGCTTCTAGAGGCCTTACCGTGAAGTGAAATCCCATGACAGTGACATACGGGATTGTTCTATGGAAGCATGTCAAGCGATACACTGTGCGAATAAGCTACTGATGTTCAAGAGGCGTTTCAGTTATAGGAATGTTTGGCAAGAACAAAGTGTGAGAATAAAGGTTGTCAAGTAAGTGAATGTGGAGCTCGTAACCTTCCAGTGCCCATACTTTTTCATTCTCGCCACCTATATTCATAGGTAGCACTCCTTCCTGCTGTCCTCTCTCCACCGGTCCACGTCTGTACGCCCCCTCATAGCCACAGTTACTTCGCGCCGCTAACACGATAATAATAATAAAAAAAGTTACACAGTTATTCCACATTTTTTTCATTTATCAGCACTCAAACTAACATTTCAGTCAACTGCGTACAAACTCTCACATTTTACAACCGTAGGACAGATGCGATAAGCAAAATTGCGTACGTCTCTGAAAACTTTGTGTCATGTGTTTTACAGGGCTTGTGGCAAAGGATGCGAAGAAATGCTAAGGAATTTGAGCACATCTTCACCTGCCCCTGGATGAGATGACAGTAGAAACCGAGAACCAGGTGGCGCACTTCCGTGCTAGCACGTGGGTTTAATAGGTCACACGTGTTGACGTACAATGTTTTTGGAGCATTCTGCACAAAACAAATTTTGAACGTATATAATTGAGTCCTTACAGGGATGTAAAGACAGTCACGTAAGCTCCACACCTTTTCCAAGCGCTTGGTACGGACGACATCTATGAGATCTTTCATTGCTTTCATGCGATGTTGTGTGCTGCTCTCTTTCCCGATACCCTGAAAAAAAGAAAAAGATTTGAAACATGTTTCACACGCGAAGAAAAAACAGAAATGGGTCTCTGGGACATTGACAACAAGATCTGTGGCAAAATGTATCTTCGAGTTGCAAAACGGGGGTTTGGAAAAGCTAATTAATTAATGTCTACAAAAACATGGCTACAATGTACGCTTTGTGTGACACCTTGCACACACACTTAAGTGTTGCAAAAGGACACTTGGGTGTTGCTTGATCACAGCACCCACATGCTGAAGACATGATAGGTAATGCCTAAAGAGACCGCTTCGCTCCTTTTTTTTATAATTGTAGTTATGCATGGTATATCCACTTATAATGTTAGTGCTTTTTGACTGTTCAGAAATGTATCAGCTACGAAAGCTCGGATTGAAAAAAAGCCACATGTTTTGAAAATCGGAAGGGATTGATCTGCTTGGTAGTTACGACCTCTATGTCCCAGCTGTAACACAATCATAAGCGTAGTAAAGTCAAGTCGTACCTTAAGAATCTCTGCAGTGATTGGTAATTCTTCGATTTTGCGAATCGCAAACGAAGTAGACGACGACGATGATCCTCCTTTGCCCAGTCCAAACAATGACTTAATTCTCTCTAGGGGCTTTTCTTTTTCTTTGCTGTTCTTCGACATGACGTACTCCTTACTTCAGATCAGTTGTGTAGACAAGCCGGTTGCTCACCCTCAAATTTAATCGACTCGGCGATACACCTCACTCATATTATGGAACGAACAAAGAAACTGGACGCCAAGTATAATACTCTGCGAACACAAACAACAGGAACAACCGCTTTTAAAACAAGTACAATAAAAACAAAGGACCTAAACAAGTATAAACGTGATTTTGAGCGAGTGCAAAAGTGTCACGCCTTATTTAAATTTTAACATATTACATCGAATTTACAACACTGCACGGCTGTTAATCTGAGTAAAGAGCACTAAAAATGATCTGTGACACCGCAGACGTTTTTACAGTTATCGGAAAAACAACACGCCACATTACGCATTTTGTCGTTTAGCAGAAAGCATCCTGCGTGCTAGCCGTACCGCTATCTTAACCTCACAGTATGACAGTTAACTACGCTGTGGACAGTAGTTACATATAAAGTCTACCCAAAACTATAATTAAAACATATATCGAAATTGGTTGGTGCATGAGATTGAAAATCTGAAAAGAAGTTAAAGTGTCAATTATGTGTTAACAGTAATAAATGGCAACAGTTAACTTAGTACGCGGAGTGGTACAATCCAGGTACAACCACCAGGGTACAACGGGTAAGTGCAATGTTATGTTGGCGGAACGATTGTGGCGTTATCTGGTTTTAATTTTCTACGACACAAATTGGCGGTAAGTTTGAGGCAGCGCCTCCTCTATTACTCAATGCCTCTCCATTTGGTCAAAGATGCAGGACTGCGCATGCGTATTAGTCCACGTTCTCTCGTTTGACGGCGCCACTACCCTACACCCATGTCTGACCACTCATCTCTATGTATAGAGCAGTATAGAGGCTGGAGCGCGCATAGGAGAGGGGCTCGTGGAAGAGAGGTGCGGCTACCGGCCGCCATTTTGGGGGCCTCACTGGCGCGGGCTGCTCCCATAGGCAACAATGTGAAGCGATTTGATTTGGAGTATTTATTGGGCTTTAAACACTCCTTATTGCTGGCATGACATGCCCTTTAATTTAAAAGAAATTTTTAAAAATACGGGCAGCACCGCTTGAACTAAATGCAGCTGACAGGATGCGATGGGCCCACCAATATGGCGGCCGGTGACCACGCTGTGGAGCACCCTATGCATGATCCAGCCTATACTATAGAGATCAGTGGGTCTGACGCGTCTGACGCGCGCTGACGTCACCTGCCGCACATGTCCGTGTTTTGATGTTTTCTTTGTAATCACTCGCAAGGAAGTGCTTGTTGCACACAACGGAACAGTTGGAAGTAGTGTTCGGCCTCCCAATATTTCCTCGCTCTCACTTTCTACCACTTCTTTCGTAACGCGAGATCCGCAGGCAGCTCGTGAAACGATACCCCTTGCTCCTTTTTCTTGGTCCCAGAAGTAAAAAAAAATGGCAGAAGGCAGTACGCAGTACCGCATTCTTCGAAACGGTCGAAACCGCGCTTATCGGAATCAGACAAGAGCGCATGGCAGACGACAGGGGCTATAGGGAAGTGGCGCCCTCTACGTGCCCTCCGCGGGAAAGGGAAGCGACTCGGCGTATCTGCAAATGGACAGGCATTGAGTAATACGGGAGACTCATTTCGGCTGTAGTTCGAGTCACACATGCCATGTGTGACTCGAGCCATGAGGCTCCGCCTCATGGCGTGCGTCATATGTCACGTGAGGATGGACAGAGAGAGCAAGGGAGAGGCGGGAATGGCGGGAAGAGCAAACGCGGGGTGGTAAGATTGGTATGTGCATGGCGGCAGAACTGTTTGCAAATAGGGCAATTTATGCGATTTTTTGGGAGTTCTAACTTCAAAAAAGGTATTAAGAGTGGTTATATGTACACAGCTCGTCAGACTGAGAACACGCTGAAACAGTCAGCACTTCAGCACGTCATGAAATATTATTTACGCTGCTGCCTGTGTACTGCTGTCCGAGGCGTGTTACCCCAATACGGCTTCTCGAATTCACCATTATGTATTCGATGCACGGCGATTTTCGCATTTATCTTACTTCACAAAGTAGTAAGATTATCATGGCTATGTGTAACTTTTGTACGTGTAACGTGTTTACTCTCATATTAGCCTCTGTGAAGTAGGTAGGGTCATGAGGCTACCAGGGGTAAACATCGCACATCATCATAGCTTCACTATCATTTATTATTGTTGTTGTACGTGCTTCCGAAGTTCGAGATATAGATATTAACAAGAACATACAGAGTCACAGATACAGTAATCACATGTACATTGCTCTCAGTGTATTATTTTGCTCGTTTATTTTATTTTATGTTTCCAGCGATTTGAGCACACATTTGAATCACACATCACAGACACAACTGCTTGCTCACACACCTGTCGCACTTATTCTAAATTGTGTTATACTGCAGTTGTCCGGGTGTTAAGGTGACGTGACAGAAGGCGAAAGTTCAGGGACTTCAGAACAGTCCTCTTGCGATTTGTAGTTGTTGATCGCAAAATTTTCCGAAGTTCAGCAGCAGGCACTTGTGTTGCCGTTCGGCAAACACTGGTCCCCATCTTGCGTCTCCTCCCCTTTTTTATTTGGTCTAATATATCCCCCCACCCATCTTGCCCGCGAAGACTGGTGAACGAGTTACTCTTCTTCTTGCAATCTGGAATGATATGCTTGGTTTAATAAACGAACAAAAGCTTTCCTTGCCGTATAAATTATTTTGAGTGACAAACACCCAGCGCTGTCACGGGTCGGCTTTCCTATTTTGCCCGGGGAAGCGGTGAAACTTCAGACACTTCCCCGTTTCCCTCGAGAGGAAGAACCACCTGAATGCACTCAGTGTAGCGAACCTCTGTCGGTTTTACACAAACTCATCTCATGTCCATCCAGCAAGGCTATGCAGTAGTGCGCGTAAAACACATTTACATTATAAAACTCCGAGCACATGTCCACATTCCACATCTCTCCGCAGGTAGAAGAATCCCCAGCGCGCGGGCAGAAGCGACCTTCTCACGTGACATATGACGTTCGCCGAAAGGCGGAGCCCGTGTGACTCGAACTACAGCCGAAAAGATTCTCCCGAGTAATACAGGGTGTATGCTATAAAAGGTCAGGGGCATTTTCGCGCGTGACACTATATCTATTTGAGAGACGGACTTGTGCAGCCATACAGTGAATCACTTATGCCAGAGAAACCTACGAAAAAATTGTGGTTACCATTCACTGCGTAATAAAATAAATACGGCCACGGAAACTTTCGTCTTCATGTGTTTCCTATGCGCAGTACCGATGGATGGATGTGAATGGTGGATGAGTGGATCGTCATATTTATTTTGTTACACAGTGCTAGGTAACCACAATCGTTTCGTAGGTTCCTCTAGCATAAATTATTCGATTTGAGGCAGAGGAAGTCTTTTCGTGATAGAGGTATAGCATCGAGGAGGTATCACTTCTTGCACGAAAATGTGACTGACCTTTTATAGCATACACCCTGAGGCACTGTTTGAGGTTGCTAAAATCTGCGATTTTTTCGACGAGTCGCAGTGTGATGCTACATTCCGAGGCAAAGCGACACTACGAAGGCCATTATTATTACGTAACAAGGGTGATGGCTCCTGAATGTTTCGCCGTACAGCCAGGGGAAGGTTGTCCGAGGTCCGAGGGTTCAAACTGGCTCAAACCCCCTGAAATCTTACTTTTGTTAGTACTTTTGGGAGAGGGAAACGAAAGTGAATCCTCCTCCTCCTTTTGTAAAGATTCCATGCAAATCGAAAGGTTAGGAAGTCGACGTTTTTGTTGGCAAGCCCTCTATACACTTCTCAGGTAATATAGGCAATATTTTGTCAGGTACAGGTAAAACTCCAGTTGAACATGTGAGCGGGCCGGAACGAGAAGAAGGGGTTTATAGATCATGTTTTTCTTTTTGAACCTTCAGTTTGCAGTTCAGTGCGTGTGCTTCCTTGCCTTGCCCTTGGTCATTTTTTATAGTCCCGGCACATGCATTTTGTCGTTTTTACCAATGTAGCGCGAACCAACCCGGCTGCTAACCTTGTTTAACTTTTCCCTCACCTTCGCCGGTTTCACGCCGAAAAAAAAAAAGAGAAGAAGAGAAAGATAAAAAAGAAAGTCTTGATGAGACCTAAATTTCCATGTCGAACAAAGATTAAAAAAAAAAGAGGAAGAAGAAAGAAAGTATTCGTCCGTGACAGGACTCGAATGTGCAATCTTCTGATCCGAAGTCAGACGCCTTATCCATTAGGCCACGGGGACCATTAGTTCAGAACCCGCTGGTGATCTCCCACATTTTATGGAAAAAATTTTCCCCAACCAATAATACCTTCACTAGCAAGAAAAAGAGAAAGCCTGGCGGATCCCTGCACTCGAGTGACCTCCGATTTTTTTAATGATTTTTTTTTTCTTGCCGCGTCGTATTCCAAAAGAACGACGGGCCTCTGTTCCTTTCAAAAAGTCCTCCACTCTTGGAAAGAAGGGACGTTGTGACGTATAGTATTATAGTGACGTATAGTATTCGTGACGTAGACCCAGACTTGTACAAAATACTGAGCCAAAGTATTTAAAATAAGATACTAAATACTCTATGGAAAAAGTATTTAAAATAGAGTACAAAATACTCTACGGAAAAAGTATTTAAAATAGAGTACAAAATACTCTACGGAAAAAGTATTTAAAATAGAGTACAAAATACTCAAAACTGAAAGTAATTTGAGTAGAGTACTAAATACTCTAAGAAGTATTTAAGATACTATTTAAAGTACTTTAGTATTAGCAGTACGTGAAACGCGTATTCTGAACGTGGCCTTACAAATGAAAGGAATAAACCTCATCAGCCATGCATATCTTTCATTTGCAACGTCTTGGTGTCAAGTAATGTTTGGTGAACTTTGGAGAACCCAAGTAAACTTTGTTGATATGTTCTAACCCAAAACTTCGTAATCCCTCCTGTATGTCGGTTCGGGTCTTTCAACCTCTGGCACGTGTTTATTGCTTTGATGACCAAGGAAATAAATGCCGAGATTACCTTGTACAGTCGACCCGCGTTTATCTGGACGGTTTCGTTTTCTGTGAAAATGTCCGGATAGCGGGGGAACCGGATAAGTGAAACTCGAAAATCCAGAGTGATCGTAAAAGGACATCTTTATTGACCATTACACGGAAAACTATACATTGTCATCTGTTTCATTCTAATACACGCATCCAAGTCTTGCAAACCTTTGCTAATGGCATTGATTTGCGAAATCTTGTTCTGATGCTCGAAAAATAATAGTGCTGTTCTCAGTGCCGCATTTTCTACCGTCACAGCCGGTGCATCCACGCTTTCATCATCAGATTCTTCTTGAACACTATCGGAAGCGACGACACTGACGATGTCGTCATGTGTGATTGCAGCGCAGGGGTCCTCGTTGCGGACCTTCTCGATCAGTCTGAAATGACCAGACTGCTCATTGGATTACTTTTGTGTAACGTGCAAAGTCGGAAAGGGAGAAAATTCTTCCTAGGAACACCGCCTTTGTGTGAGTAAAAAGGAGGCCACGACCAGGGTTCTCGACCTCGCTTAACTAGGTGCGGGCCAAGTGTCATTCCTGGACAATGACCGGATAACTGAAACCGATTGTTGGGTATTAGTCACTTCTGTTCCCTGGAATCCTCGTCCGAGTCCGGAAGCTGAAGTCCGGATAAACGAGGGCGAAATACGTGGGGAGAAATCCGTCCCCATGCTTTTTTGTCCGGATAGCGCAGCATCCGGATAAATGAAGTCCGGATAAACGCGGGTCGACTGTACCTAATCCCCTGGTGATTCACCTGGCAATATGAATAGGAACGGTTTTCTGACGAAGCTGGCTATTGAGAAGCAAGGTCAGGCTTGGGACCAGCCTATTGTACAAGAGGATAAATGACAGATTCGCGAATTCCCGAAAAAAAGAAAACGAAGAAAAAGGGGGTTAAATTCCAGTGAGCTGAAAATCTCGGCACGGCGGGAAGCGTGCTGGATATGGCTTGACGAGGAAGGAAAGTATTTTGAGTACTGAGTAGCAAATACCGAAAAAAGTATTTTAAATACATTAAAAATACTTGTCGCAAAAAAGTATTGAGTAGTGTACCAAAATACCGGAAAAAGTATTTAAAATACTCTATTTTGAGTACGTGCTCAAGATACGTACAAGTCTGCGTAGACCGGAGCAGCGCGTGAGCTGAGAAGAAAGGATCGCGGCTACGTTCTCGGCCTGTTCTTGTAAATTGGATTGCGCAGTGTCAATACACCACACAGCGAAAATATTTTCCATGGTGATTCCTTGACATATGACACAGGGTTTCTAGCCTCGTTACTCCTTTAAACCGTAAAAAGGCGAAATATGTGTTTCCACACCGGCGTCCGTAACGTTGCTCCACAAAGCAACGTGCGTTAGGCAAATTTTGTATGCTCTACTATATATTCCTCATGCCCTTTTCCCAGTAATACATGTAGGACCGATTTACTTCAAGTGTACGGTTTACGCGCATGTTAAGCGTACATAAGGTGGAGCATATGAACAAAAACTAACAATTAGGAAATATCATTAAGGAGAATGAATGTAACGAGTCTAAAAAAAGTCTCTCTTGTTACGCATCAACCCAGGGATTTACGCAGGATCCCAAATCCGTGTGTTCTGGCTTTCCGAGCTGCTTTGGCGGGACTTTATGGGTGGCTGGGAACATCCCTGTAGGAAGCACCGTGTTTCGATCGTTGCGTCGACACTCAGCGATGTGGTTTAAAAAAGAGGGAAGATCCTGCAGGATTGGCGTTAATTACAAATCAATATAGCTCGGCGAGAATCCAAACAAGCTTATGTGTCTCATTCGAACCGGCCTATTTTCACTTCACCAGCTAGACAGGTAACAACAACAGTGTTTCCCGTCCCAGATCATTTCCTACACGGCTCAGCTGTTTCTAGTAAACTTTGCGCTAATCAAGCAGACAGATATTTTGAACAGATGCGTTGAAGCAACAGTGCGGTTGACGTCACGATGTGTTGGAAAGGGTGTTCCATGCATTCATTGGTGCGTCCTTTTCAATGCCTCTTACGTGAGGTAGTCAAAAATGAAACTGCAATTGTATGCTCGCATGACAGTTATGCACGTAAAGAGACCGTACATGCAGGACATTTTATATGAGGTCCCTTTACGCAAATGCTGTAGACTGTTAGGAGCAAGGTTGAGCGAGCTACATCAATTAAGTGTGTAATAAGTTGCAAAATTCATTAGTCTTGTTTTAGAGACATGGCAGAACCCGTAAGGCAATAAGTACATTATATTTGCCCAGCACTGCATTTTTCAAGTGTTATCTATGGGAAGCGCATCGAGGAAGACATTATGCCAATAACACTACAGGCACATTCTCTCTTTTGAAGAAGTGTAGAAAAATAAGCCTTTTCCATTAGGCGAGTCCTTGTTGCAACATTGCCAATGTTATCATCAATCCCAATTTCCTGTCTTCGGCCTGCTTTACAGGAAATTGGGATTATTGGAAGTGGTGGAGATCCAAACAAGGCTGAATGGCATACTTCGAAAGCAGTCCGTACTTACTTGATGGGCTCGCAGACGACCACCATCCATAAGTTCGTCTGCCAATCGCGTCGTCTGTTAGCTCCTCGTGTGTGCTATTCCGTTGTTTCTCCCGTAATTTGGGCCAGTATGCGAGCACACGTACTGAACTGCGTAGTGAAGTATTCCATACTCAGTTGGATTGTGAACAGTGTTTCTTGTAGTACTCTGGATGCGACGAATACTGTGATGTCTTACGAGAACGCTGTGAAGTGATGCACGAGGTTGCACGATGTCAAGCGAGATGCTTCGCACTGGTAAGTCCGTGTTTTATCATATTTATCATATTTAAAAAAACTGTGACTCAACATAATTTTCTCGAAGAAAGGTTAAGCTATGTAGCTTTCAGTATAGCTCTTGCGACCAACTAGGGTTAATATCGCAATTTTTCCAATACCGAAGCGAATAATAGTATAATTGATTGGAATTAATCGAATAGAATATGGACTTTTTTTTTCTTTCTAAATATCAGGCCAGTGTGATGTCTCTCCCAATGCGAACATATTGGAATAGTTGCCCTCGTAATCTCCAGAACGTCAGAAGAGAGGATATAAAACAGAGTGAGTTGTGCTTCATTCGAAGACCCCATATGCTGAATATCCGCACATGTGTGTGTTCCACTCGAATATGTAACTACACGCATCGCATCACTTTTAAAATTACTACCTATATACAAAACTTGAAAATGACGACAAATGATTCGTCCAGATTATTTTCCCTCGCGATACTGGCAATTGTCGTTCCGTGGGGAGTGCAGGAGCTGCCCCTTTCCTCAGAGGGGGACGACACGGAAGATTCGGTTGACCTCGCCCTGGACTATTCTCTAGAAAGCTGGCCTAGGATTTTCCCTCTCCCTCGCGCGCCCCGCCCACCCGGAGCGCGCCAATGGGAGGACGCGTGGGCGGAGTCGACTTTCATTGCCATCTGGGGGCAGAGGTTCGAACGTAGACGGAGACGTGCTTTTCGCGATGCTACGTTCACTGGGTCGTTCCATTCACCATGGCCCTGAGTTGGCCCGTGTTCCAGAGATGGCCCTGCTCGATCTGTGAACCTAGGGACGCGCGTTCCTTGGGACCACGAAAATGGTCGGCGATAAGTACTGTGTCTGAGCGATGCCCGCGTTTGTTTGTTCTTGCTTTTAATGAACGTTTTATGATGGCTTGTTTTTGCTTTTAATAAACGCTTCTTGATCGGCGTCTCTGAGCGATGCCCGCGTTTGTTTGTTTTTGCTTTTAATGAACGTTGTATGATGGCTTGTTTTTGCTTTTAATAAACGCTTCATGATCGGCGATTCTGAGCGATGCCCGCGTTTGTTTGTTTGTTTTTGCTTTTAATAAACGTTTTATGATGGCTTGTTTTTGCTTTTAATAAACGCTTCATGATCGGCGTCCTTGGGCGATGCCCGCGTTTGTTTGCTTTATTAAACATATGGAACACGCGTTGTTAGAATGATCTTGATAAGACGTCCGCGGAATCGTTGCGCCCGTGTTTGGTTGATATAATAGGGCGTTCTTTGGCGTGTGCCTTCCCTTTTATTGAGCATGTCATGCGATTCGTGTGCGATGCGCTCAGGGACGCCGATCATGAAGCGCTTATTAAAAGCAAAAACAAGCCATCATAAAACGTTCATTAAAAGCAAAAACAAACAAACAAACGCGGGCATCGCTCAGAGACGCCGATCACGAAGCGTTTATTAAAAGCAAAAACAAGTCATCATAAAACGTTCATTAAAAGCAAAAACAAACAAACGCGGGCATCGCTCAGACACAGTACTTATCGCCGACCATTTTCGTGGTCCCAAGGAACGCGCGTCCCTAGGTTCACAGATCGAGCAGGGCCATCTCTGGAACACGGGCCAACTCAGGGCCATGGTGAATGGAACGACCCAGTGGACGTAGCATCGCGAAAATCACGTCTCCGTCTACGTTCGAACCTCTGCCCCCAGATGGCAATGAAAGTCGACTCCGCCCACGCGTCCTCCCATTGGCGCGCTCCGGGTGGGCGGGGCGCGCGAGGGAGAGGGAAAATCCTAGGCCAGCTCTCTAGAGAATAGTCGTTGAACTATGCTCCAAGTTACTTGGCGAACAAGGTCGCGACCGAAAACCACGGTCTTGAGATCCCTGAGAGGGACGCGACCTTCGGTCCTACTTTTCTTTCTGTAGGAGGCAGCGAACACGTGCCCATTCGTGGAACCCAGCTCTCCCCTTCCGATTTGTCTCTGCTTCGAAACCTACGACCATACACCGGTGGAGCTGTCGAACACTATGACGTCATTTGTTTACAAACAGGGAGAGGTCTATTTCCGCTATAGAGTTTAAACTTGAATTTTTCACCGTTTCATTTCTAGAATTTTTCTTTCAAGGGCAGAACATCTACGAATAAGTAACCAGTCATCTAACGCGGAAAAGTCAATGATGTCCTTTTCTTTTTTTGCTATTGTGTTATGTACAGTTGTCCTGCGGGCTTCATTGCCCAGGACGGCTCTGCTGGTCACATCTCTCTCTTTTTTTTACCTTCCTTTCTATAACGGCTGCTGAACATTATCATCATTAATTGATCTGTTGTTGTTGTTGCTGAACACAAAAATTAAATCGCTAATATTGTGCATCTTTGTTCGTTTGCGGAGTCAGCATGACGCCTACTGCTTTTATTTTGGTCCCCGAGCTAATTGATATTTTCTTATTCTTTACAAACTAACGCGGAAGAAAAGTCGTCAGGGCGTTGGTGATGTAACGGTCTTGTTTGTCGAGTTCTACGACAGAATTCTTGTTTAAAATCTCGTTTCATTTCTCCTTTACAAGTTCAAAAGCGACGACACAGAAGTGGAGCACAGTTACTTCCCCATTCCACCAACATGCTCATCACCCGATTGTGTGCAGGTAATGTCATTTGATTACAATCCAAACCAGGATAGAGTTCCTTCACTGACGTCACAGCTCTAGACGGTTTCGAAAAGGGGAGGCCATCGCCATCATGTATAAGTCCAGCATTTTCCCGCGCGCGACCGTGCATTTTAGGCAGCTTATTTTCAATTGGAGGACCACGAACCATTAATTTCCAAGAGTTTATTTTGCAACGGGGATTTCGATCCTTTATTTCGAGGTACACTCGGACGGCTGCTAAAATGTGGCGTTCATTCGCTCCCATTCGCTATTCACACGGTACAACATCTTCGAAACAGCCAGTGAACGGCACACTAACAATAACGCCTCAATTATGACAAATGTAATTCCCGAGATAAAAGGTTGTTTGATGACGTTTGTGCGTACACTCTGTATACATTCTGTTTGGCCTACCGTGGGCATTCATAAATAAAATAAAATGGGTCAAGGGTGAAGTCATCATGGCGGCAAATGTCCCGCCAGTGACGTCATGTGAATGCAATGTTCCAATTTGAGGAATTCTTTTCTGTTCTTTAGTGTCTCGATGGTTGTTCCATAGATTCCGATGGCAATTGCGGCACGAATTGTGTGAGTATGGTACATGTTGAGTGTTTGCAAATGGAGGCGTACTTGGTAGCATTTGTCCGAGTATTTTGATAATAATGATTGGTCATTTTTATATTAGAGTTGGGTCACATGTGTGGACAGCTGTGACTTCGCTCGTTCAATTCAAGATGGTAAGGATCTTTCTTTCGCGTTTATTTATTTACAGAAGTAAAAAAAAAACACACAAGTTGTTTCGTACGTCTGGAAAAGTATTTGGATTGTCTCGAATATTGCCCGGTGCGCGTGGGCTCTTCCCCTCGCGTCAGCGTGACGTTGCGTCTCTATGAGAGTGAAGTAGAGCCCTGCACTATCCGCGGATGGAAGCGGATATCCGCAAGATACTTGCGGATTTGGATGAAAATTTAGAACTTTCTGCGGTGTGCGGATGGCGCGAGGTCGGATGCGGATACGAAGGCGGCGGATCGGTAGCGGATCGGATGCGGATATACCGCGCGCTGTGATTTTTTCACGAGCTATTTATTTGAATTGCGCGCCGACAGCGAGCGCATGCTCGGGTTCACCTTCGACCATGCACGGTCAAGATGGAAGAAAAGGCATTCTGGCGTCTCGAACCATGCGAGCACCGACGAGGTAGCGTTCCACGCGTTCCAGAAGTCTCCCCATATCGCGTTTGTTTAAATGTTTACCTTTGCTTGTCTTTGCGAGTCCTTCGGTGATAATATGGAGGCATCCGAAATTATACCAACATATGCTTCCGGCGGTCCTTACGCGTCCTTCGAAACGTGCGGCTTTTGCGGATCGAATGCGGATGGTGCGTTTTGCTCAGCGGATCGGATGCGGATGTAAAGTGTTGTGTATGCTGCGGTGATCGGATGCGGATAACGTGTGCGCGGATGCGGATCGGATGCCAAAAATCTCATCCGCGCAGGGCTCTAGAGTGAAGCGTCGCAGGCAGTCTCTTGAAGCGAAGTAGAGTGTGGTCTCTAATGGTGTATCATTTTGTATAGATTCTTCAGCTGCTGCTGTTCCCGTCAATCTGGATCGCTTATCTTCGAAGCGCCGAGAACTTGGCCTACGCAAAACCGCCCCAGTCAAGGTCGAAAAAACAATGATGTGCCAACGCCGCCTTACGGGAGACCTCTCCTTATAGACCACTTTCTGTTTACAAACATGTGACCGGAACATGACAAGACCGGTTCGAGGTTATATTTTGCTCTGGTTGGCAAGAAGCGGGAAAAACGCGTCGGCTGATAGGCTGATAAAGCTGATAATGCCCACCAGCATGCTTTGCGCGGCGGGGACACGTAATCGATGACGTAGGGGTGCAAGTGGTCTATAAGCAGCATGCAAGGCGCACTGGCTCTGCAGTCTCTTGAAGCGAAGTAGAGTGTGGTCTCTAATGGTGTATCATTTTGTATAGGTGAGCTAAAGATCCATACTTCCTTTTTTGTACACTGTACATAAGGTAGTGCGCTCCTCGAGACTGCAATGAGTGCTACGCACGAAGAAATGTGTTTTGTCTGTATGACCACTGTATCTGAGAATGAGCTACGAGCGTATTGTTCTGAGTGCAAATGCGCATATCACGTTGGCACCTGTAGCTCTTTGACAAAGTCTGCATTTAAGGCCTTCTCGACCGAGCAGAAACAAGGATGGATATGTACTACGTGCACCGTCAGTAATCGTAGGTCTGCTCAGTCAAAACCAGATGTTACGCTTCGGGAAGTCTTGGATGCAATTCAGCAGAACGGAGTTAAAGTAGACATCGTCTTGCAGAGTGTTACTCGCATTGAAGCTAGGCCAGATCAGATGGAGGAGAAATGTAACACAATCGTGAGTCGTACGGACACCTTGGAAAGACGAATAGTAGACTTGGAAAAGTCGGTGAATAACAACGAGCAATATAACCGTCGCTACAACTTGGAGATCCATGGTGTCCTTTTCAATAAAGATGAACATTTGCTCAAAATAATCAACGGCATTGCGAGTGCTATTGAACTCCCAATTGCTGATGGCAGGAACCTTGAAGCCTGTCACAGATTGCCTGTTAAAGACGCAAGCAAGATTCCTGTGATACTGGTAAAGTTCAAGCAAAAAGATCTCGTACAGGCTTGGCTCCAATCAAAGGATAAGATTAAGAAACTCCCCCCAAATCCTAGCTATCTGGACCTGTTCGTGTGCGAGAACTTAACACGTGCAAATAAAAATCTGCTGTGGCAGGTTAGATCCCGAGCGAAGGAAAAAGGTTATATTTTTGTATGGGTACGCAACGGCCGTATTTACGCTAGAAAAGACACCATGGCTAAAAAAGTGTGCATTGAACATAAAAGCGGACTGGGAGTACTGTAGAGCATTATGGCAACCTTTTGCTTACAGTAAACCGCACCTTACTTCTTTTCTTCTATTTTTCTTATTTTATTTTTGGGACAAATATGTCAATACTATCGTTGTGTCACTATCAAGAACTTGCGCAGAGTTCTAAGTTCAGTTTAGTACACGTGAATGTGCAGTCTAAATAAAAACTTTGACTTACTCAATACAAATATACTTTCATTTTGCTCAACACCTAGTGTGATAGCATGCTCTGAGACTTGGCTTACATCGGAACGAGAGGCTCTTTTTGAGATTAATGGATACCACAATCTACAGGGTGTCCCAGAAAACGTGTCATTGAATTATAATAAAAAAACTACGCCACCTAGAATCATGCGGTCAACAGCATTTGTTCTTATTAGGTTATTAGGTAGCCACAGCGAGCACAGATATCTAGGTGGCGCACGCTAGTATCCACCAGATCCACCAGTGCGGTGCAGTTTCATGTTCGATAATGCCTCCGCCCAGGGCACCGCCAGTGTAGAGCGCCGCGCACCACGGTGGTTTCGGGGCAATTCCGGAGCAAGTTTATCGAGGACGCTATCAGTAATTCTGAACTTAAAAAATACTACACTGTGGGTCACGACGGTGTACCGGTTCATATCTTGAAAAGATTCCACCACCTATTTTCAGCCCCGTTGGCACACCTGACTAACCTGATTTTCTCTGAGGGTAGCTTTCCAGAAAGGCTCAAATTAGTCAAAGTCGTACTAGTATATAAAAGCGACCAACTTTCTTTTAAAAATTATCGTACAATCTCAATATTATCCGTATTTAGTAAAGTGATTGAAAAATTACTTTGGACAAGATTACAAAAATATTTCGAAGAGAAGAAATTGCTATCTCCCCATCAATACGGATTTCGAAAGGGAAAATCGACGGAACTTGCCTTAGTAGATATTGTGGAAAAAATAAAAAGAAACATAGATAACAAGCTTCTAATACCTCTGTCACACGGCAAATTGAATGTCATTCCCAGCGAATGATGTTCGCACTGAATGACATTCGTTTCGTGTCACACGGTGAAATCAAATGGCAATACATACGAATGATATTCGCCCAGCGAATGAGCTCGGGGAACACATTCGCTTTTCCCTCTCGCACCGACAGCGTACCCTCGCAGTAGAGAGGTAACAAAAACAACAACGACAAACCGTTCGACGAAATGAAAGACGAATGAAAAGTTGTACTTCAATATTTTATCACGAATTTGATAACTTTTGACGCGAAGGAAGGAAGGCTAAACACTGTTTTTCGGAGAACTACCCTGGTTCCCAGTCGCCACGTTGCCAAGTGTGGTGCAGATAGGCTTCTTAGTTTTTTTTTGCTTATGGGAATTAGCCAATTAGGTGTCTTTGAAAAGGCAACGATTCTGCGAAATAATCTAATGTTTCGCTAGTTTCGAGCAAAAGAAATAAAACTATATAACTAATGTACCTACATAATGCTTCATATGTTTGCCCGGGTGTCTTAATTATCGACACTAACATCATTTGCGAATGAGATTCGGTTTCTTCGTGCAGCTCGATGTAAGACAAACGAATGACATTCTGTGCGATTGTCATTCTCTGGGAATGTCATTCGGTTTACCGTGTGACAGGGGTATAACCCTGGGCTTGTTCGTAGATTTGTCAAAAGCATTTGACATTGTTGACCACGAGATCTTGTTGACGAAATTGGAAAGCTATGGCATACGCGGCTGTACTCTACAACTTTTCAGGAGCTACCTGTCCGGAAGAAAACAGTACGTAACACTAGGACCACATCAGTCCTCTCAATGTCTCATATCCTGCGGAATACCACAAGGGTCAATTCTAGGCCCTTTCCTGTTTCTTCTATATCTCAATGAGCTACCGTCTTTCTTATCAGTAACCACCGCTCTTTATGCTGAATGCAAATGCTTATGCTGAATAGCAAAGCGAATGAAGTGGCACAGCGATTGAGTCTATGGCTTTGTATAAACAAATTAAGACCTAACCTTGATAAGTCTTGCTACATTATTTTCCACCCTAAACAAAGAGTGCTAGACACAAATAACTTAGAATTACGTTTCAGGGATATCGAACTTAAAAATGCTGAAAATGTAAAGTTTCTCGGGCTACACATCGACTCTCACTTGTCATGGCGATTTCATATTGAGCATGTCAGAAAGAAAGTCACCAGTGGATTATATGCGTTATCACGGCTAAAATTCATCCTGCCAATACAGAGCCTACTAATGATTTATTATTCCTTATTTCATAGCCACATCTCGTATGCATTAGAAGTTTACGGGTTGACATATGAATCCCGACTCCGTGATCTGTATGTTTTGCAGAAAAGAGCGCTACGTATAATGCTATAAATACCACTCCATGACATTGTTACATTTACATTTTCCTTGTTGCACATTTGGCCGTTTTTTGTGCTTATCAAGTATAAGTGCTTGATACTCTTGTATAAAATAATCAATAATCTTGTGAATTCCTGTTTAACAACTCCTCATTTTAGCACAAGTGTTTACGACCGTCGAGCTGATGAGTTTATGTTGAGTTTGCCATATCCTCGTACTGACTTTGGAATGTTTTCGTTTTGCTATTTTTCCGGTAAGAACTGGAACAGTCTTCCTGTTGTTATCCGCAATTCTCTCTCGCTTTATGCCTTTAAAAAGTGGCTCTCGTCTTTTTTTCAGTGATCACTGTGCCTAAGCTGAAGTATCTTGTTGTTGTTACGATACTGTCCCCCTACTCTAACTTAATCTCTTACGTTGTTTTTTATATACACTGACTGCATGTATATGACATTGCATATTATTTTTCTGTAGTATTCATGTATACAGAACCACATCACAGGCTTGCCTAGTGGTACTGTTAATTACATAGTATAAATGATGACAGAAAGAAAAAAAAAATAAAGTCTGAAAGTCGCACCGAAATTAAATATAGCGTAACGTCGGGGACAGACGGAAACACTGCTGCGAAAAGCTAGAGATCTTAGGATGTCGTGACCCCCCTTAATTTATGTTTTTACATAGACATTCGATTGACTCTGGCAGTGTAATAGCATGCTGTCCAAGGCCGCCACCCTCCCCATTCATCTGAAAAATCCTGAAATCGCCTCTGGCGAAAAGGGTACCGTTATTGAATTCATTCCCAAGGAAACGAAAGCAAAATTAATACTGCTTCAGAATACGGAAATCAGGATCGAAAGTAGCTCGGAAGCGAACACGGAAACAAATGTCAAGCTGTTCTATGTACCATTAAGGGAAACCGAAAAATTGTGATTTTCGGTAACAAATCCCGGTTTTAATCCATCAGGTACCCTGCACCTGATTTCGCTGTGATTCACCTTGTTTATTGTACCCTTGATACATCAACATAAGCTATCATAAGCATCAACATTAAGCATACCAACGTAGAATCAAAGTGTTATGCCTATGAATTCATTATTGGAAAATCACCAAGACATCGGAACAGCAACCTTGTGTGCGAAATCTCGGATTTTCCGTTGTCAATCGAATAATTTTTATAAACGCATATTGTTTCCTCTTGTTAAACGTGCGCAAAAAAATGAAAAGTGCCCGAAATGAGGGGACTCAGTGCTACCTCTGCCGGAAAATTGCATCAGAACTAGAATGTCAAGAGAAATGTTAGTCTCATTCAACTTACCAGCGATGATTCAACCGCTTCGCTTTGCTCCTGTTGTCAGCTATAGCGCAGAGCATCTGAGCACGTTGCGTGCGGAAGGCGACTCGCTTGTCTGAAATCAGCACATTGTGGTTCATCCCACCTCAAATCTCCTGTTGCAAGATCATTTGTTTATAGCGTAATAAACACTTGCAGCGTATAGTCTTACATTGGAACAACACTTCCGAGGGCAAATATGAGCTACACAACTACTGACAGGCGATTCCAGACAACCGTGTCGCAAGTAGCACATCACTGCAAAGCTGCTACTAGACGAAAAACGAAAGGCAAATAGCAGTATCAGCAGCCCCCCAAGCAGCACAATGTAGAGCTTGGGACAAAAGTTTACGGAACACCGAGGTGTCGCATTTCGCTGTTGGGACGACACCCTAGCAGCCAAAAGGAGCAGACACACATACTGAAAGATTAACAGAATAGCCGGTCACCCGTTTCCTGTTCGATCTCTTCCTAATATCTAACAGGGGGCCGCTCCGATGAAGAAATGTGCCAGTGCCGTGTTCCGTAAACTTTTGTCCCAAGCTCTACTGATAGTCGAGTGCAATAGGGGTGGATGGGTAGGTTGAAGGCCTTGGGCAGACTCTTGAAACTAAAGAACATTGATAAGAAAAAAATGGCGTTCCTTCACGAATTTTTTGCGGACGATCTACCGAACGGATTTTTATTCTGAAAACGGTTTTGGTATCTCGTGACCGAAGAGATCAGATCTTCTCATTGGAGCAACTTCGTAGCTTTTATAATTAAAAAGTTAATTATTGAAAGTTAATTAAGACATTGCCTTGGGAGTCTGTTAATGCCCTCCTAGGGAGTGCCCTTCAGCATATGCTATATTGGAATTGATTTCATCTCGGAAAAAGTGATCGATATATTTTTAAAAAATCTGTTCACACTTAGCGTGGACACCCTGTATATGTTGGTGAGTGGAACGCTATATATAACGCAGGAAGACAAAATCGGTGATTGTTTCCTACACTGAGTCATTTTCACATTTTTCTACGTTTAAATTCATCTGCCACGATTCGCATCATTTAGAAACAGAATCGCGAGCAGCCTGCAAGCTGCCTATGCAGCGTGAGCAGCAAGAGCTGACACTCAGAGCTGACACTCAGCTGACAAAAATGACACTGTGCAGCTTGGGACAAAAGTTTACGGAAGACGGTACGGCCGTATTTCTTTATTGGAGCAGCCTCCTGCTAGATATAAGGGAGAGATCGAATAAGAAACAGGTGACTTGGTATTGTATCCGCTCCTGCTTTCTGGAATGGTGTCGCTCCCATGAAGAAATGTGACACCCCGGTGTTCCGTAAACGTTTGTCCCAAACCTGGATATTCTACACATAAATCATTGATGGAGATGAGAAAGAGTAGTGGCCCCAGCACATAACCCTGTGACACTCCAGAAAAAAACAGGCAGATGCGAGGATACCGCATGGCCGAACTTTACGGACCCAAATTACGACCTGTTTGCGGTTAGTGAGGTTAAATCAAGTGACTAGACGATCGTTATCCACTATATATCTCAATTTGCGATGGAATGCTTTTGTGACGTCCAAGAACACAACGTCAACTTGACTGTCATTGTATATTGCTGAGATGAATTCATGAAAGGTATGAACCGATTCCGTCACGGTCCCCTTCGGATAAAAAGTATTTCATCTATAATGGCAGTCCAACTGCGCTACTATTTCGCTCGATACTGTGTTCCACCATACCATATAGTTCCCAAATTGACTGGACTGGATGCAATCGTCCCCACCAGTTCATACAGAATACCAGCAATTTACTAAACCCACAGGATCAGAGTTTTTAACAAAACACTGAAGTATTTTCCAAATCAATACGTTTATACTTTAACGTCTCTATTATTTATTGTAGCACATAAGTCATATATCTCCTCTGTAGGACCAGTGTCTCTTCCAAATTCCATGTTGAATGCAGTAGGACTTACGTCTTTGTAGAAGTGAAAGTACATGTTTATAAAGTATGCGCTCCTACGGTGTGCAGCAAAGTCATACACAAGAGGCATAGTACACCAAATACAGAGTATCAAGTAGCACCATAGATTTCAGAACATAGCCGTACAACTTATTACAGCGTTGATACAATATCATTTCCGACAACAGTTTCACCATCTACTGTTATCACTTCAGAGTTGACGCTCAACTGCGGTAAGTACTGCGTACACAACTGGGGCAAAGATTTGGAATCCATATCAGCAGTGGCGGTTTGCTCAGTTATGTTTGACGTATCGCACCTCTGGTCACTTGTGGCACCGAGCCTATTGCTCAATTTCCATGCACATAGAGCAAGTGCAATCAGAAAGAAAGATATAATTCCTAGATTACCCAGCGTGCACACCGTGCCGTACAAAACTGTAGTCCCCGACGGCCACGTACGGTTCTGAACAATCGTGGAAAATCGCGAAGCAAATGAAGGCAGCTTAATGTCTCGTGAGGCAGTGCAGTTGCTTGAAGAGGTCGTGGCATTGGGGTACACAACATCTGGACATTCTGTAGTGCTGGGTACTTCGTGTTCCCCGGTGCTTATCTTATACCTCGTTGGTGCATTTGAAGTCGTGGCAAGAAAGTGGAATAAAACGGCATATTTTAGCATGGTTCGCAAGTAACGCTGCGTGGATCGTAGGAAGGGACGTTATCTTCTTTCACTTCAGACGCTACCCGTTATCCACGAAGGGCTGTTGCTTCCTCTTCTTCCACCTCAGATGCTCTCCGTTATTTACCAAGAGAGATCTCAACCCTCGCCCTCTGCTCTTTTGCCACTTGGGTTCTCTATATTCTTCACTATTTGTAACTGGTCCTCAAATATGAACAAGTGCAGCCTACTGAACGGAAGAGTTGTTTTTCGTAAACTAAACCGTTTAGTGCTCTCAACCGTTTTCTCTTGAAGAGCGATTAGTCAAAGACAAGCAAGCTATAGTGACTAGCTGCATGCAGGGATTGCACGCAAAGCTGCATGCAATCCTAGGGGTACATCAGACTTCACCTCAAATCGGCCCCACAAGGTATCCGAAAATTAGCATACGTTTCACTAGCTAGATCCAAATTGGAGTATGCTTCAGCTATCTGGAATCCCCCTCAGCGCTACTTCTGCTTTGCTTTAGAGGTTGTCCAGAACAGAGCAGTTCGTTTCATTGTCAGCAACTGCTCGCGAAGTTATTCGTTAACGGCAATTAAACAGCAACTTGAGCTCCCTAGCCTGGACAATCGCCGAACCGACGCCAGGTTGGCACTTTTTCACAGGTTTGTCCATAGTATCCCGCCTAACCTTTCCCCAATTACCCGTTCTACAGTTATATTCCCACGTTTCGACCATCAGTACAAAGTAAATCGTTTTGAATGTCGATCACACATCTTTGCGAAATTCTATTTTTGTCGAACCGCAATTAACTGGAACGACCTTCCCTCTGACCTAGCTGAGCTCGTTGACTACGATAATGTTCGTTGCCAACTATGTGGGAACTCTTTTTGTAATGTACTATTATGTTGTTTCTATTAAATGCTTTGCTTTTCGTGCCAGCCAGGCAATGTGACCGGTTCAGGTTTTGTAGTTACTGGTAATTGTCTTCATCGTCTTTGTGTTGCTGAAATGCTTGTATCGCACCACACCCACACGTAGCGCACTTATGAGCCCTTGGAGTACATTAAATAAATAAATGAAATAAATAATGCTTTCCAATTGACATACAGAAAAGGATTGATCAGATAGTAATGCTATGATGTTCATAACACCAGAGTCCAATATTTGTCAGTTAAACATTGTTGTGTTCAGCTGACAAATATTCGGCCGATGTAAATTAACTTTATGAAAAAAACGACATCAGGTACCTGCTCGCATACCTACCAACCTGGCGAAGTCAAAATTCGGGAGACTGCCCTCAGCGCCCGGGAGAGGGAGACGCATTAACATTGTGCAATACAGCCACTGTATTGCAATTGCTCTATGTCGTAGGTAGCCACTATCGGGTGGAGCTGCGAGGTGCTATCGTTGCTTCCGTCAACCGCAACTGCGAAGACTCATCATTTCAGGGAACTGGGAAGATTTTTGCCCAACTTGTCGTCTTGCCTTCGCCCATTGTATCTACTCCTCACAGCTGGGAAAAGATGGCAGTGGGGCAGAGCCCAAGAAGATGCCTTCAATGAAAGCAAGCGTCTCATGTTATCTGCGCCCATCCTTGCGCATTTTGATCCTGCCAAGCCGCTGTACCTTAGCTGTGACGCATCTCCTTATGGTGTTGGGGCTGTCATATCTCAAAAAGAAGCTGATGGCAGAGAGCGTCCTATCGCTTTTGCCTCCCGAAGCTTGTCTGAGGCAGAACAACGATACAGTCAGCTTGATAAGGAGGCACTAGCCTTGGTGTTCGGTACAGAACGTTTTCACCAGTACCTGTGGGGAATGTTCTTTAGAGCATATACTGATCATAAGCCACTTTTGGGATTGTTAGGTGCCAACAAGCCGATACCAGTTCAAGCATCTCCTCGGCTCGTGAGGTGGGCACTCAAACTTTCCACATATCAGTACGAACTTTTGTATAAACCTGGAAGGGATCTTCTTCATGCTGACGCATTGAGTAGACTGCCACTTCCTGCTTGTCAGGAACAGTCAACTGTTCCAGCTGAAGTCTTCATGCTTGAGCAAGCCTATTCAGACCTTCTGACGCCAACCATTGTAGCTCGGGCCACGAAGAATGATCCTGTGCTTAGTCAAGTCTTCCTTGCTCTCTCAAGAGGTGAAGTTATTTCACTGGGACCTGAGGGGTATCCCTACAGTGCAAGAAGTGCTGAGTTGAGTCTTCATGAAGGTTGTGTGCTTTGGGGAGCAAGAGCAGTTATTCCTAAGGCATTGCAGTCCAGAGTGCTCAAGATGCTGCATGCCGGACATCCAGGCATTGAGAAGAGCAAGAAGATCGCCAGGAGCCATGTTTGGTGGCCAGGGATCGACAATGACATCATGGGTAATGTCAAGGCTTGTTCTATTTGTCAATCTCTGCAAAGGACGCCAAGACCTGCTCAGCAGACACCATGGCCATTCCCTCAAAGGCCTTGGTCAAGGCTCCATGTCGATTTTGGTGGACCGTTTTTGGGTCATACGTTTTTAGTCATTGTTGATGCATACTCAAAGTGGGTCGAGGTGTTCCCCGTCAAGTCTACATCTGCAGAATCCACCATTGATGTCTTACGGTTGGTTTTTGCACAGCACGGACTCCCAGATTTGATTGTGTCTGACAATGGACCTGCGTTCGCTAGTGCGCAGTATTTAGACTTTTTAACACGTAACGGCATTCGTAGAATGTTAGTACCCCCCTATCACCCAGCATCAAATGGTGCTGCTGAGCGTGTAGTGCAAACTGTTAAAAACAAATTGAAGAAAAGTGCACCAGGGTGTTTCAAGACTCAAATCGCCAGGTTTCTGTTTCAATATAGAACAACACCACATGAAGTTACAGGGAGGGCACCGTGTGAGTTGCTCACTGGTAGAATGTTTAAGACTCCATTGGATGTGCTGCGGCCAAGTCTTCATTCTTCAGTACACTTCAAGCAACTAAAGCAGAAGCTGCACGCCGATGAGGGTTGCCGTCGTGGTCCACCTTTTGAAGCTAGTGACGACGTGTTTGCCAGGGATTTCCGTCGGGGAGCAGCATGGGTTCCTGCTCGTGTTGTCGGAACCTTGAGCAATTCTTCAGCGGCTGTCACTGTTGAAGATGGCTCCACGTGGCATCGACACAATGACCATCTAAGGCCGAGGGTTCCTGCTATGGGAGAGGTTGTACCACCACGAGTTGAGCCTCAGCCAGCTGTTGTAGCAGAGACACCTGTCAACGAGGGAACC
This sequence comes from Ornithodoros turicata, assembly GCF_037126465.1. Classification (NCBI taxonomy): domain Eukaryota; kingdom Metazoa; phylum Arthropoda; class Arachnida; order Ixodida; family Argasidae; genus Ornithodoros; species Ornithodoros turicata. The sequence goes on along the minus strand of NW_026999378.1, from coordinate 281,522 downwards.
ACAGCAGCGGATGTGGGTCAGTCTTTTGCCCAGCAGTTAGATCGCCCCGCAGGAGGTAACGGTACCGTGGACAGTTCGGTTGAGAGCAAAACCCCACTGCGGCGTAGCAAAAGAACTGTGAAGCCTGTGCAAAGGTACTCTCCGCAGTGAAGTGCGTCCGATGCATTGTTTGCTGACGCTTAGTATGGATGTGTTTCGTTAATATCTTGTAACTGTTGATTGTATCCATTTTTTTCTGATTAAGTATTGTCTGAGGGGGGAGGACTGTTATATTCTTGATGGTGTTACTTACATGCAGCGCTGCATTGTGGTTAATGTGTACAGAAGGTAGCGCCACTTATTGCTAGCGGCTCATACAGAGTATAAAAATAAACGGAGGCCGTGCGCTCTCTTTTTCGTTCTTGCCCGAGCCTCGAAGAAGACATGTGTTTCCTATCTATGCGATAGCGCCGGGATGGGGGGCGTTTCTCGCTTCCCATGTTGACAATGTGGGTACGACAACTTCGTGCGACGTCGGGCTATCCAGCCTCTCAATCATAACAATGATAGCAGGTCTTTTCAAACCACACTGATACAACGAAACACGCTATCGGCCGCCACCTCCAGCCATGGATGGTCATTCCGCGAAACACGTGTTACAGTCTGTCTAATTCGTCAGGAATACGTTCGCACAGCTCTCAAAGGAAAATTAGAGAAGAAAATAAAGCCCAAGTCCCCAATTTTTCGAGAGATTGGAGAGTGCGTGCGTGCAGTCGGGAGACTGAACGAAATCCGGGAGAGTTGGCACGTACGTGCTCGACACCGGCGTTTTCTTTTTTTTTAATAATACCATAGATAATCCGCCCTAACAATAAGCATTTGGAAAGGAGTCGGCGAAAACTATGCTCTTCAGTTTCAAGGGGTCAAGATTTACACAAAGGACGCAGACCACATTACGAAGGAACAGGCCGAAAGAGTGGACTTTCCCAAATGCATAAATTTGCAGACGTCGTAACTGCAAAAAGGTCCGATATTTTTAGTTAAATTTCAGCAAATGCCTATTGGTAGACCGAAGTATGTTTCTTTTTGTTTTGTTTTTTACACATTCCCCCTGCACACGTGAAAAAATAAGTAAGTCACGACATTGAGAGCCTTTAAGTGTGGTCTACAATTCATATGAGCAGCTATACGACACGAAAGGGAGATATTTAGCTTGGAACGTCTCAGGGGTGTCTAGTGGACCATTTCTAGTATATGTCTAAATAACAACTAACCCTGTAGAGGTCTAGTAGACGTCTACTTCTATACCTAGCCCTAAAATCTCAACTTATCCCTGGGTTAGACTTCCATTATCCCACCATGTGCTACATGTGCAATACCTCAATGATCTGTACAAACAGGGTAATCTTGGCTAAGCTGTCCGCTGTCTCATTGAGTGAAAGCCTACGGTGACCGGTACCCAGGTGAGTACAATCTCCGATTTGTGGTTGGCTACGAGAGGTAAAAAGGTGCGTATTACGGAGTGTGTGGGGGTGGGGGATATAACAAATAGGGAATCTGAGACTAAAAGTACTCTGCTCAAGCTTACAGGGACCTCTCCGGAGGGCCATAATCATGGCCATAAACTCAATAAAACTTTCGTAAGGAGGTATTAATCTGGAAAGCGTCACGGAAACTGGTAGTCCAAATGAGGAATCAAAATACCAGTACCAGCCCGTTCCTCTGAGGTAGAAGCGTCTGCTGCAATGACAAGGTGATTCGGAGAATGGTGGAGATATTCCGTTAGCATCGCCTGTAGGATCCGAAAAGGAAAAGTTTTAACGCTGACGCTTTCAGGGCTGTCAGGAATTGTTGGGCGGAGGCTAACTGAGGAATGTTCAATTTAGGCCAACACCCTGCTAGCCAAACAAAAATTTCTCTGAAAGAAACATTGTTCCTGATGACACTGGGAGAGAAAAGTACTCACAGTGAGCAAGAGAAAGGAGGCTTTAAGAGTAGAGAGGGCTTACGGGCCTCAAGATATAACGCATCTTGCGGTATGGTTGGAAAGGCCTAGGCAGAGACGGAGTGCCTTTCTGTCCATGATGAACTGAGATGATTACTGAGGTGGTAATTAGGAAGCTGTGAAAACAGGGTGCACCCACTCTCCAGTATAGGTTCGATGTAGCGTCTGTATACGAAAAGTAGAGCGGTCTGATGCATTCCAACACGAATGCTGGAACAGCGACTTATGATGCCAAGAGCTTAGCACCTTCTGTGGTCAGATAGTTAATGTGGTCCCATCTCAGCCTGCCCAGACTACGCACAAATACCAGACGCTCATATATTTGAGCTTTCTAATCTGACGAACAGACGGCACGGCAATTTTCATATCGATATTCAGGGCCGAAGTAGTTGCAGGAAATAAAATCACTGCAGACCCCTGGCCATTCAATGAGAGGGAAATCAAAAACAACAATTTTATTGTGAGATGATAATGACTGAGGAGTTTCATCACCAGGTGCGACACTCTACGCCATTGGTTGTGGTGATGTAGGGAATGAAATAATGAGTTTCTTCACAATAAAGATGGTAAATAAAGTCCTATGCAGAAATAAAGTATAAATAAAGAAAATAAAGAATCCAGAAAGGTCAAGAGAGCTTTGAGGGCAGAGCGTTTCTCCGCTGAATTTGGCCAAGGACCAAGCAGCTTTGGAGAATGTAACCAAGATCTCCAGGTATTTTTTAAATTCCGTGTTAGTGCCGCGAAGCAACTATGGCAACTATTCTTTCACACAGTGCCGACTGTGTGAAAGTGTGTGTGTGACTGTGTACAACTCGCTGTGACACAGTGTGACTGTGTACAACTCGCAATACCGCATCTTCTTGATGGGCGATTTTAATTACCCGTCTATTAACGGGAATGTGAGAACTCCTTCACAGTTGAAGAGAAGTGAAATGCTTCACAGTTCTCACAGGAAGCGCGTGCATTTTTTTTTATTGCGTGTTAGCGCCGCGAAGCAACTGTGGCCATGAGCGGCGTACAGACGTGGACAGACGGAGAGAGGACAGCAGGAAGAGGACTTCAGGGGGAACTGTGCCGACATTCGTCTGGAAAGTCTTCGAAAAACCCAGGGAAAACCTCAGACAGCACAGCCGGTGGTAGGATTCGAACCTACAACCTCCCAGTCTACAGCACGACCTTGGTTACCACCAACGAGCGGACGGCTTAGCCCACTCGGCCATGCCGCTGGTCGCAATTTATTGATTTGTCATTAATGTTCAACCTGACACAAGTCATCTCACAACCAACACGAATAACATCAACGACGAAATCGATCCTCGATCTTGTTCTGACATCACACCCGGATCATATATCATCTGTACACATTACGGATGGTCTTAGCGATCAGAAAAACATCACCTTTGATATAACCACAACTCGACCTCCCTCACGTGCTTGTACCGTCAAGACCATTTATGCATACAATCGAGCTAACTTCCAAGCAATTAATGAGGATCTCATGTCTTTATATGAAAACTACTTCCTAAACTACACGTTACGTACAGTTGATGAATATTGGCGTCTGTTCCGCGACTGTGTCATGCAACTAGTTGATACCCACATCCAAAAAATAAAAATAAAATCATTTCACTGCAACCCATGGTTCTCGAAGTATCTTATTAAGACGCTTCTCAATAGGAAAAAACGCCTCTATAGACGAGCAAAATTAACTAATGACGATAACGCATGGGTCGCGTTTCGTGATTGTACCCGTGAATATAGCCGTTCCGTCGAAAGTGCCAAACGAAAATTCTGTGCCAAAACGGGACTGTTCTGCCGGATAATCTCAGTGCTTCCGAATTTGCTTCCTTCTTCTCATCTGTCTTCAGTACTGACAGCTCAAGTATTCATCCGTACTTACCAAAGCCTTTTACTGCATCCATGTCTCACAAAGACATTAGTTCTCATGGCTAAATAATAAATAATAAAATAATAAAAAACATAAAACTGTCATCATCTGCTGGACCAGATGGAATTAACTCCAATATATTATACAACACTAGACTAATATCAAGTGAAATTCTGTGTTGCATATTCAGGCGATCTCTTCATCTCTCCACCCTGCCAAGTGACCATAGGTCGGCGAATTCATTCATGATGGCCTTCACCGACTTCATTCACCATCACGTCATAGAGAATGATGTGATGTTGAATGAAGGGCATGATGTGATGTGAAGTTGAAGTTGAAGTTGAATGAACGGCATGATGCGAAATGAAGTTGAACTTGAAGTTGAATGAAGGGCTATGATGTGATGTGAAATTGATGTTGAAGTTGAATGAAGGGCTATGATGGGATTTGAAGTTGAAGTCCGCGTGATGGGTTTTGAAGTTGAAGTCCGCGTGATGGGTTTTGAAGTTGAAGTCCACGTGATGGGATTTGAAGTTGAAGTCCACGTGATGGGATTTGAAGTTGAAGTCCGCGTGATGGGTTTTGAAGTTGAAGTCCGCGTGATGGGATTTGAAGTTGAAGTCCGCGTGATGGGATTTGAAGTTGAAGTCCGCGTGATGGGTTTTGAAGTTGAAGTCAGTGTGGTGGGATTTGAAGTTGAAGTCCGCGTGATGGGTTTTGAAGTTGAAGTCAGTGTGGTGGGATTTGATGTTGAAGCCAGCGTGATTGGTCTTGAAGTTGAAGTCAGCGTGTGTGGGTTTGGAAGTCGAAGTCCGTGTGTTGGGTTTTGAAGTCAGCGCGATGGTTTTTAAGGGGAAGTCAGCGGGATGGGTTTTGAAGCTGAAGTCTGCGCGATGGATTTTGAAGATGATGGATAGGTTGCGAAGTCCTCATAATAGGTTTTGAAGCCGACAATGTTTAGTCGATGTCTGACGTTCACGTGTCGTGACTGTTACTTGTGCGAACGCGTGCGGAGCGAATGGCAAATGTGTATTGGAGTGCACCGAGCGCACATAAACGCTTCGCGTTTCGTGTCTGGTGTGGGCGTATGGGCCTGACACTGCAGATGCCTGGCGGACTCCCCCCCCCCCCCCTTGTTGTGTATCAGCGGTCGCAGGGAGGAAAGTGTTTAGAACGCGTTACTCTCTGGCGTAGTGGGGCGCGGAGGGCAATGTCATGTAGCCGGAGGCAACTGTATGTTGTGAATGTGAGCGGTAGATTAGATCGAGATGCGATTTGGCGTTCTGCGGTCGCGCGGTCTGCACGTTGCGGTTGTTCTGTTTGACTCATTTGCTCGCCTACAGCTATAATGTGCGTGTATATGTATATTGGATGGGTTTGGATTTGAGCCTCCGCCTTCGGTCGCGCACGCGCGTTTTACTAGACGACAGTAGATTCCTGTCGTGCTGACGAAGTGTGTTTTATTAGGCTTATTTTGTGTCTTCTTAGATTGCTTATTTTTCCTTTGTGTGATTGGGATCCAAATACGACAAGATCGGGCTGGCATTGTTTTTGTGGACGTCTTTAAATGTAATACACAGAGGTCACTATAGGTTTCTTGTTTATCTGAGGTGCATAGGTCATGTTTTGGGGAATTATGTGTTCGGCATGCATGTTGCATCCATCGGACACAGGTGTTCCATCAGAGCACGCAGCTGCTATTTCTTCGATATTCATCGCCAATAAAGTACATTTCAGCAGAGGCGGTGAAGTTAATTACCACCCAAAAGTTGCTAGTTACGAGTTACGTCATTAAGCTAAATATGTAATGAAGTTACAACCTTCAAGTTATCAAAATGAAATTAAGTGAGAAATGAAAGTTCTTGCTACCATGCCGAAATTAAGTTCGGAGCGGAGTTCGGAATATACCTTGTCAATTGGGCACAAAGTGAGAATTAGAATTTCAAGTTCTGCGAGTTCCCATTTTCCGCGCACATTTCATAGAACGTTGCCAGTGGCCTTATCACCTTCCCCGTAAAAAAATGCACTCCATGCTCTGCTGCGACCTAACTCAGAAGCACGTCGGAATTGTCGTTTGCGTACATCCAGTACATCGCGCTGCAACAAGGCGGAGCAGACAGGCTGCTGGCGCCGCGCACGTGCAAGAGACGGGGTCACTGTCGTCGGATTTTTCAGCAGCAAAATAAAAAGAAAGGAGCCTGCGTTGTGCGTTCTGCCTGCTTGGACGTGAAGCGAAATAGAAACTTCTAACTTTGCTCATGATACTTTTGCGAAGTTACCTCAAAAAGTGAGTAACACTACAGTCAAGTGATTATAATGAGAGGTTGTTTCAAACATCAAATAAAAACAGGTAAGAGTGGGAATTGTTGTGTCGTGGGAACTGTGTCGACACATATTTATTTAGAGATTGTGAGAGAGGAAAAGAAACTGTTTCGCGGACTGTAAGTTGGTGGTCTTCCGGGCTCCTTGCAGTCTTCACTTAAATTTGCGCCTCACATTCTGTGTGTATTACATGTGTCCAAACGCCTCGGTCGTTAAGAATTCACTTAGTGTTCGTCCGTATATACCCTCCTCGGAGGAAAAATAATACAATGAGTTACACTTTTCCGAGGACAGATTCTCAGTTTTTGGTGTCAGTGATTTATCCAGACCATGATACATCCCTGTGACACCCCCCACGCCAAAGAAAAAAGTTTGGCGACACCCCCTGCAAAAAAGGGGGCTTGCCGTTTCAGCTGTAATGACCTGTCGGTAATTATACGTGTAAAGCTGTTATCACGTAGCTGTAATAATGACCACGCCCCCTGCTTGGGATTCCGGATAAACCACTGCAGTGGTGTATTGCATGAAAGAATTAGAGTAAAAACATATGTTCAGCGAAGGTGATTACAAGTCGCTGAATTTGTTCATGACGGTTATTTCCAGTGTCAGTAAGCATCATGTCACAAGAACTCATGTAATACGGAGTGGCTGGCCACGATGTATTCCGATGCCGAAGCTAATACCCCCGCGTCACGAGTGAAAAATGGCACGGCGGAAAAGCCAGATGTACGAAGCCACATGATCGTGCAACGTACCGGCAGACACGACGATCGTACAAAGTCATATGAATGTTGAATGTGCCGGCAGGCAAGGATATCGTACGAAGCCACATGAACCTGCAATGTGCTACGCGCTCACTTAGCTGTCAACAACGGGCGCAAAATTGTGCAACAACCCTACCGCGTAAGCAACACACCTCCCGCCGCCGTTCACATGCGACAGCAGAGGTCAAACGTTGCATCCCTCCCTTTCCTCCTTTCTTGGTGCACCCTGCTTCCAAGCCCAACCCAGAGCAAGGCGACCGCACCCTCCAAACAGCATACCCCTCCTCCGCTTACGCTTTCGCCGCCACTACCAGGAAATCCACGCTAACAGAGGCGAGGAAGACGCCAACGTCGTAATCCTCCAGCAGCGAGTAGCCGGGCACACCAATGTAGGCCTTCGTTGGTATTCAACTTCAAAACCCCATCAGCGGTCACCCGAAGCCACATGAACGCGCAATGTGCTATGCGCTCACTTATCTGTCAACAACGGGCGCAATATTGTGCAACAACCCTACCGCGCAAGCAATACACCTTCCGCAGTTCACACGCGACAGCGGAGGTCAAACGTGGCATCCCTCCCTTTCCTCGTTCATTGGTAGACCCTGCTTCCAACCGAGTGCAGGCCGACCGCCCCCTCCAAACATCATACCCCTCCTTCGCTTACGCTTTTGCTGCCACTACCAGGAAACCCACGCAAACACAGGCGAGCAGGACGCTAGCGTCGTAATCCTGCAGCCGGGCACACCCCACGTAGGCCTTCGTTAGAGTCCAACTTCAAAAACCCCATCACCGACTTCAGCACCCATCATAGGAATTCAACTTCAAAACCCCATCACAAACTTCAACTTCAAAATCCATCACCGACTTCAGAACCCATCATAGGAATTCAACTTCAAAACCCCATCACAAACTTCAACTTCAAAATCCATCACCGACTTCAGCACCCATCATAGGAATTCAACTTCAAAACCCCATCACAAACTTCAACTTCAAAATCCATCACCGACTTCAGAACCCATCATAGGAATTCAACTTCAAAACCCCATCAGAGACTTCAACTTCAAAATCCATCACTGACTTCAGAACCCATCATAGGAATTCAACTTCAAAGCCCTATCACAAACTTCAACTTCAAAATCCATCATAGGAATTCAACTTCAAAACCGCGATGGGATCTGAAGTTGAATTTTGATGATGGGTTCTGAAGTTGAATGATGGGTTATGATGTGATGGATTCTGAAGTTGAAGTTGAATGATGTGATGTGATGTGATGGGTTCTGAAGTTGAAGTTGAATGATGGGTTATGATGTGATGAATTCTGAAGTTGAAGTTGAATGATGGGTTATGAAGTGATGAATTCTGAGGTTGAAGTTGAGTTACGGGCTCGTGATGTGATGGTTTATGACGGTGATGTGATGTGATGGGCTTGGCGGAAAACTGACCATGATGTGATGTTGAATGAATTCTTAGCAAAATGCCGACCTATGCAAGTGACTGGAAAACAGCCATGGTCATCCCAGTACACAAGTCAGGTGACACGGAGCTTGCACAAAACTACCGTCCTATTTCCATTAACTGCATATCATCATGTAAAATTATGTAATCATGTAAACTTTTTTTAGCACATTATATACTCTAACATCATTAAATTTCTTGAAAAAAATAATTTCTTCTACCCTTTGCAACATGGATTCAAGAAAACTTTCTCTTGTGAAACGCAGCTAGCCTGTTTTGTTCATGACATTCTTTCTCGTGCAGACACTAACTCTAGAACGGACGCTGCATTCTTAGATTTCCGAAAAGCATTCGACGTGGTCCCACATAACAAACTTCTATATAAGCTCTCCATTCTAAATCTGGATTACCATGTTCTCCGGTGGATAGAATAATTTCTTACAAAACGGTCGCTCTTTGTTTCGTGTAACAATTTCCACTCTCCCGAAATCCCAGTAACATCCGGCATACCGCAGGGCTCTGTTCTCGGACCTCTGCTGTTTCTCATCTATATCAATGACTTTCCTAGTGGCCTAACCAGCCTAACATCAACCGTCCGACTCTTTGCAAACGATTGCGTCACGTGCGCACTATGTTTCCGGTGCTGTATTGCTCCGCGAGGTCACCGCGATGTCCCCACAACCGGTTCCCGCGCGAGCTGCAGCTTGTTTCAGTGGGGTCCGTCATTGGCTAGGAGAGCGAAAACTCCCCCACTTCCAGCGCCTAGAATTCGGTGTTGCTATACGCTGGAATATAATGACGTGACTCGGTTCCAAGGATATGGTGAGACTCGCGCGGATTATGCTCTTTGAATGGCATTGTTTCGTGTTAAAGACGCTCGCTAGAAGCAAAAGAATTTCATATTTGGATATCGTGAGCTACGTTCTTTCATTAAGCATAATTATTGGAGAATGTTCCTCGACCTGTTTTGTACCCCTTTAACATAGTTGTTCTGAACCACCATGCTTGCCACTACTTAGAATGCGCGTTTTTCGCCTTAGAACTGAAAGAAAATGTACGAGAGTTGCCGCGGTGCCCGGTAACTTCTGAAACTCGTCTGCTCACGCCGATGCACTAGCGCGCGCAAAAGCAGACAATTTCTGTATCCTATCACGGACTTACCCGCAGGGCGACGTGGCCGTTCTTATTGTTGCCAACACAGATCGCGACATGCTCTGCAATCTTTATCAATTTAATTCGGTTATTTAATAACTGTGGCGTGTTTTGTCGGGTAAATTAGCAGTATTCCATTTTCAACAAAGGGCAATCGAATGGTACACTTTATGAAAGGGGCAGGGGGTACGAGACCGTCCCTTTAACAACGCCGTGGAGATCCGCCACCAAGGGCGGCTGCCCTATCGCTCGCAGCGCCACCACAGCCAAGGGCGCTCTATTTCGCATCGCCATCCCATGCCTCCCGCTATCTCTCACCGTGCCCCCCCGAAGGAGCAATGACGTCATCTGCGGAATGCGACAACAGCGGCCCCAGTGGTAAAGCGTTGCTCGTAGCGCCCTCTAGTGGTGTACCCTACACAATGGCTAATCCTTCTATTCATCGGAGATAATCCGTCTATTGGGGGCTGCATTGGAAACAACACCCAGTACCCATTTTAATGCAGGCGGGGCCCCGCTTTAGAAGTCATGTTTTTCACAAAAATTATTTGAATTATTTAAACTCATTCACACGGCTTGTAGGTGGTATCGAACAGATATTTGTAAAAAAGAAAGTTACTCGATTGGTATAGCCGTTCACAAATTACCCGGGGATTTAACTGACACACCTGGTATATTTAGGCTACTACATTGGTTTTCTCAAGTCACTGGCATCCGTATCCAGTGTTGTGTAATCACTAGTAGATCCTAGTATTGTTTGAATACCTCAAAGCTGTACTAGTGCTATGCCGATGCAGAAATGTGACTGGATAGTACGGACGGTAGTATGCACAATACATGCACAGATGAAATGGGGGTTGCCAGCTATTAATCTGACTGCTAGTCAATTTTTAACAGGAGTGATCTAAGCTCAGAGATCAGTCCCTGGGAGGCTGTCAACTTGCTGTACTAACGGCTGTACAATTCGCTATAGATCATAGCATTTTTAGATTGGCGTTTCAAGATCACACACTGGATTTGGCAATACGGTGGCACTGACCTCGCTCACTTTTTTAGCCAATTCTTTATTTCAATCTTGATATATTTCAATATCAACTTTTGAGTTGCTGTCAGGGTTCAATTATCGTATTGGAAGTTCGTGTTATCAAAGCCACTCCTCCTCGTGCCTCGTCCTCGTGCCCTATCTTCATTAAGAATGGTGCAGGTTTCTGAAGAGAGTTCAAAATTTACTACATCCTCCCACTTTCCATTAAAGTGACAGACCAGACTCGGAAAACAGTTGTATTTTATTTTACAATTATTTTATTTAGTCCTCGCTCAAGGGTTCCATACGCGAAATTTCAATCCTGTTTTGCGATTGGAATGTTTACTGTTTACATTTCTGTCAATTTTTCAAGATCTGGCATTGGTGATGAAACACCCCATCATCTCGAAATAAGCTGTCGTCTTGTAGGATGCAGATCCGTAACAGCGTTACACAGCCATGAAAGCGGCAACTGTAAATTATCATTTATAATCAATATATGATCATTTTGCAGGTCCTCATTCGGTTTAATCGAAACTAGAACTGAAGAAATTGAATATATTCATTCATGTTGTGCACACCTCATGCAATGGCCTCATGCGCGTCACAAACACTATTCGCCCTCGCACCCTCCAGCACCCTCGGTCGTATTTGAAGCAGGGCTCGTTGCCGGAACCAATCCATAGACATGATTTCTCTCCACTTGAACAAACCGTAACGGAACCGAAAAAATTTGACGCGGTAACCGATTTACCAAACGGTAAAAACACCCATACCTTCCCACTCCATCGACTGCAGCGCACCAGCTCTCTGCATCGCTCAGAATCTTGCCGAATTCGTAGAGCGGACAAATCGAAACCAAGGAGCGGTGAGTCCATGCGCCTCCTACAGCCTTGCCTCCAAAATGTTCACGACATCCCTGTACATTGTTGTGCCTCGAGGTGTGAAAGAAAAGATGGGCTACACGACAGCTACACTTTGCATTGTTGCCTCGGCTGCCTCCTTTCATTCAGCATCGCTGTGTGAAGTCGACTTAAATTTTAATAGTTCATAGTGACATCCACAGGCAATGCAATCCTCTAGCAACCAAGGGAAAGAGGTTGGCATGTGGTTCAGATCATGGAGGAAAGAAACACAGGAGCGCCCTTTTTCAGTGAGGAGCAGCGTGCCGGCCTACACACAATCTACCACGTGACCGCTTTCTCCACCTGTTTTTCTTTAGAAATTTGCGATAGCCTTTTGCAGTGGAGTTGAATGGTATGCTGTATGCCATTTCCCAGCACGTTTCGGTACAGTAAAGGATTATCCGCTGTCAACTGCATGGTTCTTTGCATATGAAGTGGGAAGGCGAGGGAGTAAGAGGAGGGAAGGAGGACTAAAGCCACTGCCGGAACCTGATATTACCTCTCACATGTGGTACACTGATTAGAACAGCACACATAAACCGTAAACCATTATTTTGGTTGCACTGAATCCAAACCAAACCAGTAACCTTGAACCGAAGCCCCCCAAAATAACGGTTCCGAGCCCCGATTGGAAGCGCAGAAATCACGAGAAATGAAACATCTGGTCCCTAATTAAGAGTTCTTTTAGGTACTTGCAGAGTCAGTGATGCGGCACTTCCACTGTGGCAAGGAAAAGACGCTTGCACTTCACATGTAAACAAAGCTAGAGAACCAGCGGCTATCACGCAAAGCCACATCGCGGCACCACCAGTTTGTCGCACAGTCCCTATAAAGCTACCTGCTGTAACAAACATCACAAGTGGTTATAATCTCTCCTGGCACACAGGCTTGTCTCACAGGGATCCCTAAGCAGACGTCATTCTCGACTCTGGGTTTCCTGATATTTCACATGCATCATCCAACACCATTCCAACTCTTTTTCAACCTCAGTCCGTTCATGCACGCGAGTTTCACGACATCCGACAGAATGACGTGGGATACGAACTGCGTCTCTACAGCCTTCCCCCTCTGCACATGACCACGTGCTTCTTCAGGCCTCCGCGTTTAGGACAACAGAACTGATCCTTGGATGGCCTCTTTCTTGTGTACACAGTCTCCACACTTGTACTGTTGCTAGCCCAGGTGCCTTGTGGCTAATTGTGAAAATAACACGTCCATGCACTGGCTGAGCTAGCTCCTGCTCTGTTAGCAGCTTGTTCTATGGCTGCTGTGTGTCCATACAGTGGCTGAACTCTGCAGGACAGAGGTTGCATTTGTATGGCTTCATGTTCATAAATGCCCCCTTGCAAAGGGGCTGGTTTGTGATTTGCCTCAAGTCTGCACAACAGAGAATGCTCCTGTATGGCTTCTTGCTCCATGCTTTGGCTGAACTCTGCAGGACAGATGTCCCACTTTTATGGCTGCTCTCCCATGTGTGTCCGCTTGTGATGCTGTAAGTGCCCACTCTGGCTGAACTCTGCAGGGCAGACATCGCACTTGCATGGCTTCTCGCCTGTGTGCGTCTTCTTGTGACGCTGCAGGTTATATTTCTGGCTGAACTCTGCAGGGCAGATATCACACTTGTATGGCCTCTCGTTGGTGTGCGTTCTCTTGTGACACAGCAGGACAGTTTTCTGAGTGAACTGTGCAGGGCAGACATCGCACTTGTATGGCTTCTCGCCTGTATGTATTCGCTTGTGACGGTGTAGGGTCCCTGTACGGGTGAACTCCGCAGGGCAGACATCACACTTGTATGGCTTCTCACCCGTGTGTGTCCGCTTATGAACCTGTAGGCCCTCTCTCCAGCTGAACTCTGCAGGGCAGACATCACACTTGTATGGCTTCTCACCAGTGTGTTTCCGCTTGTGTTCCCGTAGGTCCCACATCCGGGTGAATTCTGCATGGCAGACATCGCACTTTGGCTTCTCGTCCGTGTGTCTCTGCTTGTGATCCCGTAAATTCCAGATCCGGCAGAACTCCGCAGGACACAGATCGCACTTGTATGGCTTCTTGCTCGTGTGTGTCTGCTTATGAGCCTGTAGGTGCCCACTCAGACTGAACTCTGCAGGGCAGACATTGCACTTGTACAACTTCTCGCTTGTGTGGGTCCTCTCGTGATGCTGCAGGTCTGTGCTCTGGAAGAACTCTGCAGGACAGATATCCCACTTGTATGGTAGAAACACAAACGGAATACAAAGTGAGAATTTTATGGAAGCTTTCTTTCTGTAAACACACCTTGACTACGCATAATCATTCGCTCATACAGTGCTGGACTATGTAACTCACTCTGTCACATTCTTTTCTCTATGCCAGTAGCCAATGGGATTTGCAGTGTTAGACATGTGCCTAGGTAACACAGTAACCTGTTTGCAAGTCCGCATGGTCCTATTCGCTGCTGGGGCATCACTCTGGAGAAGGAATGCACCAAAGCGTGTTTAGTAAAATTTTGTCCAGCACTGTACTTTTCAATACAGTAACACTAGAAGATGTAAGGCGTGTTTGTTAGAGCTAAACGTTGTGGGAGCACATGAAGGGAGACACACTGTGCACCATGGATTATTTTGAACTTGATTCCTCTGGTTGCATATACTGTTCCTAATCTTCTCACTCACAAACATCCTTACGTGTAGTTGTTTATGCGGCCAAAGTCTGCAAAAGTTGCAGTAATGCGGAATTGTATAAAGGACCTCCAGGTCTATTTCGCCTAGTTTGGGTATCTTCCATACATGCTCAAAAACTGATACGTAACGGAGAGAAAACTTGAAACCATTTCCATTGCACGCCAATTTTTGTCCATATTGTGCCGTTCAATTTGGTGTTGACGAAATCCCCTTGACCATTTTGTGTTTACCTTGTGGTGTTGAGTCACAGCTGTGTCCCATTTGTTCCTGTCCTGCCAAGACCGTAATGTTGTAAGGTTCTGTTTTGACTTCTATGAGTGGACCTTCATTTGAGGAATCCTCTCGAGGTTCCTCTTTAATGTGACACATCCCAACTGCTGCTCCTCAAGTAAAACAAAAAAAAGGACACAAGTAAGTCACATTGCAAATCTTCTTGGCGTATGCAGGAACTGCAGGTTTTCTTTTGAATGTATTTGTGTTTGACACTGAAGTTACTGTGCTTAAAAATTACTGTAGTTCATATGTGTGGGATTGTATCTCTCCTGTTATGTCCGATCAAGGGCCAACAGTATTTATAAATAAATAATAAATTCACTAGTGATTTAGCGGGTAACGCGAGAGAAATGCGTTAGCATTAACCGCCTTTTCCGGGCCCTACTTGACTTCCGAGTGTCCACTTCCGGTTGCCCACCTCTAGTCAATGCTTCATTTCTGGTTTGACACTTTCAATTACAATATGCAAGTCCATTTAATTAGCCTCAATTACTTTCAATTATCCTTTAAGTACTTTAGGTAACTGCAGCTTAGATGCAGTAATTACATTTAATTATGTTTACTATCCTTAATTACTCTCAATTCCCCGTTAACTGATGTTAATTACCTTTATTTATTTTTATTTACTTAAAAATATACCCTCAAGGCCCAGAGGGCATTAAAGAGGGGAGTGAGCAGGACACGATGCAAGGTCAAAGCACAGTAACAATTGATAAACATGCGGACGCAACATAATCACAATAAACGAGCAACTTTGCCAAGAACATATTAGTGAGATAAATGCGACAACATACAATGACATTATACGTGAAGGATTATAGCTGGTACGGTTACTGGTCCTAATTCCTTTATTGGTGAAATTAAGTGTATGGAATGTGGTTGCCATGCCATTCCAGGAGTGGAAATTGACCTTCATACCTTTTCATTCTGAGGAATTGAAACGAATGGAATTATCGCAAATCTTCATTCCTCGAAATGGAATTGGAATGGGTGCTCACATTCCGCAACCCTGGTCTGCACGCACCTGGCACAGATGCGCTAAGTAGATAGCGAATTTACCGGAATAACATCCAGCAAGCCCGCATTTTCCCGGTACATGGATTTCTAAACTGGCAAAACAGGAATGTCTTAAAGGGAGACTCCGGGACAATCCAAAACTATTATAATGGCTTCGTAATTAAGATCGATAGTTTCTTTCAAAACGAGAAGTAAAGCTAGTTGGCTGTTAGAGGCCTGTTAGTTGCTAAAAGAGCTGGGAAGCTCAAAACTAAACCGAAAGTAATGAAGGTTCCGTCTGCTACCTCCTGTACTAGGCATCGCATCACGGATAGTCTCGTTCGTGACACGTTTTTTCACACAGGCGCTTTTTAACTTCTTCGTGCTACATGGATGACCACTCATCTGCTTCCTCGATTCCATTCCAAAACATTCGCCGGTGGTAAGAGGAAAGAGCTGCAGGAAGTCGCAATACCAGGAATACCGGCAAGGTACAGCTCAGTGTTGCTGGACTGCTTTTCCGTGGAGCAGCACCGAATCACTCGAGGTCACCACCCCAAAATATTTTTTGTTTTTAGCTGCGACGTCTCCTGTAACGAATAAAATGAACTCCAGCGAAAGAAAGATGAGCAGACGTGACCTACAGAGCACGCGCAAGGATCTGTTCCACACACCTTTAAAGAACCCTTGTAGAGGAGGTGTTGTTCCTCTACATGTCTTAGACACTTTTTGTGTGCGCTCTCCGAGCTTCTAGAGGGGGAGCCTGTAGCGCCACCGCCGTCTAACGATTGTCACGATCCTCGAGGACTGCTTCTTCCCCTTCACATCCTAAAGCCTGAATCCCATAAGAAGTGACACGCGGCAGATACACGCGAGAAGCGACAAAATCGACGTCACTGCCGCCACACGAGTGTCAAAAAAGCTTTGTCGCGGCTGAATATTTCTGCATCTACTCCCAGTAGATATTTGTAGCATGTCGCCGAGTTCGCTGCCTGTTGTTTGACAAAATCAGCCACATTTGGCGGCATGAAAGAGGAACTGAACGCGTGGGCAAGGGAAAGGGTGGAGAGGGCAACCAACAAAAGTAGCAGACAAAGAAGTGGGCGGGGCATTGGGAACACTGGTTGAGAACTTCAACCGCAGCGCCACTGCGTTACGGGGAATATTACGTAGCACCTTCATTACAAGTTCTCCTCATTTTGACAAATGAAATACTATTTTTGGTATATTTATGGCAATTTACAACTTAGCTCGAATAAAATAAGCATTGCTTTTCCAAAAACATCATTTCTCGGCGACAAAATGTCGCTGCTCAAATGGACCAGGAAGTCGCGCCATGACCAGACGCGACAGCGACAAATTCTGCAGCGCGTCGCATGTTGCTTGTTATGGGGTCCGTGCTTTAGGGTGCCGAAGCGAAGCGAAAGGCTGCGTGATGTATCTCGAGCTACGGCTCGTGACCAGTGACGTCCAATGGCACAGCTCCAGCATGTATAAGCGGCAAGTGAGCCGAGAAGAAAAAACGAAGGAAAAGGGCACCAAGCAGTTTCTATGTCATGCGGGGCTCCTGTCTCTCGCCCACGACTGCTTTGTCAGACTGTCTTTTGTATATTTTATTGCGCAGTGACAATACTCTGCAGAGCAAAAACATTTTGCACAGTGACTCGGTGGACAGCTTCACAGAAGAAGCAGTCTTTCAGGCCAAGTTAAAGGTCGCTCTCATGCTTCTTCAATAATCACAGCATGAAGAAGTGCATACGCATGTGTGCATGTATACTTGCGAGAGCATGGTGGCGGTGGTGGAGATGCAAAGCCCCGGAAAAAAAAAGAGAGAGAGAGAGAGAGAGAAACGGAAATTTTGGAAAAAAAATTGTTGCATTTTTTTTTCCTCTGTCTCCAGAAAAATAGCCCAAAATTTCCTGGCGACAAAATTCAAATATTAAATTTTCTTGCCTTCGATGCGTTCCAACCCAGCAACAGTGCCTTACATGCCTCTAATCCTCCAACAACCACCAACTTAGAGCTCCGTCTAGCTACTCCAAGCAATCGCCATCGCGTTCACATGATGTCGGAGTTCTGGTTGGAGTGGACGGGTTGTTCCCATTACCTATCGCTGAGTAGAGAGCAGTATCATAGGATGCTCTGCTCCGCATTCATGCCTAGAGGAGGAACACTACTAAAGTTTCTAGCTCATTGTATGCTGTGGCTTGGCCGGCAATGCTTCGACTCAGCAGTAACCGCGTTTGTTTCCGTTTTTTCCAATTGTTCGAAAAAAAAGGAGAAGGAAAAACGTTTTTTTTCTAGCGATTCAAAAGTTCCAGAAATTTTGCATCTCTAGGTGGTGGTGGTGGTGGTGGTGGAACTGCTTGCCGTAGGAAGGCAATGTCAGTAATATGGCAAGGGGACCCGTGCCTCTTGGGCAGACTTCATTGAACATTTGCCTTAAAGGAGTACAGAGGGGCATCCAAAAAACTTTCATATTAAGAGACCTGATGAAAGTGTGTGTGTCATTTTACCGAGTAGCACGAAAGGTTTTGATGTGTGCATTCACCCTCAACTCGCCACTCCAGCTATAACGAGGATGAGGAGGTATGATGCCACGTCACCGATGATGCTATCAGGAGAACTCATTCTGGTTCACCGGTCAGTGGGGGTCAGCGCCTTGTCCCTTAGCTGCCTAAACCAGTTTTGCCAGTTCTCCCGGAGAAGTTGGAATAGAAGGAGTGGCCGAATCAGTACCGAGCCAGGAGAAAGGCTTTTTCGAAACCCCGAACAACGGAGTAGCAGACGACAGCGGAGTAGCAGACAACATTTCTCTACACCAATCAGCGAGCGTTTTCCTTATAGTGCCAGTGTGAGGTTCCAGGCAGATCAAAGGCCTGTACTGCTCTTCACCACCGTTGCACACGGTCACATTTTGCGGCGTATTTTAAATTCAATTTCTGCAATAATTATGACTCTGCGGCGTAAATTAATTCGCATGGTGCATCTTACTGGCCTACTTAACAGTTTTATAGGAAGAAAACAGGGGGTTAAAAATGACTTCTGTACTACTCTAAAGCCCCCATCTGAGGACAGCCGAAGGAAAGCATCCCAGGCAGCCGCCGGTGTCGGGATTTGAACCTGGGTCACCTCCTACCTGAGTACGGCTATTGCATACCTGCCAACTTGGGAACATCCAAATTAGGGAGATTTCAAAAGCAGGAGGTAGGACAAAGCCGTTGTTGAGAGGCTTTTATTTGCATATGTAACAGGAGCACACTTCACCCCAGCAGGCTCATCGGGCACAAGTTTTGCAGCAACGGACTTTGCCCTCTCCAAGAAACTATCTGGATGTCAAGCTGTGCTACGACACTTTCTGAACAGAACGTGAAGACACAAAACTATGTCTCTGCTCTGTTTGCGATGCTGAACTGCCCTCACCTTCAACACTACTCGCTCAGCACTACCTCAGTAATGTGTCTGAAATTCAAAAGCCCATCTGGACTTCCCAGGAGAGCTTAAACATAATAGTTGTTGAACAAGTTAGTTAACGAGTCATTAAAAAAGTTGCTTGCATAATACGTCAGAACCATCAGTCACAGTTGTACATCGCTGTGGTCAGTTCAGCACGCATATCATGAGCTCTTGTGCGCGGTTTCCCATTTCACCGACAACTGTGGTCGACTTAGTTTAAAGCACAATCCTCCTCCGCGTTTCCAACTCCCGACGCTGCAAAGCAGTACGCTTTGCAGCGTCGGTCGGTCGGTCCACCCTCCATGCTGGTGTCGCAACCGTAAACTGTGCAGAACACATGGTGCCCAGTTCATCCGTGTATTGCTTCAGGAACACGTGTAGGTACTTGTTGCACTTACACTCAGCCATGATGTGCAATATGCAAGGCAGAAACAGTGCAAAGGCGCCTTTGTCGCCCAAAAACATGGAAAAAATACCCGGAATCTAGAAGTGCCAGAACTAGATCCATGACCAAAACCCCTGAACTCCGTAACATAGAGGCTCCGGGAAGTGGCAGCGATGCCGATGGCAATTGGGCTGGTATTGGATTGACGCTTTCTTCTGTGTGTCCAGAGAAAATGCAGGTGTTTGAGATATAGAGGGGAAACTGCATTTTCCGGGAGATTTGCTTCTCTGTCGTACAATCGTACAAACAGGTTCGAACCCGGGAGTCTCCCGGATGAATCGGGAGAGTTGGCAGGTATGCTATGGTTAACGAAGGAAGGAATGGGGCTATTGTGGCATGCTGCAACGACCAATGATGGTCCTTAGCCTGGATGCACTCAAATTTCTAAGTAGAACTTAAACCTTCTTAAACTCAGAGTCAAAATTCAGGCTAAAAATGTTTCTTGGAGCAGTAACACACAGCCCTAATCCACGGAACCCCAAGATTTGAAAAAGAAAAAAGATGTGACATGGACGCCACATGGGGCCCCAGCTGCCCCCCGACCAGCTGTGGCTACTAGCCTGAATAGGGAGGGGTAGCCACAAAATCCGTAGCCAACGGAAGCGGAGGAGCAAAGGTTGCCAACAGTGTTTGGAACTGCGCCCGCTTTCACGGGCTAAAAATACGCACAGTTTCCTCGGCTGATTCAACCTGGCTGCCTCCGAGTGCACTCAAAGAGGGAGGGAAGACCCCTTCAAGTTCTTTGCTCTCCTCCGATCCTCCTCCCCCGCCTTTCCTTCTAGCCTCTCTGTCTTCATAAGATTTCTACGACTGAAGCTGCGACGGTGTTGACGACGAAGCGAGCAAACTGCTCATTTTAGTTTAGCCTGTACACAATTGCGTGCTAGTTTCAGTTTCGGTGAGCGAACGTGTA
Organism: Ornithodoros turicata; assembly: GCF_037126465.1. NCBI lineage: Eukaryota > Metazoa > Arthropoda > Arachnida > Ixodida > Argasidae > Ornithodoros > Ornithodoros turicata. The sequence continues at coordinate 261,285 of NW_026999378.1, read as the reverse complement.
GCAACGGATTCGCGGAAGAGCGCGGAACCTTCGAAAGGTCCGTGCGTCTCCTACAGCTGCTGCTCCATTCAGGGCGTACAAAGTCAAGTGCACAATCCGCAACGGTGCGTGTGATAAGCCAGTACGATATTCGGGGGAAAAAAGTGATTGTTAGAAAAAAAAAGAAAAAGTTCGATCCGGCCCGATTATTCGCTCCTGGATCTGTCTGGGCCGATTCCGGCTAAACCAACACCACCAGGATACAGAAAGCCTGCATGCTCGTCGACGTGACGTAACAATTAAGAGTCAGCCAATGAGGATCGTGGTTTCAACAGCCCTAGCCAATCACAGACGTGCTTTCAGCGGTCGTGGCCACGGAGGAGAACCAATGTCATCTGCAAGTTGATTGAATATCCCCGCATACTAAATGGGAAAACTTGGAGATAAAGCGCCAGACGGTCTAAATCGTTCTCAAAACTGATTGCACTCGCACTTTTTGCCTAAATATTTAAGCTTGCAGGTTCCAGATGAGCTGCAATCATTTACGGGTACTTGAGTTCGCAGAACGGTAAATCGCAGTAGCGGACGAATTCTTACTTTATATGTTCATGTTGCGAAGAAGGGAGAGGAGGTAATGCACAGACTTTCTCCATCTAGGTGGTGTTGGTTAAACCCGGTTTCTTTCTGAACTCCTATCACGTACGAGACGGTACCCCATACCACATGCACTATTTATTAGCAATTTATATAACTAAATTTAGGCTGCCAAAGAAGGCAACGCACAACAGAAACAGCTTCCTCTCAACTGACGAATTTAATCAGAGGAAACAAAACACAGCCTGACCTACAAGACACGATGATGTCAACAGCAATGACTGCAGGTTTAGCACACTCGAACGACAATATCAACCATCTGCTCAACTCTCAGTAAGATAATCAAATTCCTCAGAAGACAAGGCAATTGGCAGGGAGCTGACACAGTCGGGGCCTTGCTGAAAAATGTTGACGTGTATCTCCCTCACTGTCTGATTGGGATGCTTTGCAAGCGTGCACGTACGTTCAAACAACGGTGTACAACTGCAATTCCTAATGTGTACTGCAAGGTGACCACTGGGTGCGTTTTTCATTGCCTGTCGCATGTTCAAGTAATCTAACATTAGGACACCTTCCAGTCTGCCCAATATAGCACGTGGAATTGCGGTTGTACACCGTTGTTTGAACGCGCGTGCACTCTTACCAAGCATCCCAATCAGACAGTGAGGGAGATACACGTCAACATTTTTCAGCAAGGCCCCGACTGTGTCAGCTCCCCGTCAATTGCCTCGTCTTCTGCGGAATTTGATTATCTTACTGAGAGATGAATAGATAGCGGATATCGTTGCTCGAGAGTGCTAAACCTGCCGTCATTGCTGCTGACGTCATCGTATCTTGTAGGTCAGGTTGTGTTTTGTTTCCTCTGATTAAATTCGTCAGTTGAGAGGAAGCTTTTTCTGTTGCGTGTCGCCTTCTTTGTCAGTCGTCTTCTTGGCAGCCTAAATTTAGTTATGCTACACAAACTACCCCAACCTTGCACTTTGGTGAGCAATTTACATCCCGTGTTACAGAACTAAAAATAGCGCCCAATTTCCCCCTCTCCAATCCTCTTCAGGCATTTGGCCCCAAAATTCATACCTATATCTATAGGACATTCACCGCTCCAGTGTACAGTTTATAGAAAAATTTTACCATCAGCATCACCTCCTGACGAAGACTCCTTGCAGTGCTGCTGCTGTGTCTGGCCCTCTTCTGGTAGACATGAATCATCAGGTGGTTCCAATTTTATTCTCACGAGCTGGCCACTGAACTCTGAGGAGAGCTGCATCTCTTCAGGTTGTGAATCCAAGGGGATGGAACGTGATGACTCAAGGATTGAAGGATCTCTTGCCTCTTCCTTCATGGGGAGTAAACTGTATGCTGTCCTTGTCCCATGTAAGGTAAGAGAGAGAAAGAGACAAGTGGGTTCGGAAGCAAAAAAATACGACATCAGTATCCATAAGTGTAATACAGAACTTGAAAATGCTGAACAGTGTATATTGATGAAAGTGCCGACTCACTGTCTGTTGAATGGTCAGCTACGTCTGCGTGGGTTATCAGTTAAGATAAAAGAGGTTCCAGTGAGAGGTCCTTGACGAAATCCTGCATAGACATTGTTTTCCTTCTGAAGAAAGTGTAATGGAGAACTTGTAATGGAGTACTCCCTGGTTTTAATGCGCAGTACTTGGAAGATGTAAGGGGTGATAAGCGAGGAGGGTGTTTCCCCCCTCTCCTAGGTACTCTTCTCAATGTCTAATGTGTCTAATGGATAAAATCTAAGTAGCTGATGATCAATTCTATTTCAATGATTAGCATGCCCAAATGACACTCTCAGTGTGTCTGTACGAAGCTACCCAACTTCCGTTACACAGGTCACCTATAGCCATGCCTGGTTTATTTAGTTGTTTGTGTATTTAGTGATTGACGATCCAAGTGGAAATCACGCAAAAAAGTGGTAAATACCTCTTGCTAACATGACAAGTCGCTTACCCGAAGTCAGATAGTTTTTACACAAATTGGGGATGAACGCATGCATTCTTCCCTCAAACTAAGCAGACAATATGATTGGATTTCTTTCACAAGTAAGCTCTTGTTCAAAATGTGTCTTGTTTGCAATAAATTGTAGCACAGCCCTGTGCTAGCCACATTTTCTGCTTTTTTGTGTGTGTGTGCGTCATATAGTGCGCTTTATGACCAATATCTGCAGTTGCGGTCATATTAACGGGTCTCAAATATAATTGAAAATGGTTTTAATGTCTGTCATGGTCGGTGCCCTTAGCAGCATTTTTCTGGACAAATTCCGGATGGCATCATACTCCCAAGTGGTTCACACGCTGAAAAAGGTAAACGTGAGATAAAATTTCCATCATGTCGGTTTTTTCCCCCCCGCAATTATAATCGGCACATGCACTCAATAGGATTTATTCAGATGACATCATCCGTAGGGGACCATCACTGTCACATTTTAAAAGCGATAAAACCCCAGTGCAGGGGACACAAAAGGACGACAAACACACGAAGCACCCCTGCATCCCTGGGGTTTTATCGCTTTTCAATTGTCACAGTCTGGCGATAATGTCACATGGCGACATTGTGACACTCAGTAGAGCACCACATGGGACACAACAAGTCAGGACAGGAGAGAGAGAGACAGAAAGAAAGAGAAAAGGCATTAGTGCGGCAAAGACACCGCGTTACCCCTGAGAGAAGAACACAACTTCCCAGACATCCCAGAACATCCTCACAGTGCATAATGTAAAAACCCGAGACTAGGGAACACGAAGGGACAGACACAAACACGAAGTCTCATGAGACGTCGTGTTTGTGTCTAAACATCGGACATATTTATCATGTCGGACATATTTATGTTTTTACATTATGCATCATCTTCACCAGCTCACTTGCTTCCTAGTCATTTTTTCATCCTCACAGTTATACACATCCACATGACATTTCACGTGTAGCATGCTCAAGAAAGTGTTCCGACATAATATAGCGCAATATAAACAGCGTTATATTGATAACTTTTTATTGTGTGTTGTAATTTTGGAACTTTTGTCGATAATTTAAGCCTCACCTTGTCGGGGAATAAGCACCTGTCTGACTCCGGCTTGATGTGATTCGAAACATTTTAGGTTGCGCGTCTGAGCTCGTCTAGAGTGTTTCGTTTTTTCGCGCTTCGTTTGCGCACGTCGAGGGTTCCAATCAGTAGAAAATGAACTTTCCACTCTGATATTCACCGTGACTTCCTTACAGCTAGCGCCACGCGAGGATATCGGCCACCATGCTTTCCTCCTCCTCCTTTCCTCCATGGCGGTAAATAAACCCGTAAACACACATGCTCGGCACAAAGTTTAAAGCTTCAGCGCGGTTCTAGTAGTGGCAAAATAGCTTCGAGCGTTTACTTTTCACTTCGAGGTATTTGAAATGAGGTGCTCCATCAGTGGAAGAGCTATTGGGATCTTCATTATTTTGAAAACATCCTTCGTTCCGTGCCCCCTTAGTGCACCAGCATTATCCAGGACAACAAAACAGTTGGAGAAGAACCCAGAACAGGACCTGAAGGAGCAAGACACAGGTCGCATGCTCAAGTGAGAAAAGCGGGGCTAATCTACGCAAAATAGTAAGTTATATCTCGACATTAGCCCGCATAATTCATCTTGGATGAGTAATTAAATGTTGTAGGTGTGAGATTGTACAACCCGACGGACTCAGCCAAATAGCTCACACAGACGCACACAGAATCGGCACGCAAGGATCAGATAACGCGAGCCGACAGGCATCCGGTATTTTGAACACCTGTGGTCGCTCTTAGCGCGCTCTCAGGTTTCCGGACGGCCGAGGAGAGGATCAGTTAGCGTCTCGGCCTCGAGGTATTAAGCACGAGCCATATGTACTCTTTAAGTAAATTGTTAAAGTAAACTGTTCCCCTGCCTCAACTCATATTTGGCGCAGTCGACCATGAGCCTTAGCCAGCCATTCAGCCACAACAGCAAGCCCTTTTGAAGCCTTATCATCGCCTTGCCAAGCATTTGATCTACACGCCAAGCCCCGCCGTTTCAACGCCATGCAAGGTATTGTTTGGGAACAGTTAGACGCTGCTACAATGTCGCGCTTCAGTGTAGAACTTCTCAGAGAAGAACTGGAAGCACGGCAATTGGACAGTGCCGGTCCGAAGGATGAACTCGTGCAACGTTTGATGACAAATATTAATGCGCAACGTGAAGCGTCTCCGCCTCTCGAACAGACGTCTTCAATCAGCACAGGTGCCCCCGCGGTACAATTGGACCCCGCCACGCTACAAAACCTGTCAGCTTTGCTTCAGCATATGCCACGCCCGACGACAACTCTAACTACGCTGCCGGATCTGTCATCATCCATACCACAGTTCGAAGACTCACGGAAGCAAAATGTTAAAATGTGGTTGGAGGATGTTCGCCGTGTCCAGCAACTTGCGTGTTGGGAGGACGCTACGACCCGCCTGATTGCCGCAAGCAAGCTGAAAGGCGCTGCTCGTAATTGGCACCTCGCGTTTGGAAGCCAGTTTGACACTTGGACAACATGGAGCGCAGCTCTTCAAGAAACGTTTTCTCCGGACTTGACCCTGATCGAGTGGCAAAACCTAGTCATGAAAGTGACTCAGGAACATGGTCAGTCTCTCCATCAGTACGCTTTTGCGAAGCTACGGGTCATTGAACGCTGTCCTGTCACTCTCAGTGACGCGCAAAAAATTGACTACTTGCTTCAAGGTATACGTGAGCAACACATCTCCGCAGCCCTAGCAGCCAACAGGCCACAAACGGTCAAAGGCTTTATCACGACCTGTTGCAGTCTCGACAAATGTGCTTATCAGCAAAACAACGCAAGTCCCTCATCGTCGACATCTGCACAACAGAAGCCTGCCACACAGTCGCCTCGGACAACTAAGCCATCGGAACCATCAACACAAGCGTCAGTTTCCCAACCGTCAGCAGTTGCATCAGCACATTCTCGTCCTCGCATAGCGGACTTGCCAGCAGACCAGCAGGAAGCCAGGTACCAAGCTATTTCAGCCCAGTACGGTGCACCAGCTTTTCGCAGTGGTCAAGACCTGTCACAAGCAGTATGTTACAAGTGTAAAAAGCTTGGTCATCTAGCATCAAAGTGCCGCAGCAGCCGCTCTTCGCCGCCTTCGTCAGTAAGCACCCCAAGCCCGCCAACAACGTCACAACCCTCTTTGCACAGCACTCCAATGGCCTTAGAGGGATCACAATTGCAATGCCCATTTTTTACTGCCAGTGTCACGGGAATAGGAGAATGTGAAGCCTTCCCAGATTCAGGATCAAAGATCACCCTGATCTCGAAATCTCTAGTCCCTGGTCACATGCTGAATCCTTGGACTATGCCGCCACTCGCTGTCGTTGGAGGTAGCACAGTACTCCCAGCAGGCACAGCCTTGCTGAAGATAGCGATCGGTACTATTACGGGTATCGTCGAAGCTGCCGTTTTGGAACATAATGTTCTTCCCTTCATCATTGGTGAAGATTGGTTCGAATACGCACATGCCCGTCTCATCTTCGAACCCCCTAGGCCAGTCCAGCTCCAGCACGCGGCCTCTGGCGTGATAGTCACCGCAGCTCAGAAGCTAGCTCCACAAATGGCTAATGCCGTCATTCTGACGCACTCAAATTTCGCTGCACAAGTGCAAGTTGCGTCACCAGACTGCCTACAAAAAGACCCCTTGCCTTCACCAGACCAGCCACTGTGGCGGACTCTGGCTCAGGAAGCTCCGCCATTGCCTTCACATAATGCCAACGCTACGCCCTCAGCTGGCACTCTGCTCCTTCCAGTTCATCCAGATCTTCCAGCAGCACACATAGGAGATCAGTTATCGACCAGCCAGCAGTCAACCATAACGGATATTTTGGCTAAACATGTGGATGTATTCGCACGCCACGAAGACGACCTTGGTCACTTCGCGGGTACGCAGCATCGCATCGACCTCTTGCCCAATGCCTTGCCATATAGCCGCAGCCCGTACAGATATACGACGGAAGACAGACAGTTCATTGAAAACCAGATAAAGAAGCTCTTGAACCAAGGCATCATACTTCCCGCCTCGGGACCATGGGCCTTTCCCGTCGTTGTAGTGTCACGTGGAGACAACAAACGGCTTTGCGTGAATTACGCCCCGTTAAACGAACGTACGATCTCTGTCGTGCACCCCTTGCCCATCATAGAAGACATTATCCAAGACGTTGCAAATTGCGCATATTTCGCAACAATGGACTTGAAATGTGCATATTGGCAAGTCAGCCTTCGCCCTCAGGACTACGAAAAGACAGCATTTATTACTCATCATGGCACATACATGTGGACACGAATGCCATTCGGTTTGAAGAATGCGCCGTCCACTTTCCAGCGCATCATGCAAACAGTTTTCCACGATCTTGCGCCTCGCCCGGACAAATCTGGTATCCGTGTATACCTCGATGATGTCCTCATCTACGCTCAGTCTTTTAGCACATTTGCCAGCATTCTCCAAGAAGGCCTCCAGCTTCTCCAAGACAGTGGACTAAAAGTCTCTCTGGACAAGTGCCGCTTTGGTCTACAGTCCATCAAGTTTCTTGGCTTCGTCATATCAAGCGAAGGTCATCGTCCAGACCCAGACAAAGCCTCTGCTATGAGTCGTATCCCAACTCCTCGCACTCAGAAGCAAGTTCTCTCGTGGGTTCAAACTGCCAGCTTCTACCGTCGCTTCATCAAGGACTTCGCTAAAATTGCAGCACCCCTGCAGACCCTTATTAAGTCCAAGATATTCTACTGGAGCCCCGAGTGTGAAGAGGCATTCCAAACGATACGCAGGGCCCTCACGGAGCCTCCACTTCTTGCCCATTTTGATGCCAACGCCCCTACAACAGTTACCACGGATGCATCAGGCTCTGCCATAGGTGCAGTGCTACACCACAACAAAGAAGTTGTTATCAGCTATGCCAGCCGCGCCCTCACGCCAGACGAGTGCAAACTACACAGCAACGTGTGGGAATGTATAGCCGTGCACTGGGCCATTACAGCAAAGTTTCGTCATTATCTCCTTGGCCGAAAATTCATCCTCATAACAGACAATTGGACGGTAGCATGCCTGACAAAAAGCGTAAAGCCTTCTCGCAGATTCACTTCTATGGTAATGGATCTGGTTGAGTTTGACTTTTCAGTTCAGCACCGCCCAGGTCAGCAGAACGTGGTGGCAGACCACTTATCTCGTTTGTCATGTGCTGCCACACAGTCCTCTCAGTCCCTATCTACAATGCAGCAGGAAGATCCTGAATGCCACGCAATTCTTCTGGACCTTTCCAGTGAAGAGGAATCGTCAGAGTTCAGCGTCATAGACAACATTTTGTACCGTCGAACTTCGCAAGGCGTATATGTCATTGTCGCCCCAGCAGCACTACGCCCTGCCATTTTTCAAGCGCTGCATGACTCTGCAGGACATTTCGGTACACAGCGAACACTCCAAACGGTGCAAGCCCGCTACTGGTGGCCAAACATGGAACAATCAGTCGAAAGTTATGTGTCATCGTGCCAAACCTGTCAGCAGTACAATCGCCCGACATCACGCAATGTCGGTCACCTTGGCAGGATGCCCACGTCTGACGTCCCTTTCTCAAGCATTGCCATTGACCACGTCACCATGCCGCCCAGCTCGTCTGCTAAGTACATTTTGAACGTCATTGACTTTGCAACTCGCTTCATTGCACCAGCTGCAGTTAACTCCACTTCAGCACAAGACGTTGTAAAGCACTTGCATCAGGTATTTTATACCTATGGTACACCAGACCACTGCCTCTCTGACCACGGCTCAGCCTTTGAGTCGACAGAGTTCAAGCGTTTCATGCGACTCCACTGTGTAGAGCTTCACTACTCCACAGCATATCGGCCAGAAGGTAATGGCCTTGTCGAAAGAAGCAATGGGACTCTCCTCTCGGCCTTACGCAAAATCTGCGCTCTAGAACCCCTATCCTGGCCCAAGAAACTTCACGAAGCTGCCTTCGCTATCAACACCTCAGTGAACTCAAGCACGAGCTTCACTCCATTTCAGCTGTTGTTTGGCTATGTGCCTAAGATACCTCTGCAGCTCCATCGCCCCATTAAGCAATCGGACTTTGCTGAACGCATACTGGATGTTGCGACACAACGGTCCGAAGCAGCCGCTAATTCCGAAGCAGCCCAGGCTTCACGGCAAGAAATCTATGACCGCAGCCACCGGCCTCACAACTTCAGTGTTGGTGACTTTGTGTGGGTCAAACGCCAAGTACCCATGCCACATGGAAAACTGTCACCTCGTTTTAACGGTGTGTACCGTTTGGTGGAACAGCTGACCCCAGGAACCTTCAAAGCCCTTCGTGTGTCAAGTTATGGGTCACGACTCTTGAACCAGCCACGAACGGTGCATGTGTCACAGATCAAGACATACAACCCCCCAGTCTCGCCAGTCGCCATTCCAGAGCCCAACCACGACACACAACCGGCAGATCTTGAAGACACTCAGGCTTCTTCATTGCCTTCTCATTCGAGCAGCGAGCACCGCCCTCAACGCTCCAGGAGATGCCCATCTCATCTTCAGGACTATGAACTTTATTAGACTTTCGTGCAGCATTTTGCAGTTTGTGTCTCGACCAAGAGACTTGGTCTTCTTAAGCACCGGTGGGATGTGAGATTGTACAACCCGACGGACTCAGCCAAATAGCTCACACAGACGCACACAGAATCGGCACGCAAGGATCAGATAACGCGAGCCGACAGGCATCCGGTATTTTGAACACCTGTGGTCGCTCTTAGCGCGCTCTCAGGTTTCCGGACGGCCGAGGAGAGGATCAGTTAGCGTCTCGGCCTCGAGGTATTAAGCACGAGCCATATGTACTCTTTAAGTAAATTGTTAAAGTAAACTGTTCCCCTGCCTCAACTCATATAGGAAGTGTCTAGAGGTAGGATCTTTCAACATCACGGTATCCCCCGTGCGTGTCTTGACAACTGTATGCTCGCTTTTGCCAAATGGGCGCCTAACTTGATGCATAATGATGACAGGAACATAACTGAAACATTACTTAGTAAGTACAAGTGACATCGGCCGGGCATTCGTTTGTTGGCTTCACCATTCCGCAAGTCGGCTTCCCAATGTCGTGGTTTGTTTAGGTTATTCTAGTCAGGGTAGTGAAACTTAGCTTTGTTTGCGGCATGAGACAATTGATGTCCTGAGGCTGGAGACACATAGAAAGGACAAATACATACAAAGCCTCAAGTGTCTAAGAAAGTAATGATGAAAGATAGAAGTCACTGAAAAGATTAGCCAGCTGTAGGACTCGAACCCACGGTAATCCAGCAGATCTGAGTTCGAGTCCTACAGGTGGATAGCACTTTTCAGTGACTTCCATCTTTCATAATTACTTTGCAAGTTAGTACAACTCTAAGTTAGGTTCCGTTAGTATAGGTAACTGAGACTATAAGATAGGTTCGATAAGTAAGATGGATAAGTCCTACAAGTTATCTTCGTGCAGCTCGTATTCCACCTTCCTGCGCACCTTCTGGACAGTGCCGGCTTCAGGCGCGTTCCTCATACCATGGACAGTCCGACGGACCCCACTGCATAAGCAGTTGGGTCTATCCGACGGACCTCTAGCCACAGCGAAGGTTGCAACATGCCCCACATGAGAAGGGTTCTATCCTTTTGCTCATTTTCAAAATTGCGATCAAGGATGAGCGTATCTTCGGTAAATTTAATTTGTTTTATTTCATTTTTAATTTTACCAAATTTAGTCAAATTAATTATAATTGTCAGGAATGTCCAGGAACTATCCCATAGGAAAAAATAGCCAAACATCATGCTTTTCAGAACGCCCAGAGCGTAGCGTTGGATGAGTATTTTGTGCACCCTTGCTGTCGGCCCGATGAAAGGAGGATCCTAAACTCATCCCACTGAGGTATAGCAGAAGGAGATAAAACAGGGATGGCTTATCGCTTCCACTGTAATCATGCTTTCTCTCTCCCAATTTCAAGAACTGTCACTTCTTCTGCTATCCCTCTGTAGGCTAGGTTTAGCAAACCTCCTTCCATCAGACTGCACGAAGGGGCTCAGAAAGTCCATGAGTGCTATGAGGATGGATCCTCAGTTTCCCCGTCATTTATCATGAACTTGAATAAATTTGGCACATGATTCACATTGGTGGGGTCAAGGACAGACCTTTACGTTACAAATTTTTTATTTCCGTTCATAATAATTCGCGTAATAAAACTTAAGTTAGATGACATTCACATCAGCAGGTGGCAAGAAGCTAGTAAGAACAAATGCCGTTGACCATGTGATTTCTAGGTGGCGTAGTTTTTTTAAAATTATAATTCAATGGGACATTTTCTGGGATACTCTGTACGTGCTCTTCCTACTTGAATGGCCAAGTGGTGCTTCGTAATATACTGCGAATATATAAATTAATTAAGCGTGTCTATAAGCGACGTGTGCACACACGCGCACTGAGAATTCTATTTACATAATCATTGTTATAGAATTGCCTGCCAGCTAAGCAGATGTCGTCCATTGCACAAACTGCCCATGGCTTTCTGGTGGGGAAAAGGTGGAAAGGGGAAAGCTGAACCTTGTGTATCATCCTTTACATCTTCCACATGTTACATCTTAAATCTGGAAAGTATTTGAATATGCATATCATATTTCTTCAGAAGGAAAAAGACGCAAGATTCGTCAGGAACTTCTCACTGGCACCTCTTCTGTCTCAACTTGGAACCCATTGTGACGTAGCTGACCCTCTGACAAACGGTGAGTCAGCGTTTTCATGAATACACTGTTCAGGGATTTCATGTTCTGTGAGCATACGAAAACCGTCGCTAAATTTGCTTCACTTTTGGGCCATCCAGAAAAGTTTCAGATTAAGACGTCTGGTGAATGTGTGTGTGTCATTTTACCGAATGGTTCTAAAGGTTTTGATGTGTGCAATTTGTTTCCCAGAAAAAAACTCGCATAAACATGGGTCCGCGCCTTCACCCTTAATTCGCCACTCCGGGTATTATGAAGATGAGAAGGTACGATGCCACGTCACCGATGACGCTATAAGGAGAACTCGTTCTGGTTCGCCGGTCAGTGGGGGTCAGCGCCTTGTCCCTTTGCCGCCGCAAACCAGTTTTGCCAGTTCTCCCGGAGAATTGGGAATCGAAGGAGCGGCCGAATTATTACTGAGCCAGGAGAGAGGCTTTTTCAGAACCCCAAACAGCCGAGTAGCAGACGACAGAGGAGTAGAAGACAACATTGCTGGGTAGACCAATCAGCGAGTGTTCTCCTTATAGCGTCAGCACCACTGATCTCTATGTATCAAGGCTGGATCGCGCATAGGAGAGGGCCCGTGGTAGAGAGGTGCGGCAACCGGCCCCCATGTTGGAGGGCCCACTGGCGCCGGCTCTCCCATAGGAAATAATGGGAAGCGATTTGACTTGGAATATTTATTGCGCTCTAAACGCTCCTCATTGCTGACTAGCACGCATCTTCCTTCGGAATCAGTGTGCTGATGCATTCCAAATGTGCTTCAGTTGTGTTCCTGTAGTTTTTAATGGTGATTGCCTTCTTTTTCTTCTCCGCTGCCTGTATTCCGAATAGGGGGTCGTAAGTGTCGTGCACAGGGAGCGTACGCATGAAGGTGAATTCGGTGAATGTCAACCTATAAAATTAATTCTTTTTGCTCAGAAAGGTCTCGCACTCTTTGTTATTGTGAGGTACTTTCACTTTTATATTTTTTGTTTGTTTTCGTTTGTTGTTCGGTGTTCCGCGGTTCTCGGCCGTTATTGTGTGGTTTGGTGTTGTATGGTTCTCGTTTGAGTTTTTCCATTATTGTATTATGTTCTACGAGTGTCTCTGTGTGTGTTCTACAACAAGACACTCGATCTTTATTGTGGATAAGGAGCTCATTATTTTATTCACCACATGACCACCAGCAAAGGGGTGGAGTATAGCCCCTGGCAATGAAACTCCCCATTCCTCATCTTAAAATAACGTTATTGTCACGAGTGCGTTGCAGTTGTTCAGCTGTCAGCGTGTTTCATTACAGAAATTCGAAGCGTGCTGTGCATGAACATCATGTACATGCATGGCTTATCACACACGTTGTAGGAGTGACTGCACATACGAGGTTAACACGTCAGTTTATTTACTTCCACCGTACCTCACAAATTAAAAGAACAGTGGAACAAATTGGCATATTGGCGCAGGTTCTGCATCCGCTTCTTCGGCGCAGCTGAGCGACTGTGAGGGGAACCTGCAGCACAAGCGCATTGTTTATAGAAAATACGTGGTTTTGAGATTGATAGGAGCAGCAACACATACTTTTTTAGTACGTAGTAGCAATGCAAGCAAGTCCGGGTTGTCAGATGCATGCGATACGAATAAACAGATTTTTCCTCAAAATAAAGAGCTTACCTGCGAAAAATTATCCCTCTTTTTCTGTCCGTGTGAAGTGTGCTCAAAGCTGCAACAAAATCGGATGACATGCCCTTTAATTTAAAGGGAATTTTAAAAGATACTGGCAGCCCCGTTTGAACTAAATGCATACGACAGGATGCGTTGGGCCCACCAATGTGGCGGCCGGTGACCACTCTGTCTAGCACCCTATGTGCGATCCAGCCAATACTATAGAGATCAGTGGTCAGCGCGAGGTTCCAGGCAGGTCACAGGCTGGTACTGCTCTTCACTGCCTTTGCGCAGGGTCGCTTTTTGCGGCATACTTTAAATTCAATTTCTGCGATAATTATGACTCTGTGGTGTGAAATACTTCGCATGGTGCATCTTACTGGCCTACCTAACAGTTTTATTGGAAGAAAACAGGGTGTTAAAAATGACTTCTGTGCTACTTTAATTCACATGGGACGAGGACAGCACTAAAGAAGGAGCAAGAGATACTTGTGTCTACGAGTCATCACGTGCTAGGCCCTTTGGAATCACATCTTCAAGAAATGCAGTTCTCCCCAGAGTTCTGTGATCAGCCCGTGAGAGTGAAATCAGAACCACCCGATGTTGCATGCCTGCCACAACAGGGCCAGGTACATCAACGGCACAGTGGCGAGCATCCTTCTGGAGGTAAAGTCCTTGTAAACTTTGCACTCAGGTGGTGAATGTTTTTTAGATAGGGTGTGACTTTTTCAGGTTAAGTGCAATAGCAGATTCGGGAGGGAAAAAAATCGCCCACTATCATGGTTCCCACAAGTCCTTGAAACACTCGAATGCCCTAGAATTTGAAAATGCAATTTTCAAGGTTTGAAAAACCCTGGAATTTTCCACAGTCCTTGAGAACCCTCGATTCTGCATCTTTTTCTTATTCTCATGGGACTGGTAGTACAAATTCCACTTACGCTGAGCTATCTGTGGTTTTGAACTATACTGTAATTTCACAATTTTTTTTTTCTCATGAGCGCTCTGCGGCTTATCCACCAGTGCGGCTTATCTGATGGCTTTTTTTTTCTTGTACCTTCCTCATACGCCGCTTTTAGCGAAAGGACCAACAGTGTCTCTGGAACAGCACTGCCCTGCCGATGCACAAACAGTGTGTAACAGGGATGATGTCACGGGCTTAGGTCGGAATGTGTGGAAGAAACCTACACCCGTGATCAATGTATAGATTCAGACCTGGCTAGTGGAGGGACTGTGGCCATTGCGGTAATCAATGAGCCCAGACTCATTTTCAACAAACAATGAAACTTGCACTTTTACTGAGCGCTTCATGACAAACAGAGAAATGAAGGTATATCGCACGCTAAAACATTCCACCTCTGTGATCCTACAAACTTTCCTAACGATACTCTTTGCTGGATGAACCTAAAATCACACTCGTCACCCAGGCACCCAACAAAATGCACACAATGTATCCCGGCTTCTTAAATTCACAATAAAAACCACTACTCAGACTACTCGACAAAATTGCACTACGCCAGTCTCATCGAAATCACTTAGCTGTATAGGGGTGGGGAAGTCCGAAGAAACTTGGAAGAGCCTGAGACGTCTTCTTGTTGTGGCGCCGTGTCTTCTGCGTTTCCCTCGATGTCACACCGTGGCACACTTCACGCAAATCAACTGCTTCCTATGCAGCAACCTGCATTCGATACTTCAACCGATTGTTGAACAGTACCGATAGCTGAAACCGCCGCTACTCTTCCCAAACTTCCCTGGCGCGAAAACCGCTGCTACCTCGTTCGCTTTGTCGTTCTTCTCCCTTCCAAATCGACCACCAGACTCTCCCAATTTCTTCCAACTCTCTCCTTATATAACCTCGTTAAACGGGGCTTCCAAAACCCATTTCACGGGGTATCCCTCTTTTCTTAAGCGGGAAAACGGTCACCACGCCCCTGCCACCCAACATGACTGGCCACTTTACATAAAAAACGATAATTTACTTTTCACTTTCCAAATGTCAGAGTCTGAAGACAATTTCCGGGATTTGGGGGCCAAAAGATTCTGGATGAAAAACATGTGGCATCGGGTTACCGTAAACGGTCCGACCGACCCAAAAGTGCTTTGCCTGGCCTCGCCGCAGGGGGTCGAGAGCAACCCAGAGTACACACACACAGTTGCATCAAAGTGTCCGGTTTCTTTGCTTGAACTGTCCCTCCTACGCGTCCTAGAAACCATCTGGAGGCAGTAAATTCTGGAATCCTCGAGCTGTCATGGCCAGCCGAATGAGTGCCCGTTCTAACTCTTGTCTAAATTAACTTACAAAAAAGGAGAACCGAAATATGTTTAAACACAAACTCGCGCAACAACTGGTTGCCCTGTGACAGATGGGTCCACATTCGAATAGATTGGTCTTCCTGGTGCATTCCCCCAAGCAGCTTTAACGAAAGGGGTGACAGTGATTCACGTCTTCTGGAAGACCACTGACCCATCAAGCCATGAAAAACCCACAACAAAGGCAGTCCGATCTTGGTAGACTCTAGAGCTGACCTCCTTTGTTGTGCACTAGGCCGATCCCGGAGTATGGACCACAGGGTTTATGGCCTTCTCTATGGTCTCCTTCATCTCACAATTCAGTCGTCTTGTAATGCCCGCAGCTTATCTGCGAGTGCGGCTGATCTGCCAGAAAATTTTCAAAACGTTCCTAAAGACACGTCCTGCGGCTTATCTGCGGTGTGGCTTATACGCGTGAAATTATGGTAGTTTCAAAACCACAGGAGTTGGCACTCTTTGCAGTAGGAATCTAGCCTAACAATTCACACCAAATTAATTCGCACAACGCCACCACTTAGAAGAAAAACGCACTGAAAACAAAGCCGTCTGGCAGCAACGAGTGGGATCCCCAGAAGGCAAAGATTGGCGGCATCTAATAAGACAGAGGAGACGAGCACGCATTCCTATCGTGACTGTGCGTTTGGAACGGGTCCGATGGTAGGGGTCCATATACTTGCGGCATGATGCGCACTGCTGCATTTTTCAATAGCGATTCACTCAATTGTAGCCCACAACAAGTCTCGCAGTTTTTCTAATGACAACAATTATTGTTCTGTCCTTTGAACAATGACTGCAGTACACTTCGCAATGCACATTTTTTTTTTTTCACCAATCTGACACATGATTGGATTCAGGGGAGGGAGAAATCTGGTTCAACAGGAACCAGTCAGACACTGATTCTCGCAACGGGTTAATTGGGGTTTAACTCGAAAAAGTGAGACTCTGTTTATAGAATGCTCTTGGGGAACATGACGCGGTAATGTTCTATAGATGTACCGTAATTTCACGCGTATAAGCTGCACCGCAGATAAGCCGCAGGGCCCGTTTCTAGGAACATTTTAAAAATTTTCCAGCAGATAAGCCGCGGGCAATACGACGCGACTCATTTGTGCGACAAAGGAGACCGTAGAAAAGGCCATAAGCCCTGTGGTTCTAGTGTTCCAGCAAGATCGGATTGTGCCCTTGCTGCATGTTCTTCATGGATGGACGGGTCAGTGGCCTTCCAGAAGACACGAATCACTTTCACCAATTTCGTTAAAGCTGCTTGGGGGAATGCACCAGGAAGGTCACTCTACTTGAATGTGGATGCACCCCTGTTTCACATTGTTCGTGCCCTGGCAGGCTGTAGCTGTTCCAGAGACACTGTCGCCCCTTTCGTTAAAACTGGCGCGTGGGGAAAATACCAGGGAAAAATAGCCATCAGATAAGCCGCGGAGCGCCTCTTAGGAAAATGAAATTGTACATAAGCCGCGGCTAATACGCGTGAAATTACGGTACTATTCAAACAGTGTACTGCACAAACAATCATTACTGAGGATGTTGAGGATAGAAACAAAGGATTCCTAGCGTCCTCGACTGACGCTTTTGTATGCATTATGTACAGATAAGTTACAATTAGAGCTGTGCAGTGAAGGCTATTCTGTTGCATCAAGTGGCGACTCCAGAGTTAAAAGAGTCGTGACTCCATCAACTAAATGGGCAAGCACACTTCCGGTGCTCGTAACTAGAGTCAAAATTTCTGACAACATCTCAAAAGTTGTGTCATGGACCCAAAGAGACGGGGACAAAAGCCAAGTGACATTCCACCAGGTAGCAGACAAGACGAGTTTTGCGGCATGGATGATCGTTTGATCTGCACGTATTTACAACGATGAACGATGCTTAGAAGAATCAGTCAAGAGTCAGTTGACGGGTTCACTACAGGATAAAAGCGGGATAGTTTATAAATAGAGCCTGAAGTTTTAGGGTTTTACCCGATTCTTCCCCGAATTGAAGGTTATAGGGTGAAACCCGATTTTTACCCAGCCAATTCCCCTGACTGTGATGTCTGTAGGAATGCACTAACTTACTTGTTTGGCAGCAAATGCAGTTACATCCCCGTTTGTACCAAACCATTACAGTTAGTTTGAGCAACTGAGCCCGATTTCGTCCCGAATTGAGCATACCGGGAGTTTTTGACCCGAATTCGCATGAATTTAGTGCACATGTTTATTTACCCGATTTTAACCCCCCGAATTTAGAAAGAAATATTTCCCGGAAGCTTCTGGCTCTATTTATAAATGCTCGCCAAAGCTGTTCAGTTGTATTGGTAGTGTCCTCGTCTTCGTCCGTGTCTTTGGGTTGCGTAGAAGTATCAGTGATCGATTCACGTCATGAAACTTACCATCGCTGGTCGCCTACGTCAGCGCTGGTGTGAGCGACAGTGCAGAACGCAACGATTCACTCTTTAACAAAATCAATTTATTCGATACTCGACTTTTAAAAAAACGTGTGCCCGCAGTGTCTGTCAAAATCCTGAAGCGGAAATATCTAAGTGGAAGCATGTATCCTTGCCATGCAGGTGAGGATTTGGAGCATCAAGCAGGGAGCCCTTCTGGGATCACTCCTTTTGGCACCTTTTGGAGTGCACCAGTGGTGCAACATATATTTTGGTACCGGCAGCGCCGATCCGATCTGCTTCCGTCGGCACGACACTATGAGTTCTTGTACTTATGGCGAATCTGCGTGGTCATTTCCTGGCAGGTTTTCATTTTCCTTTTTTTGCCAGATTTCGGGCAACTGCGTTCTGCGAATCAAAACATGTTCTTCGTGGGGCTTTCCGAGCCCCAGAATTTTGGCAGCTAGCACATTTTCCACCCGGCCTCGAATCTATCGGGCAGCAGATCGCCCAATATATCCTCATCATATCCGTACTGCGAGTGTCGTGCATTGAAGTCAGATGGATTATTAGATAGCAGATGACAAAACCCAGAGACCACGATGTGCCTAGTGTGATTCACGCGTGCAAAACTGCTACCTTCTGAGCGGTCTTGTTCGGGAGATACCCATCACATGATCGGACTTAGCAATTTCCGAGCCCTAGGTCGTTTTGCCGCGAAATGGCCACCCGAATTGGCCATTAGTACAGGGTGCTACCCTATAAAAGTCTACCCGTGCCGCCACGCCGTATTCGTCAGTTACTCAATGCAGGTGGCACATTGTATGATCTTTATATAAAGCTCATAAGGACATTTAATCTTGGTAAATTTCGAAGTGATTGAGTACCACAGCACGAAGTTATAACTCAAAACGTCCAATTCCCATAGTCAAAACAATCAAGATGGCGGCGTTGAGAAGAGCACTTGACATGCTGCTCCCCAGACGACGACGTGTTGCATATCCTGCCAGCCGGAGGGAACTGCAGTTTTCATTTCGCTTTCGTGTAACTGTCGTATTTTGCTCAGAAGTAAGCAACGTGAGGAACGAAAAATGCCGACATATACTCAGCAGACGACACCCAAAAGGGATGTCGTCTGCTAACTGAGAGGCGCCATCTTGGCTGTTTTGACTACGGGAACCTCACATTTTGTGCCATAACTTTGCGTTACGGTGCTCAATCACTTCGATATTTACCATGATGGAATGTCCTTATGAGTTTTATACGTAGGCAACACATTGTACCGCCTGCACTGAGTAATTGGCGAGCACGGCATGCCGGGGCGGGTAGACTTTTATAGAGTAACACCCTGTACATTGTTTTTTCCCAAGAAGTTCGCAAGCATGCCCGACACACACGGAGCACGAGCTATGGTTTCCCTTTCCTATCGTCAACTTTCCAATGTGCCTCGTGCAGAACGCTTCTCGCGCCAGCCAGCGTCAAGCATGGAATGCTTTTCTGGGGCTCCGTAGCGCGCAGTGTCCTGTGTGTTGATGTTTTGTGTTTGCTGCACATTGTGTGGCGCAGAAGAAGACTAAGAACAATCGTTGCATGGTAAAATGTGCATTCACCAATGAAGTGCACCGTCTGGAACGAAATTTTGTTTGTTTCCTTGGAAGCCTCGTGAAAAGGAGACAAGACTGGAGTGCAATAAAACAGACGGTAAAACGTTGCAGTAAAACGTGTTCTCTTTGAGTGATGTTAGCCACTGTCGGGAAGCTAAGCGAACTTCTTTCATTGTTTCTTTTAGTAAATATAGCTTACCGTGGCTGCCCACCAATAACACCGTTATATGTAACCGCCATTTTGCTGATGGTGCGAACTGAAATGATCCAAGAAGTACTTTGTATGTTCCGTCTATTTTTCCTTCTGTTTACAAGCTCCAGCTCCTTGCAAAAGCCCAACAATTAAGAACAACCATTCCCACTCTGCACTTACTCACTAAAAACAAAATACCGTGTGGCTGAGGTGTCGGAAGTTGACACAACCTGTCTTACATTCCCAACATAAGCATGCTCTTCATTTGATGTACCTTCAGGGATGCGCGATTTATATCATCTTCATTTTAATCGCTGACGCTAATCAGGATTTAAAGCATTTAATTGTTTTTACCAATTAATTTTCCTTTGAAAGGAAATTGCTCCGTGACATCGAAGAGGGCTCCACAATGTATAACGTAAAATCTCAACTTGTATTCCTCAACGTCATTCCAACAACACTCAGGTGAATAGTTGCATCGGCCAAGCCCCGTTGACTAACTCACGGGAGTATACATCATCAAGGAAACCTACCTGTCATGGGGTGTAAATTTAATGCTGCGTACAATATGCTACAAATTATTACCACATCATCGTACTTCACAGTTATGAGGAAAATCGTGAATTAGGAGGGAGACTTAAAGGAGTTGATTGACTCAAATCAATCGCGTTTATTTGAATTTTTAATCGCGATTTTTTTTATTTTTTTTTTCAACCCTGTGAGTCCCATGCAGTCATGTTACACTCTAGAATCAAGCTGGAAACCTTGCATCATATTTTCTATTTCCCAAAACTTAAAATAAACACTAAGCACGTAATTATTAATTACAAAACAATCGCAGCAGTTTCCATGGTCTTCAGAACACTGCATTGTATCACAAAGCAAAATTGCACCATGTATATGAAATGCAACGAGCATTTTTAAAAACACAGCAGTAGTCTTAGTTGCATAGCAGCATAAAACTACATAAGACTCCAACTCTGGGAACAGCTTCACAAAGAAACCTGCCATCTCACAAGACTTGAATACCGACTTCCTGTTTTGTCGAATACATATAAAAAGAACATTTCTTGAGCCCAAGCACATATAATGAAAGGTGCACCTGCGTGAAGTACAGTACTCCTTTAGCCTTGCATTTTGGCCTCGTCGAAAGTGAAATAAGGAGTACTGTATAAGTAGGGAGTGACTTTTTCTGGTTAAATGCCTTTCTCAGATTCGGGGGATAAAAATCGGGCGCTATTTTTAAATCTGTAATTCGGGGAGAAATTGGGCGATAATTGTGCCTTCGGGTGTTATCTGGTGTTTTTGTTTCTCCTCTTGTCTATTAAGGCATTTCCTAATCTCTCTTTTTTGTTTTTTTTGCGGGATCGTGACCTCCCAGCGGTAATCCCTGAAGGCATAGGCAGTGTTGACACACATGGGCGTATTGCTGAGAACGTAAGTGACCCGTTCATACATGTGTTACACGTGGCGACCTTTGTTCGTCTTCAGTGGAAATGTCACTTGAGGATTTCATAGTGACTAGAATTCGGGGAGAAATTCGGGTATAAGCCGAATTGGTCGGAGGTCACTTCGGGGTGGAATAACCGGGCGGAATCGGGTTTAACCTGAAAAAGTCACTCCCTATGTATAAGTAGTAATTCTCGCGAGGACCTATTTTCTGCGAAATTCGCAAACGCCCTTTTTTTTCGCGAATTTAAAGTCTCGCAAAATATTCGAACCAATGACGAGAAAATACGAGAACAAAATATGTAAGAAATTATACCAAGGATGCTGAGGCAACTTATGTACACAGGGTTTCTTACGCTATTAGACAGCATGGCCTCGCAAAGTGTTCAGTTCGCCGCTGCAACTGGAGACAGTCGTCCCGCCTTCACGTATGAGTCCTGCGCCGATGTAGGCGTCCCGTGATTTCAGTTCCTTGCAAGCCTGGATCATCCATCAAGCGCGTATGCACTCTGCCACGCGGATAGGCCTTTGTAGAAGTTTCCGCATCACTATCAAGTATTAATCGCACCTGCTCGATGCGATGACAAGAATGATGGGAGACAGGGCCATTCTGCAATGACACGGATACAAACCGAGTAGGACCCCCTAATCGCAGCTTTTTCATTCAGGAGTTCTCAAAAGGAAGACAATTTGAATGAGTTACCCAGTTGTGATACCCTTTATTTGCTTCTTCCAGGAAGTTCAAGGTGGAGGACCCCGAGACAGGGTCAACGCACTGCAGTACCACGAATTTAAGGTTCCGCGAATAATAGCCTGATTCTGGCTGGCTTCTCACAAATTCGCGAATTACTGAGCCCGCGAATTTAACCACTTATACAGCGTATGACGTTCTTCTATTGCGCTCCACTATGTCAGTCTTTGCACGTGAGCATGGACACTCCAGCTGTACATGTGGACGTCATACATCATTGTCTTCCACGATAACACCATTGGGCGTGCAAAACAGCCATGACTGGTCCACTGATGTTATACACGTGCTGCCACATCTCTGCGCTCTACAGTTGTAGTCGTTCTCAGACTGGATGATGGCACACTGCTCCCCCCCATAGCTTACTGCTTTTGTGTTCTGAATATCGAGGTGCTTACGGTAAACGTGATACAGCGGGCCCCATACAGGCAACACCGCAGAGTGTGCTACGAGCCCCAGGAAAAGTGCCCACTCCACCCACTAGGGGATTCGCTTTTGGCGCCCCTTATAGGCGCAGTACGAGGCGTATGCCCCTTCACCTTTCCGAGACCCAAATCCTTTCATCCAACAACTCTTTCCCACGCTTCAACTCATGCAGCATTGGCTGTGGTGGAGCCCCGACTTTTCGTTACTGGCGACAGCGCACACCTCTAGGTGCAATATAGCTTAACAAGGTTCACAAAAAGCACGGAGGTGGTCGTCACTCGAAGCCTCGCAAAATTGCTTACTTCTCTTCTTTCTTGTTTTACTTCAGGAGTCACGGCTGGGATGTGTCACGTGAAAAAAGAAGCTCGAGAGGAATCTTCAAAGGAACATCCAATAATGGAAGTGCAAATGGAGCCTTACAATATTGCAATCTCGACAGATCAGGACCAAATGGGCCACAGCTGTGAGTCAAAATCAGAAGGTAAATACAAAATGTTCGAGGAGGTTTAGCCAACACCAAACTTAATAGCGTGACAAAAAGAGGGATACAACAGAAATGCGTTTTAGTTTTCTGACAGATATGTATCGGCTTTCTAGCACACGCTTAGGAAATGGCCAAGTTGCAATTTTTTTGCTCATGGGGCTCCACTGAAATAGATGCCTTCCATATGTTTCACCCCCTTTTCTTAGTTACACAACTGTTAGGAATTAGGTATTCTGTGTAAAAATCCGAGCTTCGAAAAAACTGCTGTCGATTCTGAAGCCATTCCAGAGCTGTTCAGCTGTGTTAGTTCTTCTTCCGGATATGTGATGCGTTTGAAAAATCCGCATTTAAAAAGGGATTTCATTTGGCTCGCTGAAAATAAATCTGGATTTAGAGTGATTTGATTTACTCGAATAAATTTAAATCCGGACTTGATTTGGATATGACTTAAATCTGTTTCGTCTCCTCAAATCCCTCACACCAGGGATGGGCGTAAATACACTTTTCGGGTATTTAAAGGTACTGTAAAGCAGCACCGTTCAAATGTCATTTAGTGTGGCTATTCGATAGTCCAAGCCACCAGGACAAAAAGTGCGCAAGTTTCATTCCAATCGACGGTGCAATTAATTAGAAAATTACAATTAAAGATTACGGGCAACACTGTACTAGGTATTCGAAATGAACCCGTACTCCTGACACATACGGCAGCAACCACATTGCATGCGTATAAGACTGGGCCCGACATAACAATCCACCATAAAATCCGTCCCTGCAATCCACACAACGATCCACACCTGAAGATAAGCGGATAAGCAAACTGAAATGAAATGCTGAGCCGTTGAAAAAAATGTCTCAGACGTTCAAGAAGCTCGGGACTTGTTTGTTCACAGAGGTTCACAGAGAGAGTTTGTTCGTTCGAAAGGCGCAGCAGAGAAGGAGGGAGAGCCTCCATTGAACAGTGGCCAGCACTGGGTTACTTCGCAAAAAACACTGTTAACAGGGGTTTCAAAATGCATAGGTAAACAGGGAAACTAATAATATAGTTACTAAAATAACGAAGTTCCGATGTAATAGTGTGTAATACCAATTTTCAGTGTTGCCCGCTGTACAGGGGGTTGTTTGACACCAGGCGTCGCACCGCTCCACTACGCCGCATCTTTCGTGGCAAATAAAAAATATTTATAGCGCGTTGTCGGTCGTATGGTTCCGCATATGGTATTGAGAAGCAACAAAGTCTCTAGTCACATCACCGGCATATCATGCTTGTCTACTGCTTTACAGTACCTTTAAATATAAATACAAAATAGGTGTCTTCTTGTATTTCATACTGCCTATAAATACTTTACAATAAAAGTAATTAAATATAAATGTATTAAGACAGTATTTAAATACTGTAACTAGTCCTGTAAATACTTTGAGCCGTCCAGGGTCATTCTTTTAAATTTATAATAAATGGAGCCGCCTGTGGATGCATCTCTGCTGCACACAATACCCAAATATTCCTTTATTTTTCCGTGATGCACTGTGATGATTTCAGCATTTTGCGTGTACAGTAGAACCCCTTTATAGTGAAGTCGTCTGGACCATGAAAAATCTTCACTATATCAAGGTCTTCACTATATCAGTAGTTCACTTTTTTCTGGCATGTATGACCCACAGAATGCCTGTAAGCGGCAGATATTGGTTGTAATGGAATACACACACTTTATTTACTTGAACACACATGATAGCAAGTACATTTGGAACTGGTGCTATCTGAAGTGTTGCACTAAGGTGGTGCAGTAACACATGGGGATGTTCATTGCGCGAGCTTGACCAAACCACTTGAACAGCGCCGTATCAATGTCCTCGTAAGGGGATGCCCTCATTCTTTGTGTCTTTGCACTGCACCCACCTGCAACAGCGTCTTCGACAGTTGCTCGCTTCTTGACTATGCCGGACCCTGCCGCTTCTGAAACTCCAAACTTCTTCGCAATATCCTTGCGCTTCAGTGTTCTGGCGTCCACGTCGTGAAGCAGCTGCTGTCTTTCGATGACAGTGAACACCTTTCTCTTCGACATGCATTGCATTGCCACGCTTACGAAGCTCAAAATGCACCGCAATGCACGGTGCTTTTGACAACGCCAAACAAAACAAAAATGGCGAGCCTGGCTGGTAGGTCATGACTCATGACCACGCCTTTCATCCTACGTCATTGATCACGCCCAACTTCCGGAACATGGCGGCGCTACATGAGTTCCGTTTTCGACCGCGATGGCGGAACGAGTAATTTTTTCGGGGAAATCTCGAAGTTTCGGCCGACTTTTCTTCACTACATCCGGTTTTTGCCCAGAAAAGTCTTCACTATAAACGGATTGCAAATACATGGGCGTCTATGGGCATTCAATCGGGACCGAGATTTCCCTTCACTACATCCGTTTCTTCACTACATGCGAGTTCACTATAGCGAGGTTCTACTGTACCGACTTTCCATTGAACAGGAACGTCTCATTGAGTCTCAGGAGCAGCGAGGGGGTATTAGGCAGGACGGTAACTGCACAAACGGGACAAGAACCGACGGCGGCACAAAACTAACCAATGAACTAGTTATCGCTTCTTCCACTTTCTCTATGTTGAATAAAGTGTTCATTTGTTCATTTGCTGGTTTTGAGTCGTGGTCGTCTGATTTTGTCTCCCCCCCCACCGCTGCCCCTAGGACTCAAGGAGATGTTTCCGTTCAATTGTATACACCAGCTTGCTTGCCTCCTTCGACTTTCTATCTTCAGTGATGACAGTGAAAAACTCCCCATAAAAAACTGTCTGGTGCACTGCAGCCATTCTCTTGAGTTCCCAGTGAATGACTGAGTAGAATTGCCCCTAACGGTTGCATTTTAAGGGTTCCCTTTAGACACCAGGCTTCTTCAAGTGGCGCAAGAGGGTTAGAAATATCATTCCCAAATTGGTGCTCTCATTTCTCTCTCCCTGCTTCGAAGACAGAAGCAACGGGGGTGGAGATGCTCTTATTTGCTCATTCGGCTGTTTTCTAGAAGGACGGAAATCCCCGAACACACGAGAGGAGTGACCTGTAGCCTCTAACCAAGATAAACTTCATCGCCATAGGCTAACAATGTGGAACTCGAGAGAAGCCCACAAATACGCAAGGAAGCGATATGTGTATTTAAGCGTATTTTAAATATAAATATGCCTAAAACAGTATTTAAATATAAATATGAATACATTTTTCTTTGTCCATGAGAGAACTGATGTTCTGAGGCTGGAACAACATAGAAGGGACAGTCACATACAAGGCCTCAAGTTGCCTAAGAAATTAACGATGAAAGATGAAAGTCACTGAAAAGGTTAGCCAGCTGTAGGACTCGAACCCACATCTTCTGGATTACCGGTCCAGGGCTCTACCAATTGAGCTAAGCTAACATTTCATCATGACTTTCATCTTTCATTGTTAATTTCTTAGGCAGCTTGAGGCCTTGTATGTGATTGTCCCTTCTATGTTGTTCCAGCCTCAGAACATCAGTTCTCTCATGTTCAACATTTGCCGCTTGCATCGATCCCTGTCGTATGAATGTGTGTATGAGTGTGGAAAAATGTAAGAGTGAAAAGAGGATGAGTGAGAGAGAGTGGCTGGTTTGTCCCTTCAGATGACGTACCCTGGAAGTCGCTGAGAAGGCGTGTTAGCTTAGCTCAATTGGTGGAACCCTGGACCGGTAATCCAGAAGATGTGGGTTCGAGTCCTACAGCTGGCTAACCTTTTCAGTGACTTTCATCTCTCATTGTTAACATTTTTCTTGCCTGTATTTAAATACATATTTTAAATACATGTATTTATATATTAAATACTATTTCAAATACAATGTATGCTGCCCATCCCTGCCCCGCACTGTACGGAGGTGGTCGTCATGTGACTGGAAGCCTCGCAATATGGCTTACTTCTCCCCCTTTACATTTAGGAGTGACAGCTGGGACATGTCATGTTAAAGAGGAACCTCGAGAGGAATCTTCAAACGAACATCCAATCATAGAAGTCGAGACAGAGCCTTACAACATTGCCGTCTTGACAGAACAGGACCAGATGAGACACAACTGTGATTCAACATCAGAAGGTAAATACAAAATGGTCAGGGGGATTTAGTCAACACCAAACTCAATAGCACGATATGGACAAAAAGGGGGACACAACAGAAATGCACTGTAGTTTTTAAGAGACAGACACGTATCACCTTTCCAGAGCACACGCTCTGTTCTATGGAAGCTTCTCAAAGTGACTGAAAATAGACGTGGAGATTCTTTTGTCAAATATCACATGATGCTTACTCCCGTATGTCGGGAAATCTGCATCGAGCACAAACGTCATTGCCGTACTTGCCATTGAGAAGCATGCAAAAAAACAAAAGTTAATATTCGTGCAAAGCGTACATTCCGATGTGGCGAGCACTGGATGTTCGTAAGTTACGGATTGCAGTCATCATCGGAAATTGAAAAAAGCTTCATTTTTTGGACCACAGTAATCACAAAACACCACAGCAAAACAAAATCGAAAATTAATGTTAATTAAGGAGCAATTGCATAGTTCTCACAGCAGTGGTTTTGCATGCCCAATTCAGCAATTACACGATTTCATGTGACAACACCAATAACTGATAACAACGTGAATGTTACGGCGACGTGACTTCTCCCTTCCTCCCATGGTGAGCAGGATTCCTCCCCTCTCACCCGCACATGGGAATGGCACATGGGATGCTGTAAAGAGATGTCAGCTGCCTGCGGGCTTCGTTAAATAGAACGTGTCGAACGAAAGCACTTCGTTAAACCGAGTGCAGTTATACACTGTCGTTTATGTGGAATTGTATATGCAATGGAAATAATGTGTTAAAACGGAGGATTTTGTTAGACCCACATTTGCATAAACAGCCACGTATACATAGAATATACAACAAATTCTTGGGAAACTATGCGATGTCATGAGTGCATCAGAATCCTTCCAGGTGTCTGCAAAAGGTCATCTCTCATGAAGTGTAGATATGGACAGTTTCTCATTAACCGTCAAGACCAGGTTGCTATCTCTGACAGCTGCCATATTTATACGTTTGAAATGGCTCAGGAGTACCGTAGTTCCACGCGTAGAAGCCACACCACAGATAAGCCGCAGGACCGATTTTTATTAAGGTTTTGAAAATTTTCGGGCACGTTACCCACACTCAAAGATAAGCCGCGGGCAATACGGTGCGACTGATTTGTGCCACAGAGGAGATCACAGAGAAGGTCTTAAACACTGTGGTCCATACTTGGGAGGCGGTATGGTGTACAACAAAGGAGGTAATTTATTTCTGTTCTACCAACATCGAATTGTCCCCGTGTTGTGTGTATTTTCATGGATCGACGGCTCTGTGGCCTTCCAGAAGACACGAATCAGTGTCACCACTTTCGTTAAAGCTGCTTGAGGGAACGTCACTCTACTTGAATGTGGATGTGCCCCTGTTACGCATTGTTTGTGCATTGGCAGGAGCGGTGCTGTTCCAGAGACACTGTCGGCCCTTCCCTTCAAACCGGCATACATATGGGGAAAATACCAGGGCTAAATAGTCACCAGATAACCTGCGGAGCGCTCATGAGAAAAAGAAATTGTGTATAAGCCGCGGCTAATGCACGTGAAATTTAGATACGATATCCTTCATCAGCTAAGTGTGGGTTAAACTGATCAGTGTTCAGACTATGTACGGGAGTATATATTTCGGAACAGCGTTTAAATACACTGTGATGAGAATTTCTGTGCCGATGCGATTTTGACGTCCTTATTCGTCTCTTCTGAAACAGTCGCGATGAATTCATGAGCAAGTTGTTGATTCCTTTTGGTATGAGAAAAAATAAAATGGGGGTCGTGGTGCTCCTAAAGAGTGGCTGACAAATGCTGTTCATTTCATTAATCGCTACTGCACTGGATGTCACACACTCCCGGCGAAATTGAGTGATCCATAACCGGAGATATCCAACTGTATTTACCGGTATGGAATGACGCTAAAATCTGGGCAGGTTTGTGATTCATTTAAAAGTGATAAAAACCCACTGCTGGGTAGTGTAGTCACCATACTTCTTCGTCCTTCCCGATAGGGGAAAAATAAATTTGTTTTAACGCGACAGAGCTTGACCACAGTGGCACAACTAGCGCATACTATGTGCGTGATTAGAGCGCTAGTTATGAAAACTTAGCGCTATCACCAGAAGTGGCGCTGACGGCGGTAAACGGGAGCACCCCCTGGCCGAGCCGAACAGGCCTATTACTGTCTGGTGTGACCTGTGAAGCATGAAGCGAACCAGGAGTGGGTCCAGTGCAACGTTTGCAAAGGCTGGGACATTGGCATTATAATAAGTAGAGATGGGACGAATCCAGAATTTTGTGAATCCGAACCGAAGGAGGTTTCTGCGAATCTTACGAATCTCGAAGCTTTTCTTTAAAAAGGCCTAAAATGCCAGGGAAAAAAAAACCTATACTGAACAGTGTTTTGAAGCAGAATATGATACATTTGTTTATTGAAAAACAAATTAAATAATAGTTCGGTTTCAGGAGAAAGTTATTCTTAAACGTATAATTTATTTAACGTGTTGTGTTCATCGACTACAAGAAATACGTAGACTCTCGATTCTGAATTATTTCCATAAAACTAAGCAACAATCAAAAGCAAAACCATGTTACTTTTAAACTTGTAATGTAACTAGTTCCTGCCTCAACTCTTTCAGTTTAGAGCAATGTAAACAAATAAACAAGAAAACACCCGTCTGTCAATGAGGCTTTCGGCGAACTACGGAGGCGCAAATTTGAAAAAGAAAGAAATAAACAAACAAACATGGTTGGTCGATTCGAAAGATTCGATTCGCCTTTTTTGGGCACTGGGATTCGGATTCCTGAATCACTGAATCCCTGCCTAGGATTCGCGGATGCGCACATCCCTAGTTTTAACCAGGGAAGGGTAACGGTAATGGTAAAGGAAACAGAAACGGTATGTTACCGAAATTGGAGATGGTAACGATAACGATAATTTTCGTTTCCGTTTCTTTTTCCAGGAAATGGAAACGAAAATTATCGTCCAGTATTGAATTCGAGTAATGGCTATTTGCGTTGCGCGATGACATTTGAGTGACTTTTCATTTTATTTTTGTATTTTGGTGACCCCATTCGCTGCTCTAAATACTACACGGGGGCATGGAAACAAAGTGCAATATTGGATCTCGAGGGTGCATCCCTGGCTTACCTCGTCCTATTCCTCATGACATCAACACATGACTATAGTCCACCATAGCACGAGGAAGACAGCCTACAATTTTAGTTATTTAATTTTTTACTTTTTTCATTTCACCGTGGCTATGTATTTATGACAGAGTGTCCACTTATGAATGGGACATTGAATGAAGGTTATGCCCATCTTGAATTGCTGGACTCAAAGTGACCAAAGACTGAAGACATGTTTCTACATTTTTTTTACATCTTGCAAGATATACGCATCCCAATGACGTAAAATTACACGTGTATGTACGTGTGACACCGAAGCAGCACTTGAGTAAAACAGGTTGCAGCCAGAGCCGGATTGACTGCCCTCCAGCAGCTCTGTAACAGCCATTCCATTACCATAAACACTAACGGAAACGTAACGGAAACGAAATTGAAAGGCTGGTATCAGAAACAGATAACGGAAACGAAAATATAGCAGTAAAGAAAATGAAAATGGTAACAAAAATACGTCCGTTACCCTTCCCTGGTTTTAACACAACAGAGCTTGATCACAGTGGCACAGCTAGCGCATACCGTGTGCGTGATTAGAGCGCGCTAGTTATGAAAACATAGCGCTATCACCACAAGTGGCGCTGACGGTGGTAAACAGGAACACCCTCCGGCCGAGCCGAACAGGCCTATTACAGCCTGGTGTGGCATAAGAAGTACGAAGTGAACCAGGATTGGGTTCAGTGCAATGTTTGCTAGGGCTGGGACATTGGGATTGTAATAACTAATATTTTATGTTTGACACGACCGCGTGGCAAGTCCCCGATTTCTGCCTTGTGCAGTAGAGAATCGGTTGAACATACCCGTAGCCTACTGCTACGTGTCCCAAGTTTGGGGCACATTGAAACATTGCTTCCTGTTGCGTATTAAAATAGTCTTTGGCCGTGTCGTCGTCAAATATTCGCGTCATTTGTATTACACAGTTTACACAGGGATCAACAGCGCACTGAAATGCCTACACCCCAAAGTACGTTCCGAAGTAGGACGGTTACCACAGAAAAATGTTTCAGCACGCCCTCCCCCCTTTTCCACGTATATTGCTCATTGGTCTCATCCAGGGAACGCCAAACGTTGCCACTCCACGTGACAGTGGTCGCCGCCACAAGTGCAAGGGTGGTGACCATTTCAGTCAGGCGCCGCCTCCGCCAAAAAATTGTGCCTGGCTCCTAGCTCTATCTCACGTGAGTTCCAGCTTCCATGTCTAAGCACGTAAGTGCTGCTCTGGCTCTTTGATGTATGGAGGAAGGAGAACCATTGAGATGCCCTGGAAACTTGACCACGTGTCGAGCACGTACATGGTTCGCGTCTCTGAGTACAAGCGACAGAGTGCGCGTTGGGTAGAGTCGCTACTTCAAGGAGTGCAGTGGGCCATCCAAAAATTAAGACGTCTGATGAAAGTGTGTGTCAATTTACCGAATAGCATGAGAGGTTTCGATGGACGCAATTTGCTTCTCAGAAAGAAGAAAAGCACACATAAATAGGGTTCCGCGCATTCCTCATAACCCGCCACTCCGAGTGTAATGACGGGGAGAAGTATGATGTCACGTCATTGATGATGTTACAGGGTCCATGCATTCTGGTTCGCTAGTCATTGAGGGTCAGCGCCCTGTCCCTTTGCGGCCGTAAACCAGTTTTGCCAGCTCTCCCAGAGAATTGGGGGATGGAAGGAGCGGCCGAATCGTGACCGAGCTGGGGAGCAATGCTTTTTCACAGCCCCGAACAGCCGAGTAGCAGACAACATTTCTCTGAACCAATCAGCAGGCCGCAGGCAGATCACAGGGTGCTACTGCTTTCCACCACTGTTGCACACAATCGCCTTTTGCGACGTAACTTAAATTCAATTTCTGCAATACTTATGACCCTGTGGTGTGAATTACTTCGCATGGTGCATCTTACAGGCCTACTTAAAGGGCCGTAAGCAGGCCACCAAAGATTTCTGGAATAATGATACCCCATGAAAGAACGCAGCTCATAATACTAAATATACATTTCGTTCGGCTCGTGCCAGCTCATTGACCCGTACAACTGCTTTCAAAGATGACTAACCAGCGAGCCTCTCTCCACAACGCATACGTCACATGGCTACGTAGCGTTTTGCCGTCCAATCGGGCGGCCCAGCTGCGCTCATGACGTTTCAAATTACCAGCCAATAAACATACTTCGTTATCACCTGTGAGTCGGAGCGTTCAGTTTGTTTGTGTGAAACGACGTTTTGCGCTCCGTGGTTCCGAAATTCAACGTCATGACATCTTCAACATCTCCGGCTGGCGCAAACGTCAACAGCTGGGCTGCTATCACATGACGCGATTTGAACCCGGGTTCCTCCCAGTCACGACGTGACATGGCCAGCACGCTATCCACTGTACCACGCGAGCTGGTGACGCGATGCCGCGTGGATCAAACCAAAGTACGGCAGCCCAGTTGTCGGAGCCATTCAAAGATGACGAAGATGTTCCATGCGCACCTACCTAAGATTCCGGAACTGGATATTCATTCGCGCAGGTGGTGTGCTGCGTGCTACTACCCAGTAAACGTAGTGCGTGTATGATACCTAAATTAAATGCATTTCTTTCTGAGTTTGAGGCTGTAACTGTTTAGATTTTGAATAGAAGAGGATTCAAGTTCATCTAGTCCAATTTCGCATTTGAAATAAAATCATACATGGAACACTCAATCGTAATTGGTGGGGAAAGCGCTACGTCAAAATGACGTAAAGTTAGAGCGCAGGGCGGAGCTAAAATGCGAAATAGTGCAGTGAATATTTCATCCGTATGCAAATGCCTTTTGTTTTTAAGCGTTAGTAATTGCAAGGAGTTTTCACTGACTAAG
The DNA here is from genome assembly GCF_037126465.1 of Ornithodoros turicata. NCBI lineage: Eukaryota > Metazoa > Arthropoda > Arachnida > Ixodida > Argasidae > Ornithodoros > Ornithodoros turicata. The sequence continues at coordinate 228,604 of NW_026999378.1, read as the reverse complement.
TTCCAATAATATAACACAAAGAAATGTGCACCTTTTGTACCTGTTTACGGCCCCTTTAACACTTTTATAGGAAGAAAACTGGGTGTTAAAAATGACTTCTGTGCTACTTTAAGTAAATGTAAATAAATGTATGTTTTTAAAAATTGTATCACCCTCACGGTCACTTTCATCAAAAAAAAGTAGCTGTAATGTAACTAAGTTGCTTGCTCTCACAGTAGCTCTGTAACTTGAGCAAGAAATTAACTATAACTGCAACTTAGCTGCTGTTTTTGGCACATCAACCGTAACTGTAACTCTGTTACTTTTTTTTTTTTAGAAGTAACTTGCCCAAGACTCGTCCAGCTAGTGTTCCCCTTGGATATGGCCGATGAATAAATTGGCTCCATTGTTCGGAGGGAGGATCTGTTGGAAATGTAAGGCCAGGCATCGTTGAGGAACAGTAAAAAGCGGTGTAAAGGCCCAGACACATGTACGACTAAGTGTGTGGTATGCCGTGGGACGCGTCACAACGCAAAGCATCCTGGTACGGATTCCTGCGAAATAGGTCGTCGCAGCGCAACAAAACTGCTTGAATATCTCCGCTCCCGTTGGCGGGTTGTCGTGCTTGGTGTTGTGGACGTCACGAACCAAGCAGCCAATGACGCTTCCTCCCTGGTAAACGTAGGTGGCTCTGAGAAAAAATGGCGGACAGTGCGCGTTCTGAATGCAGCAGTGGCTGATTTCGTCATGTTGCACCTTGAAAGACGGATGAAATAAGGAATGAATTGTGCTCGTTTACTGTACTTTATTCCGTGAGCAAATTTCGGTATGCTATATAGAGTGTAAGCGAAGGTATCTCTGGCTGCCCTGTTCCAGCAAAACGGCGCTTCAGAGCGACATGTCGTAGGGATGTCGCCGTCCATGTGTCTGCGAATGCAGCATGCGACAAGTCGTGACACGAAACTGTGTGACGAGTCGCACATTTTGTCGTACATGTGTCTCGCCTGTAAGACGACACACCTTCTCCCTCCCTTTTTTTTTTTTGCCATATATGGGAAGAGCTTCTACAGGCAACACAGGCGATGTGATATCTCGAAAGGAGGCAGTAACAGCTTTTGCTGTAAAAATGAATGAGATGAATAAATCCATGAATGGGCATTGTTCGCTGCCTCCTATTGAAAGAAAAGTAGGACTGCAGGTCTCATCCCTTTCAGGGACCATCATAATCCCATCAAGACCATGGCTTTCGGGAGCGACCTTGTTCACCCCTAGCTTCAGGTGTAGTTCAACTCTACCAGTCATGAGCAGTATCAAAGACACATGTATCTTCGATGCTATCTTTCGATTCATTTTGTGTATGGCTGTTAGGTAGCAAGGGCAAAAAAATGGGAGTATCGGAGTATCAGTATCGAAAATGCATTTTTAATGTACCGTGTATTTTAACGATACCCAGTACTAAAAAAAGACATAAATATTGAGGCTGTTGTGAGACTTAGGGTCGGCGGCGCCCACTGAGGCGGTAGTGCAAGCTAGGCCGCAGTGGCATAGGCATGTCGACCATAAATTAGCTCGGAGCTTACGTCCGTGTGCTCCCTGGAGAAGAGGCTCTCTGATGCGGGAGCACGCGGCGTCCATTTGGTTCCAGAAAAATCTCTTCCGTCTCTTTCTACAGCAGGCGCGCCGAAAATGCTCTGTGTCGTCCATAGCGGACTTACACAGGACCAACCCCATGGCTTCTGGAACTGCGCTGCCCGATGTACTCAGTGCGCAAGAGCACGTCCACTTAACTTGGAAGTGTGGATTCCATGTTTGTCATGCCGAAAGAATAGCCGCAGGCTTAGCTGGAGCACTGCAACCCGTTCTACAGCTCACAATTCACAACGGCCAACTGCGAAAATCAAGTATCAGCTATGGCTGACGAATTCTGGTGTGCCACTGTATAGTCAAGTGCTCACAGACCAGTACACATGAAGAGCATTATCTTAAAGAATTGTTTTTTTGCTGGGCTGCTTATGGAAGCGATCCTTTCAACGTACCCGTGGCTTCAGTCCAATCTAAAGTTCTAACAAGCTGAAGCTGCTCAGGCAGTGCAGCTTCATTAAATCCGTGCGATCGAATACGTTTAAGCCCTTTCAGAAAGAGTGCGCTAAAAAAATACGCTAAAGGTTCCAGAAGTAACGGATAATTTTTTTTTACTTCCCTACTCATATTACCAGCTTTATTATATTCGGGATTTCAGTGATGTATCGAGGATACAGTATAGAGTACCTGTATCGGAAATCAATTTCGATTCTGTATCTTGTGTCGGTATCAGAAATACAATTTTTGAGGGTTTTGGGTTTGAGGGTTTTTAAGTACCATGACTGGCCTCTAACACTACCAAATTGGTTTTGCTGTCGAATGCTATGATGTCATTTATTTACAAACAGGGAGAGGTCAATAGTGTAGGCACCTGAAACACTAATCTCAAAACGCGTGCTATGGCATATTATACAGTCGCTGATACAGCAACTTGAGAGCCTCCTAGGAACTGACCAAGCAAGCTTCGATCCTATGAAATAACTTTTCTGTGACCATTTCATCTCTCTCTCTCATTTGTCATGCAGCACTGCACAAAACAGAACACTTGTGCCCTCTGTGTTTTCCTGATGGTCGAGGATATAGCGCTCTTTGTAGAATGAACGTCCTGCACCCACAGGACCAAATGGACATTTTAGTGAATTTTAGGGCCAGCTGACTGGTAACCCCCACTCTATAATTGCACATGTGTGTGCATTACCTGTCCTTCCATCTGTACTATACGACCAGTGCCGTGTATGCCAAAGGGAGTCTGGCCATTAGGAGGAGCCTACAAAGAGCCTCGACACGTCAATCAAATTGAGCGTTTTTCATTGCCTGCTGTTTCATCAAGCTGCGTAGCTTGGAACGGCGAAGAGAGGATTTCATGACAAATTTTTTTCACAAATTTACGTCAGTTTTATTCCGTAAGTGTACATTCTGTTACAATTATTTTGCAAATCACCTTTAAGTTACACTCCAGTGTCGATGTTTGCCTGAAAATAATAAGTTTCATCGTCCTTGTTAGGCCTAGTAACGACAGTGATCACAGGCAAATAGCAAGAAAAACGCTATGGATGGCCAAAAATGTGCATTTTATGACATAATGTTATTCATATACACACCATTGCCTGTTCTTGATTCAATCTTAATATATTTCATAATTAAATACTTATAATATCGGCAGTCTGTTCCAAGTAGCGGTTCTGCTAGCAAGCACTTCTGCTTCTGCTACTTCTGCCTTTCTGCATCTTAGCGACATGCCCCTCTCCATCCAGATGGCGCCGTTAAAAGTGGACGCAAAATCCATTATGTTGCTAGATCGTCAGGGAATATCCTATTCAATCTAATTCAATCCAGTTTCCGGAAAATGTCGGCACCCAGTGATTAAGGTAATATATAGCTTGGATAGCCTGGGATTAATAGCGAACTCTATTTTGGCTCGTGATTGGCCAGAGAGCTCAAAAAGTGGGTGGAGCTCCAGGTACAAGCATGTCCCATTAATGGCCAGACTCCCTTTGGCATACACCGCACTATATACGACCAGATTCGAGTGCCTCCAGCCTCGGTGGCTCAGTCGGTAGCATGTTTGCCTTCTGATCCCGAGATCACGGGTTCGAACCCGGCCGGGGATGCGAACAATACTATTTACTAAAAATTACATGACACGCCATACAGATGCCAGTGGCTCGAGGAAACAAACACAGCCTAATTGTACGAGCACAAAATAAAAATAAATACTCTTACAAGAAAAAGATTGAAACAAAAGGCTGTGACCGTCCTGAATTGAGCTCTCGGCCCTCCGTCTGAGAGTCTGACACTTTAGCTCGTATGCCAGACAGGGGGGGAGCCGCTTTGAACTTGGGGCATGAATAATACACACGGGAGATTATATGCAGAGTCAGAAGTGAGCAGTGTGACAGCAAACGCAGTGCTATCAAGTTTTTTCAAAAATCGTCACTCAGAGATGCGCCTGTACTGCTATGCCCCCTTAATTTCCGGTTTCCAAAATTTCAGGAGCAAGAGAAAGCACTGGTTTGCTTCATATTAACGACCAGCCCAGAGGCACTTGTGATCATGAGTCTTCAGGGTGTACTTCTTCGAAGGCACAGTTGAAGATCAGCACAATAACCGTTGAACCACAATTCGACAACACTCTACTAGTCACAACGAGCGATCGACCCACTGGGCGTCTTCCAGGCCAGAGCAAGCCATGTGCACTTGCGTACATGTCCAAAGACAGCCTGAGACACCACATGTGTGCACAGTGTCACAATGAGTCTGAAATGTGTGCAGCCACTCCAGCGGATGTTGAGATGGAAGAGGAGGGCTTTAGGTATGACATCTGTCCCTCTACATTCTCGCAATCTGCGAGCGACGAGAGCCACTTGTCAAAGTGTACTGATGAGAAGCCATGCAAATCTGATCTCTGTTCTGCACAGTTCCACCAGAGCGGGAGGCTGTGTTGTCACAGTCAAACACACATGGGCGAGAAGCCGCACAAGAGTGATCTCTGCCCCGTGAAATTCAGAGGGATTGCACACCTGCGGCTTCACAAGCAAGGACACACTGGCAAACAGCCATATAGGTGCGAAGCCTGCCCGGCAGAGTTCAGCCAGAGCGGCGGGTGCTTCCAGCGTCACAAGCAGACATACACGTGCGAGAAACCATACAAGTGCAATGTCTGCCCTGCGGAGTTCAGACGGAATTCTCACCTCCTGAATCACAAGCGCACACACACAGGCGAGAAACCATACAAGTGTGACGTCTGCCCTGCGGAGTTCAGACAGAGCGTGAAACTACAGCAGCACAAGCGAACACACACGGGCGAGAAGCCATACAAGTGCGATGTCTGCTCTGCTGAATTCAGGCAGAGCGGGAACCTACAGCAACACAAGCGATCACACACGGGCGAGAAGCCATACAAGTGCGATGTCTGCCCTGCTGAGTTCAGCCACAGCGCCACCCTGCTCCGTCACAAGCGGACACACACGGGTGAGAAGCCATTCAAGTGTGATGTCTGCTTTGCAGAGTTCAGCCAGAGCGGAAACCTACAGCAGCACAAGCGGACACACACAGGCGAGAAGCCATACAAGTGTGACGTCTGCCCTGCGGAGTTCAGTCAGAGCGCTACCCTACAGCATCACAAGCGTACACACACAGGCGAGAAACCATACAAGTGTGACATCTGCCCTGCGGAGTTCAGCCGGAGCGGGGACCTACAGCAGCACAAGTGGACACACACAGGCGAGAAGCCATACAAGTGCGATGTCTGTCCTGCTGAGTTCAGCCAGAGCGGAAACCTACAGCAGCACAAGCGTACACACACAGGCGAGAAACCATACAAGTGCGACGTCTGCCCTGCGAAGTTCGGCCGGAGCGGGGACCTACGGAAGCACAAGCGATCACACACGGGCGAGAAGCCATACAAGTGCGATGTCTGCTCTGCTGAGTTCAGCCACAGCGCCACCCTGCTCCGTCACAAGCGGACACACACGGGTGAGAAGCCATTCAAGTGTGACGTCTGCTTTGCAGTGTTCAGCCAGAGCGGAAACCTACAGCAGCACAAGCGGACACACACAGGCGAGAAGCCATACAAGTGTGACGTCTGCCCTGCGGAGTTCAGTCAGAGCGCTACCCTACAGCATCACAAGCGTACACACACAGGCGAGAAACCATAATAGTGCGATGTCTGTCCTGCTGAGTTCAGCCAGAGCGGAAACCTACAGCAGCACAAGCGTACACACACAGGCGAGAAACCATACAAGTGCTATGTCTGCCCTGCAGAGTTCAGTTAAAGAGGGCATATACAGTGTCACAAGCGGACACACACGGGCGAAAAGCCATACAAGTGCGATGTCTGCCGTGCTGAGTTCAGTCACAGAGGGCGCCTACAGCGGCACAAGCTGACACACACAGGTGAGAAGCCATACAAGTGCGATGTCTGCACTGCGGAGTTCAGTCAGAGACTGTACCTACAGCAGCACAAGCGAACACACACTGGCGAGAAGCTGTACAAGTGCGATCTCTGTCCTGCAGAGTTCGTCCATAGCTCAAGCCTGTCATATCACAAGCTGGCACAGAAGCGAGAAGCCCCACAAGTGAGATCTCTGCCCTGAGGTTTTCAGCCACATCCGGCACCTACAGCATCACAAGCAGACACACACTGGCGAAAAACCTATCAGGTGCAATATCTGCCCTCCATAGTTCAGCTGAAGTGACAGCCTAGTGAATCACAAGTGGACACACACAGAGAAGAAGCCATGCAAGTGCAATGTCTGCCTTGAGGTTTTCAGCGAGAACGCGACCCTCCAGCATCGCAACCAAACACACATGGGCGAGAAGCCAGACAAATGTGATGTTTGCCGCACGGAGTTCAGACAAAGTCAGCACCTACAGGGTCTCAAGTGGACACACATGGGCGAAAGGCCATACATGTATGAGCTCTCCCCTGCGGAGTTCAGTAAGAGAAGGAACCTACAACAGCATAAATGCATGATCGAGCTATGCCTTTCTATTGAGCCATGTGGACATGCATGTTAGTCGCACACGCCTGAGCTTATAGCCTATCAGATGATTGTTATTGTGACGGCTTCAAATGCTCCATGTTCCACGGCTCCAAATGCTGAGCTATGGTCCTTATCACAAAAGGGATACACACGAGCGAGAAGCCACACAAATGTGATCTCTGCCCTTCCGTGTTCAACAAAAGCACAATGGCTGCGGAATCACAAGTGGAGACACGAGGCCGTATCAGTGTGATATCTGTCCTGCAACCAGAACACGAGTGTCGTATCACAAGACAAAACGTACGTGCAGGGAGCCCTGCAGGTGCAAACTCTCTTGCAAAGTTCAGCAATCGCGCAAACCTACAGCGCCACATGCAGGCGAGGAGCCAGACACAAGTGCTTTTAAGCAGCTACATATATGCCTTATGAAGCCATACACAAGTGCCGGCCTTTAAGGGTTAAATGAATGAAATGAAAGTGCAGTGTCTACTGCACACAGTTCAACAAGAGCACGAATCTGCATGACGATAAGTGGACACACATGAGCGAGAAGCCATGCAACTTCTGTATTGCTGGGTTCCCCCACAGGACGAATTGCGGGGTCACGAGCAGATGCATGTGACTGAGGGCCTCTACATAGAAGTGGGATGTGTGTCCTGCAGAATTCAGCCACAGCGCGTGCTCAGAGCAACACATACACCACAGACAGGCGCAAAGCCATACAGGAGCATTCTCTCTTCTGCAAACTTGAGGCCATAAAACTCTCACAATAACTAGAAACCATGCCAACGAAAGGGGGCATCTCAACATTGAAGCCGCCATGATCGATACGGTAGGCCTAGCGCTTTACGAACAGTGTCTCTTACAAGTTCCGTGCGCCGTTGTTTCACGTCGCAGCACAAGGTTTATACGGTACGATACTCGTTCCCTAAGGAATCCAAGCACACAGGTGATTGCAGACAAAACAAACACGCTTCGCACACAGCCTGCACACGGAGCCAAGCAGAAGCGACTTGCATTGGATTGGATATCATTGCGCTTAACACACCTGGTCTTCACACCGAATCCAGAATCCCACCGAATCCAGAATATCGATCATGGCATACCCCGGACTTGGACATTGGGAGAGGGTCTTTCCTCCGTACAACTCCCTTGTTCTCCCCCTTCACTCTCTCTCCCAGCTTTTCTTCTAGCCTCTCTCCTTACGATTTCTATGCTTGAGGTGGAGCACCAGCCTCCAGTGTTACAAGTGGATGTACATGGGTGTGAAGCCCTACAAATGTAACCTCTGAAAGCAATAAAACCCCGGTGCCACCAAACAGCCCAGTTTTCATCGCTTTGTAACCTTTGTCCTGCAGAGTTCAGCCACAGGACAGACAGACACCAGCTGAAGAAAAAAAAATGGCTGCTGGCAGTGCATGAGCATATTTTTATTCAGAAAAAAAAAAGGGAAGGTAGGGGACGTCTCGTATTGAAATAGTACAAGTACAGAGGCCACATACTCGTACACATGAAAGGGTCCGTCCAATTGAAGGACGACTGAAGCAAAAATAAGCTGCAAAGTTTTTTGCCTCATAATGCAATGTGTACCAAAACAATCCGGAATTCGACTTAGATTTACATATATTAGTTGAAATGCCGCCATAATCGCGATATAAAATTATGCCGCGGAGCACTCTAAGCCCCTTGTGAGCGTTGTCGCGCTGCCATAGCAGACCACGGAAGTGACACACGTTGTCTCTCCTGTTGGAGTTCCTGACTTTCATTTTGCGGTTGTGTTGCGATCGGGGTTTGATTTTTGCGGCAAAAAAAAATTGTACATGCTTGTGAAGCCTTTCCTGGCTGTGCTAAAGCATGTGAGAACACACATGCGCGAGAACACAGTGTGCCTTGCACAAACGACACACAGATAGAAAGCACAAACACAGCGTCAAACATCGACTGACGTTTATTACAGAGACAACACTACCGAGGCTGGCCCCCAAGATCCATCTGAAGGAAGGTGATCTCATTCTCTCTAGGGGTGAGAGTCTTCCTGCTTACATTGCTGGCTGTCTTACCTTCAGGATATGTTCCAGATCAAACACGCTCTACCAGTCTGTGGTTGTTTCCGTGGCCGTATTGGCCATTGGCACTCGACTGGCAATCGAGAGATGCGAAGTTCAAGTTTTGCCGATGTCCAACTTTTTTAGTGACTGCCATATTTCAATTGTTTCCGGAAGACAGGAATCTTATTGTCACCGCGAATCCATCTATGCCTACTTGCAGACTTGTAAAACGAGACAAGTAGTGCGCAGACATATTGTTGACGAATGGTTCAAAACAAAGCTGGAGGTGTTCATTAGCCTTGGCTCGTCAACGAAGTACATCATGCTGAAAGAAGGAGTGGCCCCTTCTTCACAGAATGGCGTTCCCTGTACGTCCTTGGAGGAACAGGCTAACGTGCTTGGCGGTCACTTTGAACACGTGTCTAGCTCCTCCCATTACAGCCAGCTGTTTCCTGTCACACAAAACTGCTACTGAAAAACGCATCATTAAACAACCTAAACAAGATGCAGCACCTTACATTGTACCCTTCAACGCACATGAACTTCAGAGAGCCTTACAGGCAAGAAAGAACACTGCACCTGGCCCTGACGGCATACACGATGACATGTTGCGGCATTTAACACCGCAGTCGCAACAAATCTTACTCCACTTTTTTAACCGTGTGTGGAGAGAAGGAGCTCTTCCGTTGTCCTCGAAGCTAGCCAAAGTGGTTCCGGTTCACAAGCCAGGGAAAGACCCATCTGCTGCTATTAGTTATCGCCCCATCGCATTAACCAGCTGCCTTGGGAAGACTTGAGCGCATGGTAAATGCAAGGCTCGTATATGTTTTGGAAGAGGCAGGCATCTTCTGGGTCTCTGCTGGGTCCCCAGCCACACTGGGATCCCGTGGAATGAACGAGCCGACCGCGAGGCTCGGCGAGCGTTGGCACAAGAGGAGTCAGATCTAGGACTACCCTACCAAGACATCCTGCCAGTGCACACAATGGCAGCAGGAATGGGACATGGAAGAACATAACGAGCTACACGTCACACAGCCACACGTTTTCCCCCCGCATCGGACTGAACACATCAACAGATCCTCCGAAGTTCTTTACGCGAGATTGAGGATAGGGCACACATGGCTCACGCATCACCACCTACTCAGAGGTCAGGATCCGCCAGCTTGCGCGCACTACGGTGACAGCTTGACTGTCTTGCACGTACTGGCATCCTGCCCTCACTTTGAACACCAACGCCAACAGTATTTCACCGCATTCTACAGATACCATGTCCCACTCCACCCAGCCTTTCTACTGGGTGACACTCCTCTTGTGCCGTTTGATAATGTCATCCAATTTTTGACCATGTGTGGATTACATAGTCAGATGTAGATGTTAAGCATTGCTCCGCTTTTATCCAATATCACCGAACTCCTCATGTAAATATCTAATCCTGGATCAAATCATCGCTCACTCTTTTAGATAGCTTTTAACTGCCATACTCACTTGTTATCGTCATCCTCTCTCCTATCCTGGTCCATACCTGTAGATAGCTCTTAACTACCACACACACTCTCTCTCTCACATCATCTCTCCCATAATCATCTCCTACACACTCACCATAGTTTTGGCGCTCTATGGCCTTTGTGCCATTAAACCCATAATCTCTCTCTCTATATATATATTTTCACGAAAACTGGAGGTAGAAATCTTTACCTCCACTTGGCGTTTCGCCGTACGTCTTATTCGCGCGACGGGCAAAAACTCAGTTGTCTCGCGACGTAAACGCCCAATTATTATTATCAATTATTATTACTATGGGCAAAAAACGGAGACTAAGAAGCGTAGGTACGAACGCATCTCTGATAGGATATTTTGCCTTCAGACATCCACGAGATCTCCGAATCGAACGTCTTCAGGTGTTATTCCGTTCGTCGGGCAGCCGCACGTGGAGCTCGAGAGATATTTGACGTCACGCGCTCCTCAGATTTTCCCGCAATGCTTTGCGGCAGCGGCCGCGCTCGTAACCGTCAAAAATACGCCCATCCGTACAGCGCACTCGCAATACTACTGGCACCATAATTCTACGTAAGATTTACACCTCATTCGGACCCTTTTTTGCGATGGACAAATTTCGCTTCCGTTGTCTTAAAGTGACAGCCCTCATCAGTCACATGTCCCCAACCCGGAGACACGAAGAAGCACGTGGTAATGCACTAAGAGGAAATGCTGTATAGATATGCTGTCTGTATTTCATCACATTTTGTTTCTGTTGGATGTTTTAAAACTGTCACGCATGAACAGACTGAGGCTCAAAAATAGTTGCATTGGATGTCGGTTGGGTGGTGATGCATGGGAAATGTAAGAAAAACCAGTGTCGGGGGAAACGAAAAGAACATCATTTAACAGGCTCTGAACTCCCAACCATGGCTTATTTCCATAAGCAACGTGCTCTTATATTGTTCCCTTTGCCCGTTTATTCTTCCCGTGATGAATGCTTATTGTGGTTGACTAATGTAGCACAAAAGGATACATGGACAAGAGAAGTCATGACAACACAAGCTCTTGTGCCGGCTCATATCTCTTGTTCGCGTTCCTTTGGCGCTTCATAGTCAACCTGGAATAATCACCAACTAGTCATGGAAATTGGAACCCGTAGAAGGACCCCATTTCCGAAATTTGAGGAGCAAGAGAAAATACTGCTTTGCTCCACGTAAAGGACCGTCCAGAGGCACTTGTGATGAAGAATCTTCAGGTTGCACTTCTTCAGAGGCACCGTTCAAGATCAGCGCAATTTCCGTTGTACCACAATATGACAACACTTCATGAGTCATTACAAACGGTCGAGCCACTGAACGACTTCAAGACCAGAGCAAGCCATGTGCACTTGCGTACACGTTGAAAGACAGCCCGAAACACCACACGTTTGCACAGTGTCACAGTGAGTCTGAAATGCGTCCCAGTACTCCTCCACTGGATGCTCAGATGGAAGAGAAGGACTGGGTGCGTCACCTGTTTCTCCTCTGTTCCTGCACTCTCGCGGTCGGGGAGTGATGAGAACCACGTGTCGAAATGTACAGACGAGAAGCCATGCACGTTCAATCTCTCTTCTGCACAGTTCCGCCAGTGCACGGGCCTGTGGTGTCACACACAGGCTCATACGGGCGAGAAGCTGCAAAAGAGTGACCTCCACATTGCAAAGTCCAGCCAGATTGCGCACCTGCAGCTTCGCAAGCGAGCACACACAGGCGAGAAGCCATACAAGTGTGATGCCTGCCCTGACCAGTTCAGCCAGATCGGTCATCTACAGCGTCCCAAGCGGACACATGCGGACGAGAACCCATACAAGTGCGATGTCTGCCCCGCTGACTTCAGCCATAGAGGCCATCTACAGCGTCATAAGCAGACACACACTGGCGAGAAGCCATACAAGCGTGATGTCTGCCCTGCGCAGTTCAGCCGGAGCGACCACCTACAGCATCACAAGAAGACACACATGGCCAACAAGCCATACAAGTGAAATGTCTGCCCTGCAGAGTTCAGCGAGAGCATAAATCTACAGCGTCACACGCGGACGCACACAGGCGAGAAGCTATACAAATGTCATGTCTGCCCTGCAGAGTTCAGCCACAGTGGGAACCTACAGCAGCACATGCGAACACATACGGGCGAGAAGCCATACAATTGCAATATCTGCCCTCCGTTTTTCCGAACGAAGCTTTGTCCTCACCTCACCTCAGAAAAAAATTCTGGAATTTTTTCCTCACCTCCCCTCACCTAAAAAAAATTCCAGAAAATTTTCCTCACCTCAAAAGTGTTTAAAAAAAAATCCTCACCTCACAAGGTTTTTGAAACTTTTCCTCACCTCACCTCAAAACTGTTTCAAAAAATTTTTCCTCACCTCACAAGGTTTTTTGAAACTTTTCCTTACCTCACCTCACCTCAATATTTTTCTCATCTCACCTCACCTAAAAAAATTCAGAAGCTTTTCCTCACCTCACCTTACCTTTTCTTCAGGAAGTTTCTTCCCTCACCTCAGAAAGTTTTCTAAAAAATGTCCACCTCAACACCTTATTTGAAAATTTACCTCATCTCACCTAAAAAAATTACTGCAATTTTCTTCACCCCAGCCATTTTTAGTATTTTTTCAGCTCTCCTAAGAATATTACCTGAAATGTTTGCTTGCCCTCCCTGAAGGTATTCACCCAATAGTATTTTCAGCCTATTCAGGTCTCACTCACGTACTGAGAACATTTTTAATTTAACATACAGGCATAACTTTATTTTCACCCAGAGAATATGAACAAAAGAGCATGAAAGTACACAGTATGAAAGTACATACATATTGTTCTCTGCTATTGGAAAATTATCACAACGTGAAGGAAGCTTTGACAGCTTGAAAACTCCCGTGGTAGTTCAAGGGCCTTTCTGACTAGGCATTGCACTCTTAGATAAGTATCTGCTCATGTCTGTGCACGATTCACTGCTCGGACCGTTATGGAACTTGGAGGCGAGCTTATATCCACGGCCTCATGTTTTCTATCGTGTTGACTGGCCAGTCATCTTATGGGAGCTTTCAAACAGTCAGAATGCCGAGGAAAATAAGACTAGGAGAATGGCAGCTAGGCAATAAAATAAAGGAAAGGTGGCAGACATACATTGTACCTCCTGTGTGCCACCAGTACTTAATACTTGATATATCACAATACTTAATATATCACAACAAGGTTTTCTCCATGACTTATGGACAATCAGCAGTGAGACCTATGTATTGCTCTACTGCAAAGGAATCGTGCTTGAGTTTCACTTCTGCCCCAAATTTCTTGAGATACTGGGGATCCTATGCTCCCGATACAAGAGCATTTCTGCAACCTTAGCAATTGACAGGCTCGCCCTCCGTGCTCTCTTCAGGGACCCTGCGATAGAAAAGAGCCTCTCAACATCGCAAGACGACGCGGGCAATCCCAAGAAGCATTTTGCGGTCTTTGAGAGTGCTGGAATGCGGGGACTGTTTTTCTTCCAGAACTGGAGAGGGTCCTCATTTTGTGGGGGCTCTTGAAGATACTACTCTACCTCTGTTTGACAACTGCTCATGGGTCGTGCAACTTCATCCAAGAAAGCAGAGATGCTATTTGCCGGCGGTGCCTCCATTTCTTCTGATGCTAGAACGTAGTTCAATGAAAAACAGTTAACACAGCTCGTCAAATCACTGTGTGGCAGTCTGTAGCTTAGATTAACAGACCCATATCGTAAGCCCAACAATTCACCCCATACCTAAATTTTGGTCGTTCTCGCCGTCCTCAGCATTGAACTTCTCAACTGCCGCAGACAGGAGTTGCTTTGCGAGCTCGCTTGAGCACAGTTGTGGCATGCTGGGGGTGAGTGTCTTTCTGTCGAACAGCCGTGACTTGATATTTGGGTGGAGAAGAGCTGACACAACATATGGTGTTTCTAGGAGAACATTTCCAAAACGTTCTTTGACTTGCGCTTGAAGCTGCTGTCGAAGGATCGGGAACCTCCTGTCGTCAACTGCCTGGATCTTCTGCAGTGCTGATGGTGCAAAGTGGAAGATTAGTCCAGTGCATACTGTTTAAATTTGTGCACTGCACTGCACTTTGGTAAAGAAATTTACACAATCTATTGCAAGAAAGGTCTTTCAAATAAGCTGTGCAGTAGTGCACTTAGGACGCACTTAAGCCAATCATGCACTGTATCGGCATCAGTTACCAAGCTCCAAGCACAACATGAAATGCTCAATGCTCTGCCGGTTAAATACATCTTGTTTGATAGCAGGAGTCACAACTTGTGTTAAACTGATGCTCCGAAACAAGGCCTATGATCTCCGTATGACGGAAAACGTGCATAGGAAATATCTGCTCCTAACACACATGAACGAGCTTAGTGCACTTTATATAGCATGGTAAATTTTCCAGCTGTACCCAGGGTTTTCCTCGTCATTCTAGGCTCAAACTACAATACTGAATAATGTGTGGTAATACAGTACACAACAGTAGCACAGTATACACAGTGCTTGACTTTTGGGTTTAACCGGAATCCGCCTGATATTTACCCCCCAAGCGAAATTTCCAAATATGGGTTTAGCCAGAATTTACCCAAGAACAAATTCCTTAAACTGGCTTGTGTGCCACCGTACGGAACGGAAATTGCTGAAAACTTCAAAGTAAAATTGTAAAAACGATGGAGGAGCTGAAATCTGTGATGTTATTGTTCAAAAATACGCGTGACAGAGCGTTCGCATGGTTTTCGGAGGCCATCTGCGTTCCTCAAGGCGGCTTCACCGCACTACACCGAAGCATTAGGTAAAGCCCACTTTAAGGCATTGGCGGGGTTGCCCGATTGTGCGTATGGTTTCGTCTGATTTCCAATCGACATGCTATTGACGGCAGCGCTAATCTGGCTTCAATGCCATAATGATCCAGTTTAATGTTACGGGGATTCTATGTACTTCACTTGAGCAGGTTACTTTTAAAACGAAGTTGCTATGAGCAAACGGGCCTAACTATTTTTTTTTTTCAAAGATACTTCACTCAATGTGAGGTTCATTTTATACAATAATGGTGGTGATATCAACTGACCTGATACAATAGTGCCTGCAATTGATGTAAGCAAGGCGTAGTGTGCTACATTTTACTGTGCAGTAAGTGTCAGTGACAAACGCTTACTGCAAAGACCCAAGGTTCATTGTGATTGATAATGTAACAACAGCTAAAAATCCTAACTTTGCCTGCAGATTTGCATGCACCATTGTGCTCTTGACAGCTACTCCAGTAGTCAAGTGAGTGTAAGGCGTCAGAATGCCAGAATTTTCCCAATTTCCGCTCACGTTGTGTGAACTTACAGCGAATATATAACCCGAATACATCCAAATTTTCAACTGAAAATATCACAAAAAATTTACCCCCGAATTTGGCAAAAAATATAGCTCGGAAAAGTCAGGCCATAAGTATGCAGCAGGACGCAAGCAGGGTAATCAACCCAATACGCAACAATGTTTACAAGAAATGCGTATGAGATATCTGTTTCCTATCACAAGTGCGGAAAGCGTTTCTTGAGATGCTAGCAAACGCGAAAGAAATTTTGCCGCTGGATGAAATTTGGGGAGAAAGTGAAATTATTGCAAACACGAAGCTGACTCGAGGGGAACTGTCGGGATTCTGGTTACTTGCATCCCATCTGTTATGTGAGCATAACAGCAAGGTCTTGCAACCTTCTGCAGAATTTGCATAATGTTTCTGAATAAACTGCTACCTACTAGAAATAATGGTGGTCAACACCAGGCAAGAAGTGGCCCCATTTCCTTGCAGGATGTTTGTTGCCTCTTCAACTGGTTTCAGGCATTTCACAAGCCCTCTGATGCTCTCCTTGTTGAACGAAGGTGGGAGGTCAGTTTTCTTTGATGTCTGTGCAGCCCTCTCTTTCAAAACGCTGTCGACAGCTTCGTAGACATCATCCTGCATTTACAATGTCGGCAATTAATAAATAGCTGTCAGGTATTACCTGCACATACCTTTACAAGTCGTTCTGCTGCATGGAGGAAGGAATTCCATCTTGTGATGCACGGAAGGAGAAGGCCATTGCTACACTTGCTTTTCAACCGCTCAGTCCAAAACGGAGACCGCCTGAAAACAAGTACCACTGTGGAGATCGCCCTTGACAGTTCAAACGCCTCTTCATCAGCTTTCAATGCTGCGCATTAACAGCTAGTTGCATGAGATGTGCACAGCATCCAAGCCGCTCCCACTTCAGCCGTATGGTTGATGTTATCTCAAGACCGTCATTCATGGCATCTTCAAATTCGTCGTCCTGTCCCTCTTCCAGCCCTTCAGATCCCGAGCAGTCATCATCGTCACTGCCCTCCCCATCCAAGTGCTGCACGGCAATTGTGTCTGCGTAGAGCTCCGGAAGAAGGGGGTCAGGACCACTGAATGCCTTTGTTATATTTGCGGCATTATCTGCCATGACATAGCCGATGTCCCTTGGATGCAAACCTAAAGCGCCCAGAACTGCCTCCACTTTCTTCTCAATGTTTGATCCTGCAATGAAAAAGAATCCCACTGCTCAACAGATTAAACGAGGAATGCTAATTAATGTGCACAGCCATGAAAGACAGTGAACAAAAAGAAAAATAAGAAAGCTCCTACGCTGCGCAGAACTCTTACTGTAAAGAGTGTCCGTGCACATCTACGGTGAAGTCGTGGCTCCTTGCATTTCGTCTCAATATCGTACCTGTGTGCGATCCGTGGAAGCTGGAAAACCCAATCACAATGGATTTCACCTCCCAGGTGTCATCAATGAAGTGCGCTTTTACTCCAATCACCGACTCACAGCCCAGACTCGTCCACAGGTCCAGCGAGATGTGCAGAGAGCCTGGTGGTACACCCTGGAGTGAGTGCTTGACGGATGGCACAACACATCCAGACACTTCCTGTGCAATCCTATGGGAAACAGACACCGCTTGGAATTGATGCAGCTGCATGCTCTGAAGCCTAATGAAACAACTGTCAGGGAACCAAAGGATAATTTAATTCTGATAACTGAAGGGAATTTTTGATTCTAATTGGAACTGGTAAAGAGCTGACAGCGTTTATCTATTTATTTATTTATTTAGTAATACTGTTAGCCCGTAACCGGCTGTAACAAGTGAGGAAACCAGGCACAAAAAGAAAATAAAAATAAATAAATTTTAAAAATCACATGCGGATACCATCACACAAAAGCACTACAAGGGCAACAGCTCTCACTATCATCACCACAACAGTCAACTAGAACAGTCATGTTCGTCACAAAACTAGACAAGACCATGCAGCTCTGCAACAAAATGCCAGAGATCGTGTACAAAGCCAAATAAATTTCCAGGGAGCCTGTTCCATTCGTCTAGTATTTTGACAAAATAAGAAAATTTTAATAAGAAACTCTGCTCTGGAAAGGCATCAGTGTACATTTGTGAATTGACCGTATGGACATTACATGAAATTTTTGTGTCATGTCATGTATCCACCTGCATCGATGCCCAGCATTTGATTGTAGACCATCATACAAAAAATTTTCAGCATCATGCTTTGTGCACTTTTCCAAAGTGTGTAACTGCGCTTTAAGAACCAGTTCTGTTGCCAATGTCTCCCTTCCGTATGCAGAAAATATAAATTTCAGGCTGCAATTTTCAATCTTCTCTACGCACTTTCTTGTAGGGATCCCACACACTTCTTGCGTATTCTAACATTGGTCGAATGATGGATTTATAAGCTAGTAGATTAACATTTACTGGGGCATTGGATAGTTTTTGCCTTATCAGGCATAATTATTTCATTGCCGATGAACAAATATTACTAACATGGTCCCCCAGTCCAATTTGGAATTATGCGTGTTATTCAATGTAACTTGAGATACAACGCTTTTACTGTAATTTTCATACCCCATTTGTTGCACCAAAGAACAAGTGACTGAAATGCCGTGTTTAGTAATTTCTGGTCCTCTGCCCTTCGAACTGGACAATAAAGCTGGGAGTCATCGGCAAATAGTTTAAGCACTATGGAACATGAGACACACTTTGCCATATCATTTATATATGGTAGGAACAACGGAGGGCCCAAAGCGGATCCCTGGGGCACTCCTGAATAAACAGGGAGAATATGTGAATAATATGAGTAGGCGTCGACGTATTGTGTGCGATTAGCCAAATACAAATTTAACCAAGAAACTAAGGAGTCGCTACACCAGTAGCAAAGGAGCTTCTGCAACAGTTTATTGTATGAAACCTTATCAAAGTTTTTTTTTTTTTTCTAAACATATGCATATTACTGAAACATTACGGAAGAACACGAAGAAGGACACGGACGAAACAACCACAGCGTTCTTTCGCCAGTGTCCCTCTTCGTGTTCTTCCGTAATGTTTCAGTTTACCCAACAGGCTCTGCATCTGTTTGCATATGCATATTGCATCAGCCTGCCCTTTCTTCATTTACAGTACAGCAAAACTCATGGACCGCTTCCAAAAGCTGCATCGCTGTTTTATACCGCGTGTCCGACGAAAAGCTCCGCAGCCCACTGTACGAATAGGTCGATAAACGAAAACATGAGGCGCTGTTAGTGGTATTTGAGTTAGAAACAGGTCCTACACCACGAGTAGAACCTGTTTCTAACTCAAGTACCACAATGATCGCCTCAGTTTTCCGTTTATCGATCTATTCGTACAAAGGGCTGGGGAGACTTTCGTCGGGCACGTGGTATAAGGTCCGTGAAACGTATCGTACACAATACTGTACACTCTTTTAAAAAAAGGTTGTCGTGGCTGCTACCTTTGTAGTAACAGCAGATAGTAATAGGAGTGCTGTGAACAGTTACCACATGGGGCATTTCGGCGGCAAAAAAAAAAAGTCAGAGAATTGCGTTCCTCGCACGAATATCATGCCATCTCATGCAGAATAGGGATACACAAGGTACAAATGACCTTATAGACTGAAACACGTCGCACAAAATTACTGTCGATAATGTAGTAATGACTGGCCAAGTGTTTTCTACTTTCTTTGGTAGTAACCAGAAAGTAGCAACGGTTACAATGCATGACGTTCCTGCAATGGGCGCGTTAAGTAGCGACCCTCGGACGCTAAACGGAGTGACTCCGTCGGGCCCCACAAGGAGTCCCTACTGAACCCTTCAAAATCCACCGGTCGCGACACAGGGAGGGACTGATCACGCCAATACGATTCTGATACCCCACATCTTATGCTCTCAGTTTACAAAAGATTGTTGATTTACGAAAGTTGATTTCTCTATTTGTTGTCTGTCACCAAATTATTCGGTCGACTTGGACAGTACCAGACTCGGATGTACATGTATTGTTCACCGTTCGAAATCGGTGCAACACGGAGCGGCAAAAAATCGATTATCGGCTCACAAAAGACCGGGCAAAACATCGTTCGCTTTCCCAAAGATTTCGTGTCATCATGTGTCCATCAGCTTGCCTGTGCTCGTGCCGTCTCGACAGAAATCCACGATCACGCCGTCGACGCCGTCAGGAAAACACCAAAACACATCCGCGTGCCGACGGAATTACGTCACTTCGACTTCCGTCCTGGGCTTTCACCCCGTGACTCCCACTTTGAGTTGGTGTCAGAAATTTCGCCCGGAGTTACGCGCACCGGAAGTGCGCTTCGCCGTTTAGTAGATGGAGTCATGACTCCTTTGACTCTGGGGCCTCCACTTAACTCGCCCAACGAAGAAGGAAACAAATATTCTGTTCCTGTCGCATACGTCATGTACTCGAACTCTGTATGCATCCTCACACAAGATGAGCACGTGCGCCGTAGATAACAGGAAAATATCACCTTTTCTTTTTTATTTCAGGAACCCCATACGTAGTAAGGGGTACTACAGTGCCTGTTAATACAGGTGTAGCAAAAAAAAAAAAGGTACTAGCCACGACAACCTTTTTCTTAAGAGTGCAGCATTTATGAGACACACTCCCCATTGTGACCTTTTAGGGATGTGTTCGCATACCCTAAACCACTTACTTGCGTGAGAGTGACCTTCGTGATGGTGTATGGAAGAGAGGAAAGCATTGTTCTGCAAAATTTTGGAATCCAGTCCCCTCGACATAAGAAAGAGGTAACCCATCAACTGCCACCAGATCCATCAAGCACTTCTCAACCTTTTTCTGTTCAGGACTACTTCGCAGATACTTTGCTGGCTTTGGCTGGTCCTTTTCGAACACATCTAAAATTAGAGGTTGTGACGAAGGAGATGCCTGCACGGGTTGGTAAACATCGTTGTGCTTCTGGAAGAAAGTATTAAGCAGGGCATCAGTGGCAAGTGATACCGAGTGTTAATTCTTCTGAGCTTTTTGCACCCAGTGATCTGTTACCCCTTACAAACACACAAGGCACAGTTTGCGTCGCGACGAGGGCTAATAGAATACGTCTGACCACAAAAAGCGAAAGCGTACCCACTTATCCACTTTTGGCTGCTTTTTTGTTTGTCCACAATGTGAATATATCCAGGGCTCATAGTTCTCAATCCGTGTCACTTGTCAGGTGCACAGTTTAAACATCAATAGCTAAGACTATTTAGTAGCCTGGATACAATGAGCATTCCCTTTCAGTAGTTAATCACAGAAAAATAATTCAATTGCAGTAACTTAATTAGCCACTACGTTACCCCGCATGAGCCCACGAAAGGTCTTCGCAGCGACCCTCCCCAGGGCCTTTGTTCGCGGCTCAGAGATTATTTCCGCTCTCTGCAGTGGAAACTGCGATACCTGCGTACTTTCACAACGCCACTACGTTGCTTTGGAACCACAACTCTGCAATAACCAGTGCTCACAGTGAGCACCACAATGAACCACTGCCCGAATGGGCTTTAATGTTGGCACCAAGCCTACAGTGAGACGGGGGGGGGGGGGGGTACGCGCGAATGCAAAGCTTGGCTTTGGCTTGACGCGGATGGCTTTATTTTAACGAATTTTGGAATGGCTTGGAACGCGCGTTGTTGTGCACCCGAGGCAGTCCCCTCTCCCTTGGACCTTATATCGCTTTGAAATTTCGGCTTTGCGCCGACGTTGCACAGCGATGTTAGGTCCAGTTCCCACTTAGTTACGCCGAAGTCGACGTTAACCCGTTTTACAGCGAAGCGATTGCACGTTTAAACCTATTTCTCTCTTCTCTTTTTTTTTTTATAATGAATTAGAGACTTGCCCGTTAAATCCACCGCCCCTACTGAGCGATCGTCTCTTCGCGGAGACGGCTATTGCCTTCTGCAAGTGGGGGCAGGTCCTTCATCAATCCTAAGAGCGTTTACTGTACCCGGTTGGTAGGAGCCCCGCTTTAACTGAAGAGAACGCGTTTAGGGAGAGGGACAAACTGAATCCGTGGAATGTGCCCGGTTTGATCGAAACACTAGCCCCACGCCAGGCCGCACATTGGACATTGTTACGTCGTGTGTGTCGTGTTTTGTGCACTGACGGCATCTACGCCCCTCAAGCCAGAGGGAGTACACTCTTAACTCGGTACCCTTTAGTAAAGGGTAAAAAATCGCAATATTTTACCGTCTATTTCAGAAGCTGCCAGGTACCCTCTGAGCAGTACCTTTTATAAAAGTTACAAGGAAACCCACTAATTAGAGGTTACGGCCTTCAATCCAGCACCTGCCCGTAAAGGTTACGCCAACGTGCGGCTTTTTATACAGGATGTTCATTTTTATTCGCAACAGAGTAGCGCTCATTTGGCAGGTGGGTTATGTGAATTTTTGCTAATTAATCGATCCGTAGTTACAAACACATGCGTCAGGAAATGTCGGAAATGTTTGTAACTACGGATGGGTTAATTTGCGAAAATTAACATAACCCACCTGTCAAATGAGCGCTGGTGTGATGCGAATAAAAACAAACACCCTGTGCGTGGGATATGGACAGACATTTACAGAACACACCAAGGTACCAAAATGAACCAGCAGAAAAGGAGACCTTGAACATATGTATATTACAAAAACAGAAGTCTGTCGAGAGGTGACACATTGTGCACAAGTGCGATTCTGATGTGAGGAGAAACCATGGTCGCTTTACCATGTATGTGGAAAAAAGAACTATCTTCTAAATGACAAGCAATGCATAAAAGTGCGAGGAAGCCAGCGAGTCAAAACAACTGACCTATGTTTGCTAAGCTGAACACACCCAACGAAATGCAGCAGCAAAAAATTTATTCCACATTCGTGTTGCAGAGGCGAGCGCAAATGGCAATACAGTATTACATAAAACGCACACAACCTTGAGGAATATGAGTGTACAGTAACGCAGGAGACACTACATTACTGCGTTATCAGCGTTGGAGGCGCTCTGGGACGAGTTTGTGAGGTACTGCATTGCGCTGGTGACGGTATGTGAACCTGCATGTGGGATCCTGGGAACAAAAGTTTGGGCAATGAGAGTAACATTTACGGAACCATTCAAATCCGTACAAAGCACAAGGTACAAAGCAGCATAAATGCGGGAAGGCGTTCACTCCGCGATTGAGTCTTAGAATATCGTAAGGATACAACAAGTAGGAAGCTGCGAATTATATATCTCGATGCATATATCCGCAGCTCGCAAAATGCACGCCGGTGTATTGACTTGGCGACCAAGTAAGAGCAGAAAAGTAGCAAGCGTAAGTGGCGTTCATATGCAGGACCGCAAAACGCTTGCCATAATCACAACAAACATGCGCTAAGAGCTCTTGCTATCAAAATAACGCACGTACCTAGCACAAAATGTACACTTACCCAGTGTATGAAGTGTGTGAATTAGGGCTGCGGTGGTGACGTTCGTTTTCGGTAATATATTCTTTGCAATCTTCGCACTCACTACACTTTCCCCTGAGAACTCCGAAAATATACTTGTTTGCTAGCGAGATCTAGCTTTTCCGTTGTTCCTGACGATACTATGATAAACGCGAGGAAAACCACTGATTAAAACAGATTACACTTGTTAACGGACGGACGACGAGCGTTAAGCGTTTCAAGGAAACCGCTCTCAGTGTGGATAGACCTAGACCAGGCTCGGCTACGCAGCGAAATCGGAGATCTTGGTGGTTGCGGCATTGACAATGGTTTTCCACCCTTTACAAAGAAACATACTATCAGTATTTCAGACTGCGAACTTATAATTTGTGTTCATACAGCATTGATAACATGTAGTTGACGTATAGGTGACGCTGAAACAGATAAAAAATAACAGCGTAGATTCGCAACTGTCGTCTCGAATGGGATGCTGAAACGCGGCATTATGCTGAAAAACAAAAGGAAAACAAACGATAAGAAACTAACAAAGAGATTATCGTTGGAGATTTCGCTTAGAAGTTACAGTGTCGGAGTAGAGGGTACATTTATAAGTTACAACAAGCTGTTTTTTCCGAGATGTAACTTCTATTCGTGTTGTAAAGACATGACTTTGGTCGCTTTTAACCTCTAAATATACGTTACAGTGGTGTAACCTATAAGAAATCTCGAAATCTACGTCTACACAGAAGTTACATATTTATAATAGTTACAATAAAAGGTACGGGTTTAAGAGTGTAGCTCTGCCTTGCGAGTTCCCGCCAATGCTTACAGGTCCTACTAGTCATGTTAGCTTACCACGAGACGGACACGACCCATACGCTCAACCTCCTCATAAGGCGGCGCTAACAATGCGTAGACTTTATATATCGCTTACCTTCTGAAGATGTCTCCGAAAATTGAACTGGTCGCCTCCTTTGCCCCGTCTTCGCTCGTTGCAAACCTTGTATTGCAGGGTCAAGGCGCCTGTGATCTTCCCATGGCCGACATACACGTAGTGATCCGTAATGTCACTTGCTAGCCTGAAACTTCGCGAGATAAGCTCTTCTTCACGAAGTCGCTTCTTATGTGGCTCTTCCTCGGCCACCTGGGCCATCGTGTCGTTGATGTCGTGAACAAACGGTATGCTAACGTCGCTTGAACCATGCAGTAACAATTCCGTCCTCATCGGCGGGGAATGAAGCGTCCAGGTCGAAGAAAACAAGAGCCAGCACACTGCAGAACGCGTCCACAACGCCCAAAGCGATCAAATCAAAGTAAAACGTAATCCAAAACGTACCAGCCGTGGAGCTCGAACGCGCAACGCCGAGGAAAGTTGGACGGTAAGGGTTCGATTCCTGCCGCTTGTACCTTCCCGACTTCTGCATTGCTTTCAACGGGAAATGCGTTGACAACAACAGCAAAACAGCCAGTGACGAAGGCGTGAGGATGTTCGCTACCGGCGGGGGCAACACGCTGCCTTAATACAAGGGTGTTGGGTAATGGGAAATGCACTGATGCATCGGCATCTGACTCGAAATTCACGGGAAGTATTATCAACGTGATTGGTGCTACACGCTTTGTAGTGGTGGGACATTGTTTGAGGTGGGCACGGTCTCGGCACCTTGTACCTGCACTTGCGAGTGAGCAGGCCCTACAAGAATTAGCTTGCAAGAATTGCGATGGGCGTCACAGTAGCTGAGTCACCCGCATACTTAAGCAGAACAGCTGTAACCACTATGCGTTGCGCCTAATGTCGACTACGCGCTTAAAATAGACATGGAGTTCCTGGTGAGTAAAGCTAGCTACGTGCTGTCTACCAGTTGTGCCGATATTCTGAAACACCTTTGTACTGAATATCGTTTGACGATTCGCAAATAATCGATTTGCTAGTTTTAGATGTTCATAGGTTGATTGGTGCTCACGAAGGCAATGGGAGTGGTTCTTGGTCGCTATGTATGGCCTACACTTTTTGTTTCCTTTGCGGGTCCTGACTCCGGAATGGTAAAACCATGCCGTGCCAAGCAGGTGTCAAAGATAAAGTGCCAAATTCCGACTCTTAGCTTCAACGCATCATGCCTCGCTCATTACATCATGGCTAGGCAAAGGCATGCTCGCCACCACCGAGTGGGGCTCCAGGTGCATCGCTGTTTCGTTCATCGCATTCGCGTGGCATCCGCCGAATTGAGCGCTCCAGTGGCTGTCAAATCGAAGGGCAGCTTTGGGATTGATAGTGGTGTGACCATATCAGCGCTACCGCTGTCGTGCCCGTATCGCGCCCTACCTTGTGTGGTGTCTGGGAATGTGCAGTCGGAGTCTACAGCATGTGCCCTGGCAAACCTGCACACATTTTTTTGAAGAGAGCGAGAAAAGTAAGGAGAGTGAACCTATCTCTTCCGCTACTTACGTTACAAGCCGGTTCTACCTTTGACGAAGGTCGCGTTTGTAACTCAAGTAGCGGGAATGTAGCGCTAGTTTTTCTTTTATGACTCTCTTTGAAAAAGAAATAATTGCAGAGTTTCTGGGGCACTCTGTAGACTGCTGACCCATCATAAAATAATCTAAGAAGTCCTCACCTAGTCAATTTTAGGAAATTTTCCCTCACCTCAGCCTTACCTGAGAAAATTTTTCCTAGCTTCACTTCACCTCAAAAGATTTCGAAAAATTTCCTCACCTCAACCTTCCCTAAGAAAATTTTCCCTCACCTCACCTCACCTCAGCCTCCTCGACAAAAATGTTTCATCACCTCACCTCAGCCTGCTGTAAAAAACGTTCCCTCACCTCACCTCAGCCTTCTGTAAAAAACTTTTCCCTCACCTCACTCACCTCTCTATTCTTTAAGAAAATTTTCCCTCACCTCACCTCACCTCAAGCATCGCTCAAAATATTGCCCCTCACCTCAAATTCCGTGAGGTGAGGGATCCCTCACCCTCGCGTGCCCTCGTGAGGGTGCCCACCTCTGGCGATCTCTATGCTGCAGACTTCGGCCATAGCACGAGCCAGTCGTATCCATGGCTCAGCATTTTGGGCCGCATAACTCACGAGCACAATCATCTGGTAAATAAAACATGAGTTGAGCCACTAGCTACGAACTCACGTGAACATGGAAGTAGCGTATAACTGTGCTTGATCATGCCGCATATTAGTGCACTCACCGGATGACATAACATTTGACACAAGTGCATGGGTTATTTTGTCGATCTCTGGTCATAAGCGTGATGTTATCTGGTGACTATCGCCAGTGGACCTTCACGTCAGTCGCGCGTGACTGAGCTCATGGCTTCTCAGATGATTGCGATTGAGAGTTGCGCTTCCTGAAATGCCAAGCCAGGGTCGTATCACAAGCGGGCACGCACGGGCAAGGAGCCACACAAATACGATCTCTATCCTTCAGAGTTCAGGCGCAGGACAAAGTAGCTGCTGGCAGAGCACGATCTAGTTCAGCCAGAGCAGGAACTTGTGGCTTCACGTATAGCCACGAAACACAAGGGACTGGAACCGTGCAAGTACAGAGGCCACATACCCGTACAGATGAAAGAGTCCATTCAAGTGTCAGTTCTCTTATGTCACATGTCCTCGACTCCCAGGAGTGAAGAAGCATATGGTAAGGCGGAGAGAGAAAAAGGGTGCCTGCCTCTTATCGCGCTTTATTTCTGCGATGTTTTGAAACTCACAAACAGGAGCAGACTGAGGTTCAAAAGGGTTGGGTTGGAGCTCAGTTGGGTGGTGATGCATGGGAAATGTCAGCAAACCCAGCGGAAACAAACACGAAAAGAACATCCTTTTACTGAACTGCTCTGAACTGCCAACCATGCAGACATGTACAAGATACTCAAAAATGTATTTAAGATAAGATAATAAATACTGACGTTAGAATGTAATTAAGATAGAGTATAAATACATGAAAATTGAAGTAATTAAGATAGAGTACGAAATACTTCAAAAAGTATTTGAAATACAATTAAGATACTATTTATCCTTGAACTCAAAAAGCCACCAGTCACTGGTCAGTGCGGCGAGTCGCCGCTATGTGACATGAATAACCTGAAACCCACGTACTATTCAAGCCGTCCCTGTATGATAGGAGTCATCTAAACACAAGTCCCAAAAAGATGACAAAGAGATATCATATAACTCCACTAAGTATATGTGACCCAGAACAAATCAAACTTCTAGCAGGTCCCTGCTCGGCGAGGTCAGAATTCGGCGTTACCACATTAGGGCACACATAATAGAACCTTCATCCGCAAAGGATTAGTATATACGGGGCAAGATCTCTAAATGGAGACTTCCAAGAAGGGCCAATGTTCGGGTCAAGTCCGAGGGACTCAGGAAATTTCTACTGAACAAGCAAGATACTGGAAAGACGAGACACAGAAAGTTTGAGAGGGAGATCCAAAATATGTAATTAGAGTATTCAGTAGAAAATACCATAAAATGTATTTTAAATAGAGTACAAATACACAAAACAAAAAGTATTGAGTAGAGTACCAAAATACCGCAAATTGTATTTAAAATACAGTATTTTAAATACAATACTCCAAATACGTACAAGTCTGCAACCATGGTTTACTTCCATAAGCAACGTGCTCTTATATTGTTCGCTTCGCCTTTCTATTCTTCCCGTGATGAATGCTTATCTTCTTCATGGTTGACTAATGAAGTACCAAAGGATACATGAGAAGTATGATAGATAGATAGATAGGCAGATATTTATTCGTGCCCATGAACGATGTGAGTCTGGGTAATCATAAGATAACACAAGCGCTTGTGCTGCCTTACATTTCTTTTCCATGTTCCTTTTGCGCTTTCTTAGTCAACCAGGAATAGTCACCTACACTACACTCTAAGAAAAAAGGTGTGAAACAGTGGTAACTTTTATAGTTACCACCTAGGTCAGCAGAGCGTCTCATAAAGGGTGGTAAAAGCAATTATCATATATTCAAATTACTACAAAAAGGCGTACGCTCCCTTCGCTCACCGAATCAGAAGCACAGGGGTGGAAGTGCTGCGCCATTCTGCGCCCCGCTGCTTTTCATGCGCAAAGTTGAGCCGCAACATCAAAGCTGCGCCAAACTACCCCCCCCCCCCCCAGGTTCCGTACCACTCTAGTAACACTGCCAAAAGGGAGCCACGAGCACCCATATCCATATCCGCCCCACGATCAACCCGTCCACAAAGCTCTCTTCATATCCAACAAAATCCAAAGTCAGCCAATCCGAGACAATTTAGTTTATTTTCATGTCGGTTAGGCCGCCGGTCAGGCT
The DNA here is from genome assembly GCF_037126465.1 of Ornithodoros turicata. Lineage (NCBI taxonomy): Eukaryota > Metazoa > Arthropoda > Arachnida > Ixodida > Argasidae > Ornithodoros > Ornithodoros turicata. Next base: position 200,461 of record NW_026999378.1, on the reverse strand, counting down.
CGTTAGGCTTATCTCTGATGGGGTGCGCGGCAGCGGCATTTCCCCTTTTGCGGTTCTTGTTGCCTTTGTCGTCTTTTAGGTGGTGCCGGCACACTGTGCAACGGTGAGCAAAAAGTAACGATAGGCAAAAGCCACTGCTGACTTGTTTTTTTCTTCTTGTTTTTCGTCAGAATCACGGGACGAGGGCCCATGTACATTTCAGAAAAAAACACGAAATTCAACGATGACATCTTCAAAATGATAGACTAAAATGGTGACCTCACTTCGATGTGCTGCTAGCCTAGTGTAAAATAAACCGATGCTTACTGCACTTTATGCAGCGTGGGCATATCGTGCACTCTGGTGGATCGGCTGTCACGCGTCATTCGGCATCAAAGAAACACGCGGACAAAGCAAAGAATCACAGACACCGAGAGTGGCGTTCTTCAAGTGCCGAAGCAATGATTTGAACGCTTTTGAGGCCAGAGCTAATGTACAAAATTAATAATTTACAACCACTTGCATGTGCGAGCTTGTAACGAAATCCCGAGAATTCCCTTTTGTGCCACGACCAACTAAATAATAAATTTATACTCTCAAAATGATTTTAAAGCCATTCCGTTGTATCGCGTCTCACAGCTTGAGGAGACTACTCAGGAAGGACTTGACAGCATGCCATAGTTAGCAATTGTTCATTTCGTTCCATGCCTTCGTCCAAGTAGACTCCAAGAAATCCACACTACAATGAGGAGAAGTATACGTACGTATGTACGTACCCACCTACCATGCATATCTACGTACGTACGATCGAAGAGACTAAATTCTTCAAGTGGTTGTGCTGGGCGGTCTTTACTCTGGGACCCACGAATGTCGGGGGAGACAGAGTGTCACTGGTGACAAATGCACAGACCATCGCGTGTGAGGGCCCGGCAGTCAAGCCGTGTTGCCTCTTTGCCCCGACTTTTCCCGCATTTTCGATGTTTCGCATTTTCGATTTTATCACACTTGCTGGATGCCTTCTACAGAACCAGTTTTCCCTCTTAAATTGACTTCTTCAATGCTAGGGCGTATCACGTGGTATCATAAATGGTAACATAGCGGTATCATAGTGGATGTGGGAAATGTGTGCATTCGTGCCCTCGTATGATACCGCTTCGATAAGGACAAGAACACTAAAACTATGGTAGCTAGAGAGGGTGGTACCCCGACCGGCGAGAGAAGCGTACGCTCCCGCTGGAAGAAAGGCGCAGAGGGCGCTCCGAGCAGGAGGTATGCGTTCTTTCCCCACTCGGCAGTTCGTATTTCGATGAGTTTCTCCAATAATCGCGTTCGGAAGCATTTTCTTGCGAGTTTATTTTTAGCCGAGACACTACGAGCAGGGGCTACGTGTATTCCTGAACAAATGCGGGGCTTTCACATGAAAAACAATAACAACAAAACGCAATTCGTACGATAACAGCCGAGCGCAAAAAGCTGCCGTGGCTGCTCCAATTACATATTATACCTTTTGGTTATCCGCCCTTTCCTCAGCAATACCGGCACTTTACTGCACAAACAGGATACATTTATGACTATTTATGACTAGAACAATCTTACAGCCCTGCACAGAAGTCTTGGCCACTAGCATAGCAGCTACCGCAACGGAAATAAAATAAATATGAAATAAATAATAAAAAAGCTTGTTTAAATAAATAATAAATAAATAAAGCGCTTGGCCTGGTCTTCCTGCGTGCTCTATTAGTTCAGTCAAGACTGTTTGGACATATTCCTGCGTACTCTTCTCTGCTGTTTGTCGAGGTTTAAGCCTTTCACGTAAAAATAAAGCCTTGTGATCAAATAAAACTTGCACACAGCACCTGTGAGTTCATCTATGTGGAGCTCACAACGAACTTTGGTGTGTCGAGGCTCGAGCACTGGTGGTCAATTCATGGAGGCTGTCAGGATGTAATTTGTACATGCTGAAAAATCTAGTGAAAGCTGCTTCAAGGGAAGAGGGGAAGGGTCATTCTGTGCCGACGTATTCCCGGCGTCTACAGCTTCATCACCCATGTCAGGATCAGATGTATTCCTTCTTGCAAGGCACTGGCGACTCCAAGTTGTGGTTCCTCTTCTTGCGCTGAGCGGGCAGTTTCTTGGAATTTGTCCGGGAATTTTTGGGTCCGGGGGTATTGTGCTTACCGCATGATCTTTCGGGGTAGGCCGGCCACGCTTCATCGGCTCGATCTTGACGTTCACGACAAGTGCGTTGGCGTAAAAGCGCGTCGAAGTGTATTTCGCAAACGGCCGAATGCGTTTGGAGAGGCATGTCTGCACTTGGTGTACGCTGATTCCATTCTTGAAACCTTTCTGGGTCCTGCGGAACGGCAAAGAGCGCGAACTTTCCAGTTGCGGAACGGTATCCATGCAGTGTTGCAGCCGGGCACAAAACAGTGTTTGACACGCTGCTTACGTTGTCCAGGCATTCAGGTCAGGTCAGGGTCAGGTGTCATCCCTGTCCGCTGAGAGAACCAAGTGGTCACTTGCCGAGAGCAGTGTTGCCAACATTCTAGACGAATGATCCGCCAAAGTAGCCAACCGATTCCGCCAGAATCCGCTAAATTTTGCGAAGAAGCCGCTAAAATCCGCTTAACGCTGAAAAGTGCATGAACACGTTGAGATTTATGTATATTTCACCTCCTTTTATGGTGTTCAGGAGCATGCTTCGTATTCTCGTTCATTTCTTCTTCGTCGTACCGAGGAGGTCGTACTCGAAGCAGCTCCTCGCATGCCTTCTCAAGCCCGTATCTTGACCATGACCAGGCCCGACCATGTCCGGCTTCATTTTATTGCGTAAATTGTCTTTTATCAAGTTCAGCTGGCTGAAGGTGCGATGAAGATCATCCTTGAAGTTCCTATAAAGCACGTTCGTCAAGATAGCTGAACTCTTGGAACGATACATCTTTTATTCCTTTGTCTGGAATTTTCGCACTGTCCGGGAAAGACTTTACAGTTCCCCGACATGATCGGCGGTCAGCACTGAACTGTGTTCAGCAATAAAGAGCTCTGTCCCGCCTTCAGCCTCATGCGCTGGATCGACTTTCTCCGGGACGATGCGAACTTGCTGTTGACCGGACGTGAAATGTCCCAATGCCTCTCTGTGCTTTGCACTGTCTCCATGTGCCTTCAGATCTGAGTACTTCGTACCCAGCACAGACTCACACCAGCACTACACCGAAGAACAAGAACCAGCACTATACCGTTTCGTCCAATCTGCCGCCGTTCTGAACCATTCCTTAGCACAGGGTCCCGAAGCCATTCCTTTCAAAGTTTTTGTTTGTAACTCATTTTTGGCATTTCAACAAACTAGAAGAGTGCACACTGCCATAGACGCTAGTGAAAAAGAGAAACGAAGCCACCTCGCATTGGGAACAGCAATCGGCAGACTTTGTGGGCTACTACAAGAGGGAGCAAGATGTCCAGACAAACTTTAATTCGTGTTCTGGTGCAAAATCTCGGGTTATGTGCCATCATTTCCCCTAGTCAACAATGCTGTGCTGGGTGAGAGCAGCATTTAAGGCCTTAGTAGTTAAGGCCTTAATTTCGCGCCCTAAGGACAGAGTAAAGTCGCTTCTGTCCGGCGCAAGATTACGGCCCTAACATATAATAAGACATTAAATGTTGTGGTCTGACCGAGGTACTGGTGGTGTGTTCTCCAAAACAGATCAAAAGGGTTCTAGCACAAAGGAAAGAGAGCGAATCGGAAGTGAGCTTCTCGCGCGCAAACAGCCGTGCAGATACCAAATTTCAAACAACAACTTTTTTTTTTACCTTGGAGAGTGGGGAGTTTACCAAATTTCAGGTGACTGGTTTCGGTTCGGAAGTTAGCATACTGTAGGGAATAAATTGATTTTTCGGGCTTTTCAGCCAAAACGAGGCGAAAGTCCGAATCCGCTAGAATCCCCTAAATTCAGCCAGGACCCCGTCAGAAATTCCGCTAGCCGCTAAAGACATTTTTTTCCCGCTAGATGCAAGTGGAATCCGCCAGATCTGGCGGGAAATCCGCTAAATTGGCAACACTGGCCGAGAGACACGAAACGCTAAAAAGGCAAAAAATAGACGCGCGGGCCGGGGACGCAGAGGGACCGTGCGACACCTGCAGGGGGCGCGCTGCTCCGTCGCGACAGCGCCGCCAGTGGCGGTCTTGGACGTATCCGACGTGATACCACGCCGCCCGTTCTATGCATTCTCAAGTGGAACCGTAGCTTGCGTTGCGACCTCCGTAATTAGAAGGGCTAATTTTCGAAGTGCAAATAATGTGGAACCTTTCTGGGGCGCGAACGGAGAGAATGGAGACCAACTGCACAGAAAGCACCGTATTTATAATGCATCTAACAGTACGGAAGGAGAACAGCCACTCGCGTCTGCCCGGTCAAAACACCTGTAAGTGATACGTCGAGAGGATGGTTATTTGACACCTCACAAAATGGCTTGCTAGCGAAGGCTATATACGTGTATTTCTCTGACTCCAGCCATTTGTAATATCATGTTTTTGACTGAGTCTTGTATTCCTTTCGTCGTCCTTGCACACACATAGCTTCGTCACTGAAATTTACATCGTGCGTCCGTTTTATCCATACAAATAAACACGTGGGGTCACAACTTATTGCCTGAACTTGTACTGCAGTTTTTCCAGTATCTTCAGATACAATAACTCTAACGAGATCCTCAAAGAAGAAAGTATATGAGTTTTTACCTCGGCTACCGCCGTAAGCTTGTGGGACGACAGCTGTGAAATGGTCGGTGAGTAAATACTAAACCTTTTGGACAACGTAGAACTTCTGTTCTCACTGTGAGACTCGCCATACCGGGAACAATATCGGCTCTGGGCACTGGCGATGAAACACCTCAATCATTATCCCGAAATAGGTTGCCGTTTGGTCGGTGCATTTGACGGTGATATAGTATCCAGCGGCGTTTCACCGTCACGAAAGTGGCAACTGTAAATCATTGATCATTTTGCAGGTCCTCATTCAGTTTCATTGAAACTAGAACAAAAGAAATAGAATATATTCGCTCATGTTGTGCACACCTCATGCAATGGCCGAACGCGCGTCACAAACGCTATTCGCTGCGAGTCTAGTGACCTCGGTGGTATTGGAAGCGTAGAAATCACGAGAAATGAAGCATCTGGTCCCTAATGAAGAGTTCTTTTAGGTGCTGGCACAGTTAGCGATGCTGTGGCAAAAAAAGATACCCGCACTTCACATGTAAACAAAGCTGGCTACCCGGTGGCTATCACGCAAGGTACTTTCTCCTGAGGCCGCATCGCGGCGCCACCAGTTTGTCGCACAGTCCCTATACGCGCAAACTCGGCGAACATAGCATACCTCAGACTCCCAGCGCCCGCTGGCGCCGTCTTCCAGCGGCGGCGGGCTCCGATGTACGAGAGAAGCGGTGCGGTCGAAGTACCACCCTTTCTAGCTACCATACTAAAACCACACAGGCGAGAGGTTGCCAGAACATCTCGTCCCGTGTGCATGTGCATTTAGCCTCTTTTATCATTATGGTATCGATGTACCTGTGCCATGGGCATAGAGAAAGAAGACTAGGAGATGAAACTCCGCTCTCTCGCAGCCAGAGAATGTAGGAGGAGCGCGCGTCTTAGGGTGCCTGGTGCCTCGATGATCAGTGCTGCTTGCAGCGTCATACCAGGGTCATACAATTCATACCAAGACAATTCATACCACACTCAACTCATACCAGGACAATTCATACGACACACAAGTTTTTTTTCTTTTTCTTTCTTTTTTTTTTTTTGCGGGAAGGGGGATTGTTTTCGGGATTAGCATTTCAAACTCAAAACTCATGCCACGCCCAGAAATGCAATATCAGCGGAAGAAAAATCACAGAACTTCACTGATACTGAAGGAAATATCAGAATTGCACAAATGACATTTAGTGCAGCGCGCTGAAGGATAGTTAAAACGCACTACAACGCTTATTGAAGATTGGGAATTTTGAAATGAAATGAAATGAAATCAAATCAGAATTGTCCCACATTTTCGTCGTCGTGTGGAATACTTCAGAGCTTTTTGTTTGTTTGTGTGTGTGTGTTTCAGACTCCATCTGGCTGGTTGCACGTGTAAGAGGCAACCAGCTACTTGGTGATGTTAATAAATTTTCTCATGATAGGAGGCTTATCCCTCAATTACCTTAATTGTGGCCAGGCCGAGTAGCCGTTCCTCGAGAATCGGACCAATTTACTCGATGTGGAGGCTGTTGTTTAGTTCACCCCATCATTCTATGAAACTGCCTGATCATCATGAAGAATATGGGTCCTTGGCTGGCGCCCCAACGCATCGCGAAAACAGCGCCAGGAGAAAGGTATCAATGGACACCTTGCGTATAGCGTTGTTGTAATGGGCTGCAATACGGATTGAGCCCATTGACCACGTATTCAAAGGATTAGTGTTTTAGTGTTCCGTACGAGAATGGAAATGTGGGATATTTTCGATTTGGCCTCTTTAGAAAAAGAAAGTCCCCATTTCTCATTAAAATTGCAGTGTGCTTTAACTATTTTTCAGTGTGCGTCGGCAAGTGTCATCGGTAGGACTGGTACATTTCCTTCAGTGTATAAGTCACATTCTGTGACTTTTTTTTTTTTTTCCTGATATGGCCTTTCCCTGCGTGACTTGAATTTCAGTGGTACAAAAAAGCTACTCCCATAATCGACACCCCTCTCTGCAAGACAAAAATAAAACATTCCCCCCCCCCCCCCGAAAAAAAAGTTAGGTGTGGTATGAGTTGTCTCTGTGTGAGTTGGGTGTGGTATGAGCTGGGGTAAAGCCGGGTGAAGACACCGATGTTGCCGGCGCGGCATATCTGGTCGAACGTCCGAGGTAATCGCTTTGCTGGTGCTTTATCTCAATGATAAACGCCAAGGTAGTCGCGTTCACTGAGTGCATCCTCTTTGGTTTCATCGCAATGCTCCAAATGCCCCTTTCAGCGAACACGACCACCTTCGCGTTTCCCATTGAGATAACGGCGTCTCACGCGTCGATATTTTTTTTATTTATTGTTATTGTTTATTGTTATTTTTATTTATTGATATTGTCCAGCATACACCTTTACATATTCTCCACAAACCCAAATAAACGTCACTACCACCCCCGAAGCGCAAGTGGGACTTTCCCTTTATCTCTCCCAAGCGCCGCTAGGGTCGCGTTATTCCCGCTCCGCACCAGCGCCTCGTAGTATGCCAAAGGGAGTGGGCCATTAGGCAGAGCCTAAAAAAGAGGCTCGACCTGTCGAGTCTTGAGCGTTTTTTTATCGGCTGCTGTTTCATACTGCGGCCGCCACGACACCAGGAGTTTCCCGAAAATGGCGGCGTAGCTTGGAACGGCAAGCGAGAATTTCGTGACAAAAAGGTTTCCGCAAATTACTTCAATTTGACACCTTAGGTATGCATTATGTTGCAATTATTTTGCAAAGCACATTTAAATTGGGCTCTGGCGTCGATGTTTACGTGAAACGAATGTGTTTCTTCGTCCTTGTTAAACCTAGTAAAGACTGATCGCGAGCAAATAGCAAGAAAAATGCAACGGATGCCCAAAAAATACATTTTATAACAGACTTTTATTCATATGCACACCTTTGCCCACTCTTGATTCAATCTTATGTTTCATATGCCGAATTCGGGTTGTTATTTCGTGGCAACACGGCCTAGCGCTCGGAAACTGCTAGGTCGGCGGCCGAGCTGGATCACGTGACCGTTGCCACCTGAACATGAGTGCAAGGAATCTGGCGGTTTTAGTTACTTGGATCACGCCGGGGGCATCGCGGTCGCCCGTCGTCGAGTTCTGTCGTCTGCTAAACCACGTGATTTCAACATGCGGGCCAATGAGGGCACTCGCCACCGTTGCAATGCGGATGTGACGACACCGGATATAGTTGGGCAACCTGCTGCTCGATCGTTTTGAGACCGGACAAAAAAAATGCTAGTTGGCAAATCCCGAGCGCTTGGAAAGCTCCACGCGAACATGCGAGATTACTTCATTTTGACCAAGCAAACATGACTGCTCGAGATCTGGCAAAAAAAGTTGCTACAAAATGACCACCCGAATTAAAATACGTATAATACCAGCCGTCTGCTCCAACAGTCGGTCTGAGGCCAATCATTCCTGCTACCAAGCACTTCTGCGTCTTCCCGACATGCCCGTCTTCATCCAGATGGCGCCGGTAAAAGTGAACGCGAAATCCATTATGTTGACACGTCGTCCGGGAATATCGTATTCAGTCTAATCTAATCCAATCCAGTTTCCCGAAAATGTCTGCACCCAGTGAGTACAGGTGATATATAGGAGAGTTGATCAAGAAGTTCACGGAGTGATTTTATTGCTGACCGACATAGGGGAGCACGACTGTGCGGTGGCCCCATCTGGGGATATGACCCTGACCAGTGCCGTGTATGCTAAAGGAAGTCTGGCCATTAGGAGGAGCCTAAAAAAGAGGCTCGACCTGTCAATCAAACTTAGGCGTATTTCATTGGTTACCGTTTTCCATGGGAGCTGCCATGACACCAAATTTTCTCCAAGATGGAGGATGGTTCTTGGAACGGCGAAGCTGAGATTTCGTGAAAAAAGAATTTTCACACACTACTTTAATTTCATACTGTGAGTACATATTCTCATGTACGTATCTGCAAAATCAGCTTCAACTTTCGCTCCCCCATGATTACGTACGCGAAAATGGGATGTTTCGTCGCTAACGTTAGGCCTAGTTAAGACCGTGACACCAAGAAAATAGCAAGAAGGACGAACCTTATACGTAGGATTTTGCATCATATAGTTGCATTTTATTTATACATGCATCTTTGCTAGTTTTTGGTTCGATATACTTGCATTACGTGATTTAAAACTTCATACCGGCAGTCGTCTGCTACGAAGAAGCGGTTCTACCGCTCTCCTGGCCAATCACTTCTTTGATGTAACTGCATTTGCTGTCAAGCGAATTAGTGTGCGCTGCTGCAGGTGTCTCAGTGAGGGCATTTTGCCGTGTAAAAATTGGGTTTCACCGTAATGGGGCAACCTTCATTTCGGGGGAAGAATTGGATTAGACCCTAAAGCTTCAGGCTGTGTCAATCGAGAGTGTCCTAGTTGCTTTCAAAGCTGGTCATAACAGGTAGGGCGTGGTTGGTAAATAATGGCGCCATAGTACAGGGCTCGTAAATCCTTCTCTGGCTCTTTGACGTATGGAGGAAGGGGGACGCCGAAAAACCATTGAGACACACTGGGAACTTTCCCGGGGCACGTGTCGAGCTTGTGCATGGACTGGTTCACGGCTGTCAAAAGACCGTTTAGTAGACGCACCAGACTACGAGGAACAGAGTGCTCCGAGAGCATTGGGTAGCGTCCACGGAGGAAGGAAACACAGGAGCGGCCCTTCCAACTTTTTGTTATTGGGACGAGCGTGCCGGCCTTTGCATTGCATTCTGGGATGTTTCTGTCTACCATGTGACCCCAAGAGCATGCGTAGGCCAGCTGTCTAAGCAGACGACGGGAGTTGTGATTCTCTTGCAGTTGCACTGTGATGAACGCCGCGCAACCAGTTTCATTTGTGTGTGTTCGGAGGTTTACTCTTGGTTTATCCTTCTACTACAAGATCGGTCACGGTCTGTAGGACAAGCACACAGGACTAGAAACATCATCCGTGGCAGCGACGTTTGTGTGACGACGTAGCTACGTTTTGTGTCGTTGCTGCTGAAGTGGTAAAGCATGCCAGTAATCAAACTTGCACAACAATGGAGGAAATCAAATGAATCTGCAGCTGTCTCACAGCAAACGAACGATTCAAGATGACTATCACAAACAGGGGTACGAAACAACCGATCAAGTACGAATAAAACGTGATTCTCGTGACAGAGCTGCTTTCTGTTGAACGGCAGCCGCAACCGTGGTAAGAACACGTTAACACAACGTTGTTTCCGCAATGGTACTCACGTTTTACGAGTAAATGACTGGACAAGCATAAAAGCACGAAAAGCAGCGCGAGCAACAAAGCGTTGCTACACCGAAACTTTAGAGAGGATCACGTGGTGGACAGGAAGCAATGGCGGTTTTGACAGCAGCGACCGCCAGAGGGACCCACGGAAATCTGTTCGAAATGGCCGCTCCTGTGTTTCATCCATGGTAGCGTCGCTACTTAAAAATTACCCACAATGTTGCCAGAAGAGCGAGTATGGTGGCCAAAGACGGATGTTTACTGCTACTCACGACGGACTGTTGTGGGGGTTAAGTCTGGAAGACTGTTAGGCAAGTCTGAAAGACTGCAAAGGCCTCAAGTATGCCTCTTCAGTTTTCGTAACCCTGCTTGTAGGTTGTAGCTCAGTATCTTAGGAAGTCATTCAGTGGAGCTGCATCAGCTCACGTAGCAGCTTTTGAGCGGCTTCTTCGAGACACCTAAGAAAGCCAGGAAATTCATCTGTTGGGTGACTTAGACCACCTCGATCAATTCCAGCCGTTTTGAACTTCGGGCATGAATAGTACACAAGGGGGATTATATGCGGACTCTGACGCGAACAGTGTGACAGCAAGCGCGGCGCCATCAAGTTTTTTTCAAAAAATCATCAATCAGAGATGTGCCTGTACTGGTAACTGGTATGCCCTCTTAATGCGTCTTTCCAAAATTTCAGGAGCAAGAGAAAGCACTGATTTGCTCCACGGAAAGGACCAGCCCACTTGTGTTTGCAAATTTTCGGGATGTACTTCTTCAAAGGCACAGTTGAAGATCAGCACAATGACCGTTGAGCCACAGCTCGACAATGCTCTACTAGTCACTACGAATGGTCGGTCCACAGAGCGACTTCTTGCTTCTACGGGTAAGAAGTCGCACAAGAGCGACCTCTGCCCTGCGAAATTCAGTCGGATTGCGCACCAGCAACTTCGCAAGCGAGCACACAGTGACGAAAAGCCATACAAGTGCGATGCCTGCCCGGCAGAGTTCAGCCAGAGCGGCGGGAGTATACAGTGTCACAAGCAGACACACACGCGCGAGAAACCGTACAGGTGTGATGTCTGCCCTGCGGAGTTCAGCCGGAGAGAGCACGTACAGCGGCACAAGCGGACACACACAGGCGAGAAGCCATACAAATGTGATCTCTGCCCTGCTCAGTTCGGCCAGAGCGCGACCCTACAGGATCACAAGCGGACACATACGGGCGAGAAGCCATACAAGTGCGATGTCTGCCCTGCGGAGTTCAGTCACAGAGGGCATCTACACGATCACAAGCGGACACACACAGGTGAGAAGCCACACAAGTGCGACGTCTGCTCTGCGGAGTTCAGACGGAGAGGGCTCCTACAGTGTCACAAGCGGATACACACAGGCGAGAAGCCATACAAGTGCAATGTCTGCCACGCAGAGTTCAGCCGCAGCGGGAACCTACAACAGCACATGCGGACACACACAGGCGAGAAGCCATACAAGTGCGATGTCTGCCCTGCAGAATTCAGTCAGAGAGGACACCTACAGGATCACAAGCGGACACACACGGGCGAGAAGCCATACAAGTGCTCTATCTGCCCTGCGGAGTTCAGCCGGAGTGGTCACCTGCAGAATCACAAGCACACACACGGTGGTGAGAAACCATACAAGTGCGACGTCTGCCCTGCGGAGTTCAGCCAGAGAGAGCTCGTACAGCGGCACAAGCGGACACACACGGGCGAGAAGGCATACAAATGCGATCTCTGTCCTAGAGAGTTCAGTCAGAGCGGTCACCTGAAGCGCCACAAGCAGACACACATGGGTGAGAAACAATACAGGTGAAATATCTGCCCTGCGGAGTTCAGCCTAAGTGACAATCTATAGAATCACAGAGGAACACACACAGGCGAGAAAACCATACAAGTGCGACTTCTGTCCTCAAGGGTTCACCCAGAGACACGACCAACAGCAGCACAAACACACACACACGAGTGGGCGAGTGACCATACAAGTGTGCGGCTTCATACCCTGTGGTCTAGCCTAAGTGGGGACCTTCGTATTACGACGATTCCGTCATGACGCTGGCTGTCTGCTCGCCGCCACGCATTTCAGGCTCGGCGACTGCACCGATCAGCTGTGCGGGAAGGCGCGCTCTCATTGACGTTGGGCGTGACGTTTTCAAGACTTTGTGGAGAGCTGGTGGAGAGGGATTCCCTTTTCCGTCGTCTGCTCTTTCGATGTATTTCATTAGATTGCCCAGCATATACGCAACCTATTCACTTGAGGTTTTCGCTACCCTTATCTCTACTCGAAATACTGTGGTACTGAAGTATCGGACTCGACCGGGATGGATGGGATAGTCCCTTTAAAGTGTATACCCTGTAGGTCCTTACGAGAGTTTTATTATCTCAGATTATACGTAGAGGCCTATGAAAATTTTAAATCCTGTGTCTTAGTCTTTTTTGCTGGAATAGTTCCAGTCAACCAAGATGGCGGCGCTGCTGTTCCACCCGACATCATTCGTTTTGTGAACAGGGAGATGTCTTGTCATCTCGTTTGTGCATTATGAGTGATAGACGAAGTTTTATTAAGGCTTTTGGGAGTTTAAGAGTTTGTTAGATGGTTGCTCGTCGACGACGCTACGGTGAGGGCGCCGCCTGTCGGGATTCGTGCAGAGGAACATGATCCATCGTCCTCTACAGCCTTACCTGCCATCCCGTCACATTCTACAGGGCACCGTCATCTCCACGGGAACGAAGCTGCCGCGGGATTCTATTGTAGAGGGAAACCCACACGTGACCGCAGGTGCTTGACCAATCGCTGACGGGTAGCTACGTTTTCTTTTTTTTTTTTTGAATATGTCGCCAATGATGAGGAAAGACGTGGAACACGTTCTTCCTCCTTTCGCTACTGCTTCCCGTCTTTTTTTTTGTTGTCAATTCAATGTTAGCGCCGCGAAGCAACTGTAGCCACTAACAGCGTACACATATGGACAGAGGGAGAGAGGACAGGAGCAAGGGGGCTAGTATGCGTCCTGGACCGACTCCAGGGGGAACTATGTCGGCATTCGTCCGGAAAGTCTCGGGGGAAATCCGGGGAAAACCTCAGAGAGCACAGCCGGTGACAGAATTCGAACCGGCGTCCCAGTCTTCAGCACGACCTTGGCTACCACCATCTCGCCTTTTTTTTTTTTTTTAACAGAGAGAGAGGGGAAAAGAAAGAATCAGGCACAATACAAGCGGTGTAGCGAATAAGTACGCTAACCGCTTCCCCACGTTCCCAGTTGAATGGCTTTTACTGTTCATTAGCATTAATGTTATTGTTTTTTCTCGAGTCCCGGTTGAACTTGATGGGAGAGGGAGCAGGGAAAGGGAGTACGTAGCCTCAAATGTACTTAAACTGGGTACTAAATGTACCTGGTGCTTCAAGTTTTCCCCATATGCATATTCCCAGAGTTCGAGGTAACTCGCTACTGTAACTAAGTTCTCTCTCTCTTCTTTTTTTTTTTTTTGTAACTTGTAACTTAACTCGGTATCTTCGCGCCCTAATAACTTTAAGAGAAATTCGTTTCCTTTTTTAGGTAACTTTGTCGAAGTAACTTAATTTAAGTTTCGAGTTTTAATTGGCTTTTTACTCGCGCCCACATATTTTCTTGTTTCTGTCCGGTTCTTTCGTACATTTTCTGCCATAAAACGTGATATACAGTCAATGGCAGAACCGCTGCCATTGAAATGAACGTAAACGAAAAGTATACTTGCGTGTTGCGCTCCTCTGCAGGCAACTCGAGGTCGAACTCGACTGCTCACGCGCGCTGCACCTGTGTAGTGGTATTTTGTGTCCGAAGTAACTTGTAAGTAACTCGTTTTTTTAAGTAACTCCGTAACTGCGAGTTACATTTCAGGCTAAAGAACTTATTTATCAACTTATATACCTTCCGCACACGGTAACTCAACTTGTAAAGAGTTCTGTTTGACGGGTAACTTTTCGATCATATGCATATTCCACGGTTTAAAGTTAACATGAAGCTCGTAAGATATACCGATTGACTGAGTTAGCGCTCGGATAAAATGGATGCACGCGTAAAGCATGTTATATACACCCTGCCGTAAAAAGACAATGAAACACGCAGATATATATGTATGCGGTTTCATCTTTACCGGTTGCTCAAAAGACACAGCGGTTACAGTGTTTTGGTCAGCGAACCGGCTTCTGGCATATACCTGTGAAGTACGTTGGTTCGGGAGTCTGAGCTTGATTGACGAGTTTGGCATTTTCTTCGGTCTACGTAGATGGGTTTGTGCTTCCAGACAAAGGAGATACTGACGACGTAATATCCGATGACTGTTCCACATATATTGCAGTTTGTCAACCCCCAACAGCTTGCTGCTTATACACATACTTGCTGCTTATTTCGCTCGACGACGCCCCTGTTCTATGTCCGACGAGTTTTGCAGATGAAGCTCTTCTGGGCGCATTCTTTTTATTTGCCATCCCTTCCACGACATGTTCTGCGAGAATATTTTCGTCAACGTTCCTACTCATATTACGAAGTGTGGTACCAACATTCTACTTACGAGGGCCGCCGCAATGTCTCTAAAAGTCTGCCGCAGTGCGGGTCCAGCTGAAGTTCTTGCAGAGGAAATTCTCCTTGACACATTCTTTGGCCTCGACATTTCTTCCACGACATGTTCTGCGTTGACGTCATTTCTGCATTCATTTCCGTGCACCGCCATGTCTTCAGAAGAACTGATATGATCTGTGCCGAATCTTCAACGGCTGTGTTGACGATAAGGATATTCCATGAGCCTTCACAACGTAGATGACAATTTTGAGGACTTGGACGAGGATGATTTTCAATTTTCTGTGGCCCACAGCCCGACCCGCCTGCGCAGAGTGTTCCTTTATAATATCTGCGCAGGCGGTATTGACGTTCCATTTTCTGCTCCAACGTGGATGGCGAAGATGCGACTTTGGATGCCAGAACACGCGGAGCTCGAGTAGATGGCCTCGGATTCCAGTGTTGCAATATTTTGAAAGACAATACATGCTGCTGGCCACGTAGACGTATACAGGTGACTTTGATCAGTAGTAGCGTAGATGTACAAATATTTTGCTCCATCGGACGGTAGGTAGGTAGATGATATTCTTGCGTTTGGTGGCGGCATTCAGAGCCTCGTTGGCCGGGTTCGCCGTTGCTTTCGAACCCGTTACCAGCTCCCGCTACGGGGAGGTGAGGTTGAATGCCGCAGTTCTTGGGAGCCAATGAATTCGAGGTCGTGATGGGATCCGGGGACAGGCAGAAGGTCCAAGTCGAAGAAAAAGGCAAAACAGAAGGTCTCATAGAGCGCGGAGATGTTTGAGAAGGATCTCCACGAGAACCTTGGGCATGGCGACGGAAGAATTGGTGGGCGTGTGGACGACGAGGGCGATGGTGCGGATAAGGCGTGTGGCATCGCCAGTCGTCATGTGCCGGTGGTAGTGGCTGACGAGAAACCTCACGAAATCGAGGCCTTCGTCCTGCAGGACATCAGAGACGAAATTTATGGCCCCGGTCAGGTACCCGTGGGCAGGTCACCAGCTCTTTCCGGAGGCTGTTAAAGGCCCCAGAGAGGCACGATACGATGTGCCGGTAGTACAGTACCAACAAGATTGGCACTGCGTCGGGCATTGGCAGGCGCCCCAAGATGACGGTAGAGAGGAAAGTGAGGAGACGCTTCATCGTCGAGCAGGGATTCCAGCCAGACAAGGTAAAGGTATAAATCGGGGTATAGGAAACACAAAACCGTATCTCTTTCTCATCTTCTATGGTGATACGGTGGTTCGGCATCACACTTTCAGGTGGGTAACCGTTCAATCGAATTACAAGAACGCAGATACGAGGAATGTGTGTTATATCTTGATTCAGATGGTGGGTTATGGCGGCAAGAGTGGTGCATATACAGAGTGTCCGGTGAGAAAGTGACATTAAATTTCTAAAAATAGGTTTAACTTAAGAAAATTATGAAACTACTTGGAATACGCGCACACAGACTTTTGCCACAGATTCAGGCTGTTTGCAATCGCGTCGCACATGAATGAAGCTACTTTTTTCTAATACTTGAAAATTAGCCAACAGAGGTAACGTTCTTCTTGATGAATTCGGAAGCCAGTGGCCATAGCACACTATTCCAACCGAAATCACAGATTTTTTCAGATATTTGTACCAAAGTTTGACAGCCGCAAAGCCGTTACTTTGCAAGGAGTGCTCCTTTAAATTTGCATTTGCTTAAATGCTGGCTCTGCCTTTATCGAGACAAAGTGGAAACAGCCACACCCGATCGAGGGCATTACCGCGGTAACCGACGTTATCAGTGACTGGGGACTGACGATATGCACGTTGATAAGGGCGGAAGGCGTGATTATGTCCGTGTTCGCATAGGAGGGGGGTATTTGGATGGAACGAAAAGTTCCGCAAACCTAAATATCAGCAAGCGCGCCTCTCACGGGGACGGTTTTGCGGCTGTCAAATTTTTGTACAAATCTTCTGAAAAAACTGTGATTTCGGTTGGAATAGTGTGCTATGGCCATTGGCTTCCGAATTCATCAAGAAAAACGTTACCTTTGCTTTGCTAATTTTCGAGTTCAATTAGCAAAATTAGCTTAATGTGTGATGCGAATGCAGACGAGCTGTATAGGTAACGAGCCCTGTATAGGTAATGTCCGTGCAACGGTGCTTGATTATACATTTAATAGATTTACTGCGGGCATGCTGTCAGTGAGTAGTGAAAATGTAGAATACGTGTCGAATACCTTATCGAGTACGAGCCGCACTCTGTACATGGTCTTCTTAACTCATTGTCGTCTCACTGGAGAATTTCTTTCTGCACGAGAATGGTAATTAAATATAATTATCGCTTATTATTAGTGGCAACAATCGTTACAGTTTACAAAACTGTGTTTAGTCTTCAACGCTCTACCCTGAGAATTTCAAGTTAAATGAACTCACAATTACCGATGTAGACAGAACTAGATCAACACAGACCACGACCTACTAGATTATAACGACCATGTCGTGGGCACCCCTTCCCAGCGCCGCATTTTTGGAAGCTAGCGGTGGCGCATCTCATCGTCCCAGTTATTGCTTCCTCAACTTCTACAATACTTTGTACTTCAGCTTACCTTGGTATTTCTGTACAAGCGGTGGACGTTCCACAGGTGTTTCATTCTGAAGTTGATTATCATCTGCATTCTACGCGGTTTCATAGGGGCTATCGCTGTCGTCTGCTACGGTAGTCGTATATACGCTTCCGCGCATTCACAATTCAAATCTCCATCGTCCAATCGTGGCGTGCTAGGGAGCCTCCATGGGTTGCTGCGGCCTCTCCGCTTTTCAGGGAGGAGACACCCTTTAACCGTGCCAACGCCGCCTTTCCTCCTCGGAGGAGGAGGGGGAGGAGTGTCGTTGGGAGGAACCCGAGAGGTCTGCCTGCCTGATTAGGCGGCATGTTTCTCGGGAAGGGAAAGATGGTGGAGAGGAGGAAAGGGTGAAGTGGAAGACCGAGCGGAATCCGCTCGGGGGGAGGATAGCTGCGTCCATGGGCCGACTTCAGGGGAACTGTGCCGGCATACGCCTATTACACATCTGAGGGAAACCCAGGAAAAACCCCAGACGGCACAGCCGGCCCGCGGATTCGAACCGCGGACCTCCCAGTCTCCAAGCGCACGCGTTACCGCTGCGCGGAGCGCGCATTTTGACTTCGAACTTGCTACGCGCTGCCCATTGCCGGCTGTGCATTTTGCGCGTTCGAGCGGCCATCCGGCACATATACACGCAAGTGATTGCATTTCTTCGGTGTCTTAGCGTAATTGTACGTTTTGGGAACAAATATCGCAACCCATCCTTCCGGAATTTTAAATCCAGCGTGCAACGAGCGTGTCAGAACTTCCTCTGTGACAGCTGAAATCGGTCGTTCCACGAGTCATTTTCTCGGGTAATACCAGAGTTCCAGATATTTTTTTCTGCGTGTACCACGTTCGGGTCACAGTTCTTTTGCATCGGAATTTACGCATGAAAGAGCTCCTATTTTTTTTTCTCTATTTCTATGAACCACTGCTAGGGCTCGGTTCATCACCGTATATGGTTGGCATGGGGTCGTTGATCTGTCGCCTAAAGAGCGAGGTCGCGAACCAGCGTTCGCTCTTGTTTGAGTAGTTCCTACTTGATTGAGCAAATACATTCGTTCGTGGACGAAGACAAGCGTGCGTGGAGATCTGCAGAGCGCGTTACTCGCATGATACGTCGTGCAGCGAAATGCCAGGGTGCAGTGTGCCCAAGTGTGCCAATCACTCTCGGAAAGGTGAGCGTTTGTATCGCTTCCTAGCATCTAAAAAAGCGGAAAGATGTTTCGCTCGCGCAAGTAAAGAGAGCAGAATGGGAACCAACAAGGAGCTGGTGCGAGGTAAGTGGTGTGCGAGGTAAGCAAGCATTTTTGCAGCGTGCAGTGTGTACCGTGTGTTCTGGTAGCTCAGTGGTCATTTACGTTAAAGTAAATTGAATTGCATTAAATCTCCGCAAAGCCGCAACAAGCTCATTGAGCTTCGTGAACACGTACGTGGTGCAATGAATCTTCGGTATATCTCGGGCAGCGTGAGAAATGTGCTACACGTTTCTTCGTACAAATGTGAAGAGGCATTCGTCTTTTATTCATAATAACGTGGACAATAATCTTCCGACTTGTAACCAACACAAAGAAGAACTATGTCATGTAATCGTGGGCAAATTTGTACAGCTGCGATTGAGGGTGCAGTTGCGACAGGAGCATGTCGGTAAAACAACGTTCTTTTCAAGCACAACGGCAGCTGGCGTTGCACTTGAATGAGATGTTATCATAGAATCTGCTTGCAATTAACATATTTCTGTTGTCTATACACATTCATATGTTTACTATTGTAATTCGTGTGTCCAGGTGCAGTGCAGTTTAGACAAACGTTACAAAGCATTAGCAACATATTTTTCAACCCATGACCAGCTCTACTAGCATATATGACAGTTTTGCTACGCTAGTATCCTTCATTCTGCTTTTACCCCCTTCCTGTCGCGAAAAATCGAGAAAAACGCAACCCCGCCGCTGACGCCCAATGCGATGTGAAAGTCAAGATGCCGGCGCTCGTAGCAGACGACGGAGTTGTCGCCTCCCTGAAAAGGGGACGCACATGGAGGCTCCCCAGTCCCCAGTGGCGTGCCGATGAGTAGCGCTCCCTCCTGGCGGATCGTGCGGACGGGCTCCTCATAGGGGTTGCTGATTGTGACATGGTCGTTATAACCTAGTACGTCGTGACCACTGATCTCGATTGTAAAAGGCTGGATCGCGGATAGGGAGCGCGAGCGTGAGGAAACCGGCCGCCATCTTACTGTACCCACAACAGTCGCCGCAGCGATCATGGCAACTTCTTGCAATTACGGTCGTACCAACCGTACTGTCAAGGTTACAGGGCCTAAATTTATACAGGTGAGTCACTCTTTATCAAGGAATAAATAGGCGTCCATTCTGTATATTTAGTTGACCATTATGAAGTGTTTTTTTGCTCAAAACGAGCACTGGATGCAGGTTGCTTGATCGCTCTTCCGAGGTTCAATCGAGCACACTTGCATGTTACCTGGTGGCAAATACAGTTTGAGTGCATAATGTGCTTGAAAGAACATGTTATAGTACACTGGTAGTGTTGTCATCAATATATGTGCGAGCACTCGAGCGCTTTTTTGCATGCATTGCTAGCATGGTACACGGTGTTCTCTGCGGAAGCAAGTGCCAGATTCATTTCTTTGAATTACCTTCGCGCACAAGTTCGGTATTACGTCATAATTAGACCAAGATTGTCACCTTTTTTCATGTATTGGTATTGTTTTGTGCCTTGGTTTGATTTGTGACACAGAATGCTACGTGGCGGTGGTATGGCGCGACTTGGATAACGCCTTGTGTCTCAGCTGTATCGTCAGCTTGTTACGATAATAATAATTTGTAGCGTGCCGTGCTATTTGTAGCAGTTTTTTAAGGAAAAAGTGGTCTCTCGTCAATACAGGTTTCGTCATGTGGACTACCCAGTGAATAATCTGTGCAGTGTACGTGATACGACTGGGTGTACAGATAAGTATCAAGTTCCTCATCCACTGGTTTCTACTTTACAGGAAGGAACCACCTCAGTGCACACACTGTGGTTAGCCTCTCTCAAATTTGCACATTTTCTTACATGTTCACATCAGAAACACACCTTAGGCTCCTTCACCCAGCAATATAATAATTATAATTCTTTTTAGATGAGTTCCCCATATTCTTTTTAGAATAGTTTTTAATCTTTTCAATTTTTAGAAGATACAGGGATTGTAAGCCATGTTTTAAACTGATGTTTTAACGTTTGTCCAATGCATTTATTAAACAACATTCATTTTTAACTGGTTGCACCCAAACCAATGTTCTGATGTATTATTGCCTTTGTTGTCGATGCACCATAAAAACTGGAATAATCATCAATACAGGTTACTTCACAGCTGCCTCGACATACTCAAGAAATGGGTGCAGAACCTGCGTAATGCCCACAAACTCTGACTACCACAGCACCTCCAGAAAGTAAAGGCATATGTGTCACATGGGATTTTTAAGGGCATTCACAGTATATAATACCTTGTATGAACTGTTGTAGATCTAAGCAGCCTCTACAGTACACTCTCAGAAATTAAAACATGTCAGGGAACTGTGATAATTGTTTCAGTTAATAGGCATGCACATATATGCTACAAGAAGAAATTTATTTATTGAGGATGCATTTCTCTGGTACTGATGTTGTTTACATCTACCGTTGATCACATTAAATTTAAAATTCAGCATATATGAGAAAATATCAGGAGGGAAGTTGCTATTCTTTGCTTATTCCAACCTAAAATTGAGTGCTATAAATTAAGAGAGTGTACCTGTCCATTGTCATCCCTAAAATATATATTGTCATTGTGGGAAGGTCACAAAACAATAAATGTAGTCTTTTGCGGCCTCCCTGCACGTTCATTGTATCCTGAAACGCATAAGTGCAAGAAATAAATGTTGAACTTGAAAAATGTATACTCTCTTTACTCATCATCAGTGATCTTCTTTACAAAAGCATATCGTGTTAGACCTTTTTGTTTACGTTTCACAGACAGGGTACACGAGGTCCACGAATGACAAAACCCCCACGAATGACAAAAGCACAACTGTTTCAAGCTCCAAATCGTTCTGTTGCAATTTGCAGACCATACCTGTGTAGTGCGAGAGGGCCCTTGCACATCAAAGGGTAAGATGGGAGTCACGGTTAATGAAAGTGGTTCCTATGAGAGACTTCGATGCTGAAGAAAATTGTGCAAACTGCGGAAAGTGCCATAGAAGATCTCCAGAAAGCGTGTCTGGTCTCACAACGGTGCCCCTTTTAGATGACGATGATACTGATTGGTGTTTCAGATGTGGAGCTGCATTTTTTGTAACGTGCTCCACATAACAAGCATGACAAAGCCAGTGCTGGATAGCAGGCCCCCGTCCCTAAGCAGCTTTGCTCACGCTGCAATTGTATTCAGCAAAAGCATGTGAGTACTCGAGATGGACATTCAGTTTGGCACAACCGCGCCTGCAAATGCGCGGAACAAATGAAGGAAGCAACAAACAAACATAGAAGGGCTGTACTTCAAAAAGAGATAAGTCCTGTGTCTCAAGCAGGTGTCACCACTTCCTAAGTAACTTAATTGATTAAGCTTACATCACTACCTGATTAACTGTTCTAACGAGCGCGAACGAATTGTGTGAAGTAATTATTTGAGCTGCTTCGGTGTGTCCATATTTGCGAGGCATGGCACCCATGTCGTTCACTAAAAGACTCTTTCTGCGGCGATGCTTGATATAAATCATACTAAACGCATACACGGCTAAAACAACGGCTGAGAGTCTACAGAACGATATCTTTCTGTCATGCGAGTTTATCTTTTCCCGGACCGTTCGTGACGGAACAATTTTTGTCCAGAACGCAGCGAGGGATATTATATACATGGTTGTTGTTAACCTCACATCGTTTCTTATTGAAATATTGGCTGGGAAACGTGCTGTAGTACAATTCCCAGCGCTGCACTGCAGTGACGGTCTAGTTTCGGAATGCAAAACATAACGTTGTTAAGAATCGAAAAGCAGGGCACCTGCGCCACACTGTTAGGATCCATCAGTATACTGGCACCTTACAAAATCGCGTGACGACAAACAATGATCAACGCCTGTAACGCAATAAATACTCACAATCTCTGTTCCTCCCATTGTTTCCAATGGGCACACACAGCGTTTTAGGGCCCACCAACATGGCGGCCCGAATGCGTGCCTCTCTCCCACGAGCCCCTCTCCCATACGCGATCCAGCCTTTACACATAGAGATCAGTGGTCGTGACACAGACAACACAAATAGTAATTTCGGCCGCCGCGCGGCGCTGTCGGATGCGTTACTCCACTGCGTTACTCTGGTAACGTCAGCAGGAGAGCGACGAAGATGGGGGGTGGTGTGCAGGTCAGGCGGAGTCAACATGCCACAGTGCGCAGACAAACCTTAGGTATGTAACATTGTTAGGTAACATCACAGCACCTTTTTTTAAATTATCGTTATCGTCCTCCAACTCATCAGAGTTCGCCGCGCGGCGCTCGCGCGGCCTGTAATTCAGAGCCGTATATTAAAGAGGGAGTCTCGCCATTAATGGGTCATGCCTATACCTGAAGCTCCACGCACTTTTCCAGGTTTCTGGCCAATGGGGTCTTGAAATATGGCGTGCTCTCAGTCAACGTATCCTCACTATATGTCCCCGTATCCAACATGGGCAGCGACATTTTGGGTAGCAAGTGGATTGGATTGAAATGAATACCTCTCGCAAGCTGAAAAACCAGTGGATTTTTAGTGCAAATTTGATGCAGGCCACCTGGGGAGCGTAAAGGACGTCTAGAAGGGCCGGGTCTCATGGCTCCAATTTGAGCTGCAGCGCCAGAGCGACAGCTGCAGGAGAGGTCCCATAGCTTTTGGCGGCAGCGCCAAAGCGGCAGAAATTATACTTGGGCTACGATCGACACTTACTATCAGAGTTTACAACTGCTTTTCCCTCTTTTTGCTGGTCGGGCGCCAAGTTCGAAGCTACAGTTTTACTAGGCAGACTCTAGATGGCACCACCTTCACTATTAAGCATCCTTCCCTAATCTCTCCTCGGCTGCGTCTACTAAAGCAGCGCCGCTGCCAGCGCTGTCAGCGGCTGGCAAGTTTCCGTCTACTAGGGCAGCGCGCTCGTTTCGTAGACAACGTGCTGCCGCAGCGCCGCTGCTCCCGCTGGCCAGCGCAGGCAGCAGGTCGGGAGCCGCTGAGCGCGCTGCTGCTGGCTGTGTGACGTCACGATAGCAGACGACATCGCCCGCCGCGTAGTTTGAACATGGGCTGCGTCTACTAAAAAAGCGCCGACAGCACCGGCAGGGGGCTGTGCTAGCGACAGCAGGCGCTGGTTTAGTAGACAAGCTCGCTGATTTTGCTGAAAATGGCGGCCAACGAGCAGACGATGAGAGCTTTGTGACGCTCTCATCTTGGCCTCCAGCCCTCCCTCACGCCTCTACACCAATATACGCCCAAAGGCGACACCCTTTTATCACGAGGGACGTCTCAGTTCTGTATACTTCGTTGATCCGTCGTATACATTGCAAAACTGCTCCTGTAGAGAAGCAAATGTGCGCAGAACCGAAACTGCGAAAAGGGTCGCGGGAGGTTTATTTCAGTTAGTACATCGCGGCACATGAAACGTACTTCAATTAGTTCCGTGTACGTACCGTGCTGCAGTCTGCTTGCTTCTTCTGGAGTGACAAGAACGTTCACGCATCCTTGCGGTGTTTTTATTGTGACACTGATGAGCACAGCAGTCGATGTGGACGCCATGTTCAAACTACGCGGCGGGCGATGTCGTCTGCTATCGTGACGTCACACAGCCAGCAGCAGCGCGCTCAGCGGCTCCCGACCTGCTGCCTGCGCTGGCCAGCGGGAGCAGCGGCGCTGCGGCAGCAGGTTGTCTACGAAACGAGCGCGCTGCCCTAGTAGACGGAAACTTGCCATTCGCTGACAGCGCTGGCAGCGGCGCTGCTTTAGTAGACGCAGCCATGGCGTCCACATCGACTGCTGGGCTCATCACTGTCACAGTGGCTACCCAACGCTAACATGCAGCCTATACGGGTCGTGGATACATGAACTAACCTCAAACGATGTTGGTGACATTCTAAAATCGGTCTGGAAGTGGTAGGGGTTGAACCGTGATACGCTTTCGGCGAGACTAACCTGAAGGCGGCTCTCGTGCATGGCCTCGGATTCTTAGTCTATTTGCCTTTTTGTAGTAAGGACGGAAAGCGCGCCAGTTATACACAGCTCTTCATCTGTCTCGGAGGCTTCGGAAATAAGAACATCCTGTAATCGACTGCGCGGTACCATCGGGGATCTCGTCGTCTGCTCGTTGACCGCAATTTTCAGCAAAACCAGCGAGCTTGTCTACTAAACCAGCGCCTGCTGTCGCTAATGCTGCCCCCTACCGGTGCTGTCGGCGCTTTTTTAGTAGACGCAGCCCTCGTCTTTCCAGAGGAGGCACAGTAAGCGGGTTTCGCCGCTGGCATTTCTCGCCAAATTCCGGCTATTTACTTTCCATTGGCTGCGGTCCCCCACGTGACCTTTCTCGATCATGATTGGCTGAGGCTCATTTAACCGGTGGATTCGCCCGCGTTCGTTTCTCCGAGGCGCCGACCCGTCTGACCGTTTTGTAGTAGTCGTCTACGTATGTAGACGCCTACTACGCCTGAATTAAAGGTAAGCAGACAAACGTATGATACATGTCAGTGATCAGACGTTTAATACTGTCGCCTAACTGTGTGCATGGAGGTACGCCTTGTCCCGTATTACATCACTTTCTGCCGGTTATCAGTCATGATCTGGTTGATGATTCTGCGTGGCGTTACTTGTTGCGTTTTGTTCCGCTATTTCAATGTGTCTGATCTTTAATACACTGAAAAGCAAAACAGCGTGCATCGCGTACGCAGGGCTCCTCGAATTAATTTTGTCATTAGTCGACATTAGGCGCGTAACGATAGCATGTTTTACAGAGCGTATTCAGCCAATTAACGTTGCCTGTGCTCGGGTTTACCATATCATTAACAGGTTCCTTTTTTTTTTCCCATTCATACACCGACAGCTGTTTGTGGCCCTGCGATCCGCGAGCATGTGGTCCCTGTCACCAGAAAATTCGACAGTTGTTCTGGGATGAAGCGGATGGCTTCTGCGACTCATATATCACGTGCTATATATATGTATAATAATATCTACTTTCCCCAAACCGAATAGGTTCCCTTAAGGATTGTATAATATGATAGTCACGCTTTCTGTTGCTCGGCACTATTTATTCTGCAGTATTCTATAATAATCGTGTAGATTTACTTGCATTCAAATGTTGCTCTTGTTTATATGTTTACCGTGTCAATAAATTTGTACATGTGAATTCCTTCGTCTTCTGGATTTTCATTTTCTGCCTCCCGATAATATTAGCAGATGGCCTGGCGAAGTGCTCGGAACAGGGGGGGGGGGGGGGAATTCGAGTGTGAGGGTGTGGAGAGGGCACGGAGCGCATATGCGCAGTTCGATTAACCAGCGCGCGCTTTTTGGCGCCGTTTTCCGGCTGCTTTGTCGTGATTCGTTACGGATGATCACGTGGTCAAGGGGGGCGGTGGTTTTCGTGGCGAAACTGTGGAAGCTACAGCTGCACTCCACTGGTCTTTCTCTCTCTGACGGTCACAGCGTCTTGTTCATTGCGTTTCTCTCGTGCGTTTCAAGTTGTAACCCTTAACCAACCATTTACCGAACACTCCGTACTTACCTCTCATCGTGCATCATGGTAAGCTAACATCGAATTTCCTGAGCTGTCGTCAATCCTTATCATCTACCCGGTGTTGGGGACCGGGAGGCTTCGCTTCCCGAAACCTACACTATGTTGCCAAAACGTTGCCCCAATGTTTTCTGGAAACGTTGCGTAAACGTCGCTAATGTCCTCTTCAGGCCACATTCTGGTAACGTTGCCGCCATGTTACAAATGTAACTTTTCCACATTCAGGCAACGTTATGGTAACGTTTTGGGCAATATTGTCAAAAGGTCGCCTGTGGCGCTTTTCAGGTGGTACGCAGCTGTTATTTTTACGGCATTTCCCACGGATCTTGCCCAATGACATTCAGGAACATGAACTAAAACATGCAAGAAAGGGACATGCAAGACCACTTGATTATAAGCAAATAGCGTTTATTGCTCACATAGTAATCTGCAAATATTCTGCAATTGCAATACATATTTTGCAGTGCCTTAAAAAACTACAAGTAATACACTGGCAGTCGTTAACTGCAGCTAATGAGGGGCGAGGCACTGGCAATCGTTGCGGTCATGTTGTGGCAGTGCCGCAAGGCAAATGTCAACTGTTAAGGCTACGGTCTCACGGTAGCCATCTTGAATTTACTTACGGACTTGCTACGGCGGGGCGCCACCGCCGCGGTTTCCGTGGATGGCCCCGTTAGGGAGAATCGCGGATGCGGACAGCTGTCCCACGCGCGATTCTCCCGACCGGACCCTTTGACCTTGAGTCTCTTCTGTGTGCCATTGTTCCCGGTGTTTATACGTGTGTAGAAGGGAGCATTGTCTCGTAAAAGCCTTCTGAAACTGTCGTGCAAGACGGCGAGTTGATTTTCGTGCTTTCGTGGTTTGAGTAGCACGGGGATAGCTGTCGCGCGCGTAGCGTGTGACGAAGACTGTGCAAAATATAATATATTTGAGATATATAAAAATATATATCTCAAATGCAAAATGGTCAAACAACCGTCATAAAAAATGGACGCAAATACTAAATAATTGCAGTCAGCTGTGAAGAGTCTGTTCACGTGCCGATCGGTAGCAGTTTTACCTCAATACAGCTTACAGGAAACATGATTTCTTGAAATGAAGTGTAACGTAGGAAAAGACGAGGACGAAGAAAAGCACGGGACATTGGGAAAAACAATAAAGTTACGCCTAGTGTCCGGACCAGGAAGTCGGTTTCGGAGACTGGAACGTTACATGAAGTATGAAATTACCACTTCTGTTGAAACTAGAAGTTCAACTCACAGTACGCACACAAAATGATAAGAATCAAAGGAATGGCATAAACGAAGTAAAATAGGGAAGTCGACAATTATACGCTATGTAACCTGTCCGTATTCCGCATAGTAGCGGCCGTGACTAGTAGGTGAAGATAACTTTTTTTTTCTATTTGGCTGCGATTCGTGTTATCGCTTTGTGAGATGACGAGAGGTGTGATCTTTCGCCACGAAATGTGGTCATTTCACTAGTTTATTTCAGTCGTCTCCATCGCATTACGCGGCGCTGATTGCCCACAGTTTGCCGTGAGACGATCGTTGTATTTGCGAGTAAACGGAGGATCCGTCTACAGATTTCAGAGTTCAATCCAAGAAATTGCATTTGCATTGCAAGACAGTTATCGTGCGACAAAAATTCCTCGTAGCAAAATGGATGCGACAGCACTCCTTCCCCTTGCCTACATAATAAACATTTACCGTGGTGCCCCTCCTTCCATGCTCCGGTTCTTCGTTCAGTTCCCCCACATGTAGAAAACAAAGAAACTAGTTGGAAAGAAAAAGAAACGAGACAAAGACGCGCGTGCTCTGGGGGAACGGGAAAAAATGTTCCCGAAAGAAATGTCCCCTGGAAAATATGTCCCCCGGAAAAAATGTGCCCTCGAGAAACATCCACTTTTGGTACGCGTGGAATTTTTGCGAAATCCCCGGTTGCGATATTGCAGGTCTTGAAGTCCTCCGGCTCAAAATAAATACTAAACTTCCTAACCACTTACTAAGGGTTTTTACTTTGAAAGCTCGACCTACTTTCACTTGCGATTTCTCGTAGGGAATACACTGCAATCAATTTCACGTTCGTTGATACAGCGTGACACGGGTTCGAATCCTGTCACCAGGTGTGCTCTCTGAGGTTTTCCTTGGGTTTTCCGTCGGACTTTCCTGACGAATGTCGGCTCACTTAGCCCTGAAGTCAGCCCAGAACGCATACTAGCCCCCTGTCACCCTCCCTCCTGCTGTCCTCTGTCCACGCCTGTACACCGCGTACAGCAGTAGTTGATTCGCAGCGCTAACACGGAAAAACATTTTCTCTGCTAATTAGCACAAATGTGAAGTGTCACAGAAAGTAGTACGACTTCCAGTTTCAAGAAATCAGGAGAGAAGACGTCATTCGGAATGACCAGGAGCATGTAAAGTTCTTTTTTAGAAGTGCGCAGATCGACGTGCACGGTGATGTGTAAAGAGGGAAATAAAATGCGGGGGGGGAAGCAACAAAATTGACAGACAAAAATATATTTCAATATGTCTAGCTGCATCACATCTCGGGAGCCCCATGACTGTACAGGCCGCATTGTTGCAAGACACAAGGAAGTAAATTCACCAAAACTGACCCACAGCGACTACCTAGGCAAAGAAATGCTATATGTGAATAGTCATTTTAAAATGGAATTGAATACGAATAAATTAAGCTACTCGTTGAATAACCGTAATTGGACACATATACAACATATATTGGAATACAAACATGTACGGTACGTATATGTATGCGTAAGTATAGCGCTTACTCTTTTTTTTTGTTCTCCATGTGCCGGGTCTCTTCAAATATATTCAGTTCAGTAGAAGCATCAATTCGAGTTGGAATTCGAACATTGAATTCCATATTTGATTAGGAAATGGAATAGGATATACGATTACTCGCTTCGGTGCTCAAAAATTCAAACATTCACACCGTCCTATATAGTAAAAAGTCAACGTCCGAAGTCAGCCAGTACACGCGTACCAAAAGTGAATTTTCCTCAGGGGACATTTTTTCCGGGGACGTTTCTTCCAGGGAACATTTCTTCCGGAGACAATTTTTTCCGGGGGCATTTCTTCCGGGGACATTTCTTCCTGGACTCGTGCTCTGGGGAAGGGGATTGGCTTATATTCTTTTCTCTCTGAGCAATAGTATTCACGCCTAGCACTGACAATTGTTTTGTAACAGCCTGCTTTCCGCCCCTAACAGGCTTCCTTGTCATAGAAGTTGTCAGTGGCACTGGGAGACCGAATTTGATTCGTCATGCGCAGCGAACGGCGCAATTGTTATGATTCGAGCCTATTGTGATAATTGCAGTTTCATTGTGATAAGTATTATAATAATAACGAATACAGTTCTATGACATTTGACAGCAGGGCTGCTTGTCCGTCGCGTAGCGAAAAGATTGCAACGAGACAGCTGTTGTACGAAATGCCGCAAGCGTTCATTGTACACGCACGCATTGGTTACTAGGGGCAAAAATAGGATGCTACGATTTTTAGTTCTGTACACAACAGTTGTTTCGATCCAAAGCCAATATGGTACTCTGTGGAAACCTTGCAAGAATGTCAGAAATACAAGTGAAGAGACACTCAAGAGCCAAGCTCTAAACAACAGTTCCTGCATAAAACAATATTTTATTGCCTAAGCGTTGTCCGTGGGCTCTACTCATCATGGTTACATGTTCGTCATAAAAAAAAATATCTTACGAGGCAGCTTGGTAGTAGCGCCGGTACATATTTCCTTCCGGTAGCCGTACCGCGCTACGTTTCGGAATGAGTAGCGGCGTTTCAGAGGAGTAGCGAATAGCGGTACTCCGCTACCTAACTGCCGACCGAAGGGACAGGACGCAGACAAGCTGGTGCATCGCGCAATCGAGTCGTTTGCAAGCGACGGCACGTGGTGTGTGATGTCATCGAACGACTGCGCCGAGAATTTGGTATTCCAGTGCTTCCAGACGAGCCGCGCGTGAACGATCCTGTCGTTTGACCGATGCGCACGCTTGTTCAGCGGGGAGAGCTCAGCAGAAGGGAACGTGAAAAAGAGCAACTTTCAACACGAACCACCAGAAGACGACTGCCGCCTGGTTCTGACCCTCATAAGCTAGCAACGTGTGTAATGATTTTTTTTTTTTTTTTTTTGCTACATTCTATAGCGGCTTCCCGCTCTAGCAAATTTTTCCACGGCTGACAGTGAATACATGCAGTGAAAAGCAGTCGGAGGTGCGAAAGGCAAAGGCAAATGAACCACTTCCCAATCCGTTGAGCAGCTACCACATGTAGTTCCGGACCACCGATGGTGTCGGTAGGCGAAGCGATCGAGGCGGCGGGAACGATACCTGCCACTTTTGGTATTTCGGGTTACGTCTAACGATCGCGCGCTTGGGTTATTTACTGTCGTTCAGCCCGTCGACGTGTTCAACGTCACTGTCACGCGCATCCCAGACGACGACGACAAAGCGATTGCACGAGCGCGTTCGCAAATATAACTTT
Organism: Ornithodoros turicata; assembly: GCF_037126465.1. Classification (NCBI taxonomy): domain Eukaryota; kingdom Metazoa; phylum Arthropoda; class Arachnida; order Ixodida; family Argasidae; genus Ornithodoros; species Ornithodoros turicata. Next base: position 170,086 of record NW_026999378.1, on the reverse strand, counting down.
GTGCATTTGAGATAAAAGCAAACATAGGCAATAAAAGACGACGCAAAAAAAAAGACAAAAAGAAACAAGCTGTGCTTGTTTTTCTTTTTTTCGTATAATTTCCTCTATCTGCGATGGATTCACCGGTACGCGCTTCACGTCCCACCTCGGAGCAGTTTCACATTGTGCTCGACTATGTGGGGGAGCACCGTAATCTCTTTACGGGTGGGCTGTCCGCTGGCTACACATCGCAAGACAGAAATAGGGAGTGGTGCGAGCTGGCTACACGTTTGAACGCCAGCGGTGGTGCAGTGAAACCCGTTGAGAGGTGGAGAAAGGTGCGTAAATTAGTATCAGATACGAAACACCAACAAAAATCTCAAAATTCGCGGCAGCAGTGACGACTGCAGTATCCCCGTCATCGGCCCTTGAGACACCGCGGCCCACTCCAGGGCGACCTTACGTCATGTAGTTGGCTCTTTTGAGGCGACAGGCCTAAGGAACTCATTATGACCCCACCAGCGCTCTCGGACATTTCCACCATCACGATCACGTTCATCATCGCCATCGCCGCTCCGATCATTCCCGTCATCTCTCATTGTCACCACTCACATTAGAACCCCTAGCTATGGGGTAGTTTTCCACTCATAGAGTGGAAAACCGCCCCCCCCCCCTGCATCATCAGAATATATATGTTGTTTTTGTTGCAATATCCCTCTACTTGATTGAAGTTGTGTTCAATGGGAACTTTTAGACGTGGACCAACTGGAAAAGCGCCACCAAAGCCAAGGCAGCTCGCATCTCACATCACACGCGGGAGACGGGAAGAGGTCCCCCCCGAAAGAATCTCTCTCTGAGCTGGAGGAGCGGCTCGCCTCTGTGAGTGGGCAAGTGGCGACGACCGGGATGCAGGAGACTCGGGATACGGGCACAGCCGGCCTCGGAGTCCGCATCAACGATCATTTATATGGCACCGCCCGAGGCAGCTTCTGCCTCACAGAGCGATGAAGGCAGGTCGACGTGCACATAGGTTCCGACCGCGTTGGCCTCGATAGCAGCCACGCGAAGTAACTTGCAGCCATCTCCGTTGAATGCTTTGGCTACTCGACAGGCCAAGCGATTGGGTCCGAGAAATCGCTCGTGCACCGACACTCAGCCGATAGCATCGTTCACAAGCGACACGTTTAGAAGGCAATGAAATACCAAATGCTCGGTGCCGTCGATACGTGACATCACGCATCACGTGCCATCGGTTGCAAACAGCTCGATTGCTCGTGCGGTGCACCTCGCGATTCAAGCGCGCTATCGTTAGACGCGCCGTCGGAATATCAAAAGTTGCATGGGTTGCTCCCACAAGGTCGATCGAGAGCGAGCGATCCTCGCCTACCGACAGTGTCGGTCACGCGCAATCGGTAGCTCGGAATAGGGCCCCCGGTTCCTTCCGTTCGACTAGAAACAATGAAGCAAAAAAAAAAAAAAAAAATGGAAAAAAAGGAAGAGGATGTGTTTGGGAGACGGAAGATAATTAGCTCTTAGCCTTTTCTGTGTTCACATTCATTGCCTACCAGTGACAATTCTTTTGTAGGAGCCTGCTTGTTGCCCCTAACAGTTTTATCTAACACGCAGGATGTCGGTGACACTTGCAGCAACCGAATATGATTCAGCTGCGAGGTGCGCAATTTCTATTATTCAGACGTATTGCGATAATTAGGTTCATTACGACAATTATGTTGATGATACCGATTACAGTTTTATATTTCCTTGAGACCATGGCTGCTTGCGTACCGACGATAGTGCTGCACGAAATGCTACAGTCGTTCATTGTACCGCTAGATTTGGTCCACAGGCAGACTACACGCAGGTATTGCTCTCTAATCGCAAACATAGGGTTCTACGATTTTTAGTTCGTTCACAACAACGATTATGAGCCATGGCCAATATGTTAGGCCGAGGACACGTTGCGAGAATGCGAGAAAGACAAACAAGGAAGCACACAAGAGACACGTTTCCAATAACAGCCTTATGCATTCCCCCACGATTTTCTTTTACTATTAGACAGGTGGTACAACAACCGAAGGAATGTGAACGGGCGCGCTTTCCCATTATTTGTCTCGGTCATCTGTCCTCCTCTGGCCGTGTGCCATGCTAACCCGATTGCAGCGTCAATGGTCGGAAATCTCGTGCAAGTTGGTCTATTTCCTGCTCTTGCATAACGTATTCCCAGTGTTAGAAGACTTTTGTGGGAGAAGAATCTATCCGATAACTTTTCATGAGACCGCAGGACGTTGGAGAAGGTAAAAAAAAAAAAAAGACAAGAACATATAGTGAGACTAAAGGAGTGTACGGGTCAAATTTCAGGTATGTTAGTACAAGCTACTTTAGTGGGCAAAACAAAAGACGTAACTCGTATTCCACGCCATTTCACTTCGACAAGGCGGTATCCGTGTCTGAAGTCTCAGAATCCGGCATGATCAAAGTGACATTTTCTAATTTCTGTGCCAACTTATCCTGCCTAGAATAAAGTTTTCAGAGCTGGTTTCGACAGTTCTCGTGTTTGTTGTTCCTGCATAAAACAATATTTTATTGCCTAAGCGTTGTGTGGGCTCTACTCATCATGGTTATACGTTCGTTATAAAAAACAACATCTTACGAGGCAGCTTGGCAGTAGCGCCGGTACATATTTCCTTCCGGTAGCAGTACCGCCCTACGTTTCGGAATGAGTAGCGGCGTTTCAGAGGAGTAGCGAATAGCGGTACTCCGCTACCTAACTGCCGACCGAAGGGACAGGACGCAGGCAAGCTGGTGCATAACCCGGTTCCTTCCGTTCGACAAGAAACAATGAAGCAAAAAATGAAAAAAATTAATAAAGGAACAACACGAAGAAGCGTGTGTTTGAGAGACGGAAGAGAATTAGCTCGTAGCCTTTTCTGTGTTCACATTATTGCCTAGCAGTGACAATTCTTTTGTAGGAGCCTGCTTGTTGCCCCTAACAGCTTTATCTAACACGCAGGATGTCAGTGACACTTGCAGTAACCGAATATGATTCAGCATGCACGGCGAGGTGTGCAACTGTTCAAACGTATTGCGATAATTAGGTTCATTACGATAATTATGTTGATGATACCGATTACAATTTTATATTCCCTTGAGACCATGGCTGCTTGCGCACCGAAGATAGTGCTGCACGAAATGCTACAGTCGTTCATTGTACCGCTAGATTTGGTTCGCAGGCACACTACACGCACGTATTGCTCTCTAGGCGCAAACATAGGGTTCTACGATTTTTAGTTCGTTCACAACAATGATTATGAGCCAAGGCCAATATGTTAGGCCGAGGACACGTTGCGAGAATGCGAGAAAGACAAACAAGGAAGCACAAAAGAGACACGTTTCGAATAACAGCCTTATGCGTGGTACAACAACCGAAGGAATGTGAACGGGCGCGCTTTCCCATTATCTGTCTCGGTCATCTGTCCTCTTCTGGCCGTGTGCCATGCTAACCCGATTGCAGCAGGTCAGTGGTCGGAAATCTCGTGCAAGTTGGTCTATTTCCTGCTCTTGCATAATGTATTCAAAGTGTTAGAAGACTTTTGTGGAAGAAGAATTTATACGATAACTTTTCACGAGACCGCAGGACGTTGGAGAAGGTAAAAAAAAAAAAAGAAGAAGATGAGAACATATGGTGAGACTAAAGGAATGTACGGGTCAAATTTCAGGTATGTTAGTACGGGCATTGTGATATTGCTATGAACATGCCCATGCTGAGTTCATCGTACTGAGTTCATCGTGCGGAAGCGGCCATTCGCTTGGCGAGGGTAAAACAACGGGATGAGGCAGTGAGGCAACTGTAGCAAACATAGAAAAAGAGGAGATGGAACACAGCCATTAGAAATTGGTAAATGCATATATTGTTTATGATAACATCCGGGTCGACCTGAACCGCATCACATCGTACGCTCTTGGATAGCCGCAAGTGAAAGTTGGCACCACTGTGGTAATCTGAAAAAGTCAAAATGCACAAAAACTTGGCAATGCTCTCATGGGCAGAAATCAAACATCGAAGTGAGATACACAGCAGAAGATAGTTCCAAACCTAGAGAACGCTGTCCATCCTCACCCTTTCACTCCTGTGCTGTATCTCAGACTATAAAAAAAAAAATAATAATAATCGGGAGAGAGTCGTAATGCAGGTGCTTCTCAGTCTTGCACCCAGAGTCAAGGCAATGACACTAGACTAAGACCACTGATGCCTAAGACCATACAAGGGGGCAAAGACCACAGCTTGGGTTGCCTACGGAGAATAACAAATAAATAAGAGCAAGCGCACTGCACCAGTACAAAGTTACAATCACTTGGTTACAACTTACCGTTTCTCTCTCGCCAGCCGCCGACGAGGCTTGCGGACTGATTTCGGACCGCAACTCCGCGGTTTCCGAGGATTCTTGCACGGCCGTGTCATTGCCGCGCGTTTCCAGTTTGTACGAAGCGGTAGCAGCAACGATACTATGAACGTGCAGCCTACCGCAGTATCAACAGTTCAAATCAGAACACGACAGTCAGCACCTGTCAAAACGGCGTAGATGAATGCGTCCCGCAGCACAGCGGCACAGCCAGAGTGACGTAACGAACACAAGTGACGCAAGCGCCACCTTTCGCAGAATACTGGAGTTGATCACACGGTAGTTACATGCTCTGCCACGATGTGGCCACCGAAAATCCTGTATAGTTTCGGTTTGGTCGGAATGGCTTTGGAATGTAATAACCTGCGCTGTGCTCTTGTAACCATGCTGAAATTTTCAGCAATTGTTTTGCGCATAATTGCGCATCTAGTGCCACTTCTAGGCTGGTGTGGTGACATTAGAACACCTCGAAACAGGAAGCCAAAGAAAGGCATTTTTTCATGTTTTTCTGAAGGCGCTTCCGGATTATCGGCGTCATATATCAATAAGAGCGAGACGGTCTACCCTCCACGTATCACAGAACAACACAACGCAACAAATTGTGCGCCGCTATCTGCTCTCCCTTTTGCGCCAGTTTCGTACAAAGACCACCCATAATCGGAGATATTGGCATGTTCCAGGCCTTATGGCGCCGCAATCGCATGCCTGGCCGAAAATCGGAAGACGGTCCCCCCGAGTCAAGAATCATAGCTTCCGAATGGCATCAGTTTCACCACCAACAGACGCAAATGAGAGCTACAGGTCTGGTACAAAGTTGCCTCTTTTTAAGAGGGGAGTGAGACCATAGCCTTAATATATGCAATCGTTTTATATTCTGTATCATAAGTTCTCACGCTTTCTGGGTCCGCTGGAAATTACCGCAGAACCCCCTCCTCCCCTGACCGGTTGTAACCAAACTTATCTGAGCTCACAGTGGGAATGCTGTGCAGCTGGACTCATCTGACCACACAGAAGTATTAGGAAAATTCCACGAGCAAAATGGTTATTAAACCAAATGCCAGTCAAGTAGGTTTATGGATTTACCGCAGACTGAAACGTGTAGTCCCAAGCACTGGGTAACTACACACGGAACCCTGGGCGAAAAACACCCACTCTGAGAATCCAGTTTCTGTGCAAACACATATAGGACAAACCATGGGAGAAGTCTAGAGTAGTATATGATCAGCTCAAGTAGCCGCCAACTCACACAGTGGCCTGGACGCCAATAATTAGCAATTAGAGCAATTTGGGACCCCCCAGTAATTAGGAACATTCAATGAGTCATTACACTAATTGTGGATCATCTAACTCGTGTCCAGACCACAGTGTGAGTTGCCGGCTGCTTGAGCTGATAACAAATAAAAAAATAGGTAGACAATAAAATAAAAAGACAGAAATAGAGTGGAGAGAAGGAGTTTAGTTGAAGACCAAGGACGCTATCTTGAAGAAAGCGGTCTGGAACGGTCGCTGACCATCGCTGGGCGACGGAGCACAGAGGCAGGCTGCAAAGCATCACAGCTGTGGCCACCTGTTCCAGACATCCTGTGACATCATCATGGCATGTCTGGGCAGGTTAGGACAGCTCTGGACACGCAAGGAGAAAAACACTCATAATATGAAGGCTGTGAAAGCAAGAGTAAATATGCTAACCATCAATAGCTAACAACAAACAGAATCAGACACAGAAGCAAAGCAGCCCACCACAACAGCAGTCACAGGGAGCGCAGAACAATGTGACTGTGCCATCCAACAGCCAGGCAGAGAACTGACTCATAATGCTTTTTTCTCCTCTATAAAGTCCCGCATCTACACCCCCTAGCGCTTACTTTCTCAACTAATTTCATGGCAAAATTATTAAGAATCACAACAGAGCTACTCTCGTTCCCAAGGCAGAAGAAGATAGAAAATGGCGGGGATGCCCTTACAGGTACAACAGCAACAATAACAGCGTCATCACCTACAGAATTCAACGGCTAACACAAGACAAGAACCACAAAAATACTAGTCACACAACGCTAAACATGCAACAACATTAACAAAAGGCCGCTACGGGTCACTGGTAAACAAGTCTAAACATGCGCGTACAGGGAATATTCGTTACTGCGAACATGCGAGAAAAGGCTTAACACGAGCGTGGTAAAGCAACGCGCAAACATTGGCAAATCACCCACCTTTTCCCCGGCGATGGAGCGTCCGGTCCCGACGACAGCCAGCGATCAAGTGACGCAGAGTGGGGACGGCGGAGCGACCGACCACACATCTTCTCCTTATGAGAGCCAGCGGCCGACTGACGCAGGCGCCACTCTACGGATGCTACGCATGCGCGCACGCTCGTAGCTCCTCTACGCACATCTAGTGCCACCTGCGAGAGGCTAAGAGAGAACTGAACTCCTGCGCCCTCTGCAGGCCTTGCTCATTGGTCATGATGTCATCCCATTGTCCACAGCCTACAGTGTTTTTTCCCCCTAATGTCCAACGCAACTCCTTGGAACAAGATCCACCTGCAATGAAGCCATGGCATGACATCATCACTCAAGCATGTTGCTACATGATTCATGGGCGCGTACGCTCTATACAGTAGAACTATTATTTATTGAATCACCATCCCAAGATTCTTTCATTTTTACAACTATGATTCCATAAAAATAGAAAACCTACTGCAGAAGAGCACCATGCATGAAAACTCATCATAGGAATTCCAAAGTCTTACTAAATTAGACTTGCAAAAGAACAAAATATCCTAACACGTAACTCCATCAATGGCTAATAAGAGGACTTGGCACTCAACAAATCAACATAGAGTATGGGTAACAAGGAGCGCAGAACGATGCGTCTACTCCATCCGACAGCCAGGCACGGAACTGAATCGTAAGGCTTCTTTCGCCTCTATAGAGTCACACATCTGTCCCTCTTGCGGTTACTTTCTGAACTAACTGAATCGCAAAATTATTAAGCATCGTTCTGCCATTATTCCTATTTAAATCAAGGGTACAGCAGCACTAGCGTCATCGTCAAGACAAGAACGATCAACATGAACCTTTCGTGTCCATAAAAGAAAAAAAAATACAGAGCGTCAACAAAGGAAACATGCAGGTCAGGACATGTCAGGAGCGCTGTTAAACGAGAACTCACACGACTGCCGGGCAACAGAGGAAAGCAAACACAGAAAAACATGTGAACAGAGTGAAAAAGACACACATCATCATCGGACGTTCACGTACACTGCATTCCCTCATTGTACATCCCCTCGACACAAAATCCACGAGAAGCGTCGCGCACCCTACACAAGTAACAAACCATACATCCGTACCCCGTCAGAGGTAAACTGAATCCCACCGAGGCTACGCTTTTCCACTAACGGCCAACACAATTGCTAGGAACAGAATTAACGCGTCCACACCCGCCAGTGTCTCAGGGCTACACTGTTTTTTTCCACTAATGCTCAACTGGACAAGGTCCACCTGAGACAATATTTGTTTATTTATTTATTCTATTTGGATAATACTGTCGGCCATCAGTTGAGGGCCAAGGCAGAGAGCGCACAATGAGCAACACAGGGACACAGCACCAATTTGGCTCAGACAGAGCCTAACATAACGAAAATAGCACACAAAAAAACAAGTGATCGCCTAATTCAACACGCTTAGTTGGTCAATAACTGCCTTAGAAAAAGCTGCGGAGCCAGGAATGCACGTCAGGTGAGGTCGTAGCTTGTTCCATTCGCGAGTAGTGCGAGGAAAAAAAAGAACAATTGAACAACTGCTTTCTGCAACGAAACTCACTGATGAGGTTAGCGTGTTTCTGCCTGGTGGTACGACTCTCGTTGAATTTACGATAGTCATCGAATTTAAGACCGCTTTTACCATATACAATACTCTGAAAAAAATGAAGACGCTTTACTTGTCTGTGGCAGGCTAAAGGTAACAGGTCTGATCCTTCATACAACGATATGACCGAGGTATCTCTCCCGTACGAATTATATACAAAATGCAAGGCTTTTTTCTGGACAGATTCCAGACAATCAATTAGGACTTGCGTAAATGGGTCCCACAAAATGTCGCAATATTCTAGAAGTGGACGTATTTGTATGATGTCAGTTTAGTCGCAGAAGTACAATGACACATATTTCTTTTCAGGAACCAGAGCTTGCATGACGCTTTGGCAACAATATGATCAATATGCGCTGTCAAACTAAGGTTTGACGAGAGGATGACGCCCAGATATTTATGTTTGGAAACCTCTGTGAGTGGAACGCTACCTATAACATAGGAAGACAAAATTGGTGATTGTTTTGTAGACACAATCATTTGTACACATTTTCCTACATTTAAATTCATCTGCCACAAGTCGCACCATCTAGAAACAGAATCGAGAGCAGCTTGCATACAGTTCTGACCAGCACTATCAGGCACTCTTGTGAATAAAACACAGTCATCGGCAAAAAAACGACACTGCACATGTACACCTGGATATTCTACGCATAAATCATTGATGAAGATTAGAAAGAGTAGTGGCCCCAGCACAGAACCCTGTGGCACTCCAGAAAGAACAAGCAAATGCGAGGATACCTCATAGCCAATACTTACAAACTGTTTGCTGTTAGTGAGGTAACAATCAAGCCACCTGACTAGGCAATCGTTATCCAATACAGTCAAACCTCGCTTTACGAACACCCTTCGTTTCTCAGAAAATCGTTCGTAAATCGAGGTATTCGTAAATCGAGTTCCGAGGTGTGCAGTGCACAAATACCTCACAAAAACACGGGAAATTGATTTGAATAAGTTTTATTTTTGAAAATACTGCGTAATTGTGCTTTGCACCATACTTTCTGCAAGGTCTATCCTGTTTAGAAGAGATGACAGAAGTCTGACACTTGACTCATCCACCCGGTCCTCAAAGTACCGTATCGCGCGCGGATAAGACTGTTTCCAACGGCAAATATCACGCTTGTCACCGGCTGTCAGGACTGAACGCCTTCTCTTGGAACGGCAAGAGGTTTCCATCTCGGAGACCTGGTCCAAACTCACAACCGTTCGGCTGTAAACGTCCGAATTATTCTTTCAGGAAATGGTGAATCATGTTTGTGGAACGTAGCGACGTTGGAACATTGTATGTTTGACCTTCGCAGCATGTACTGAGGAACTTTCATTATCCTCCGGTCCATTGGCCTGTCCTCTGTACCTTCATAACACCCGTTCGTATATCGAGGTCAGAATGGCTTGGCTACTTTGGGTCCGTTCCCTAATAATCCGTTCATAGTTCGGATATCGAGGGTTCGTAAAACGAGGTCAAAATACACGGAAAAAGTTTGGTTCCCTGTGGAGCCGTTCGTAAGTTGAGGGAATTCGTATATCGAGGGTTCATAAAACGAGGTCCGACTGTATATATCTCAGTTTAAACAGCAGTTTGCGATGACACAATCTATCGAATGCTTTTGTAAAGTCCAAGAACACAACGTCAACTTAGCCGTCATTGTCTATGGCTGAGGCGAATTCATGAAAGGTATGAACCAGTTGCGTCACAGTGGAGTATCCCCTCCGGAAACCATGTTGAACCCTAGCCAAAAATGACACATTTTCCAGGGAAGTCATAATATGCTTAAAAACAAAGTGTTCCAGGACTTTGCTGCATGAACTTAGCAGTGAGACAGGTCTGTACTTACTCAGGCAGGTTTGGTCTCCTGACTTGAATATGGGCACAACCTTTGCAAGTTTCCAGTCGTTCGGGACAATTCCAGATTGCAAGCTGTGAGAATATATTATGTACAAAAACTTGGAACACCACTCCGCATACCTGTGCAGGAAGGCATTAGGTATGCCGTCTGGACCATATGATTTTTTAGTGTCGAGTTTCAGAAGGGAATTGACTATGCCTTCTCTTGTGATCTCTAGATCAGCAATGTGGCAGTGGTTACATGCGAGTGGCGGAAGAACGGAGTTATCAACAGTAAACACTGAGGAAAAAAAGCTATTAAATTCACGTGCGATGTTCGCATCATCTACAATAGTTGCCCCATCGCGTTGCCCCCAAAATCACAAATAACCAGGTCGTGCCCAGAATCTCAACATGGGTAGGGTGGTTCGGGTGAGCTCTTCGCCCCGGAAATGTCTCGAAGTCTTTTAGACAGAGGAAAATAGACGACTCCCTCGCCAGAGACTTTTTCCCAAAGCTTCTGGGCCCTCGCAGTGCGGTGGGCGCCATGGATGCGACAATAACAGAAGGGAGGCCGGAGGGTATTAGTGGCAGTATATGGCCGTGGCTAAATCCCACATACTTTTCCGTGCCTTGCTTCAAACTTAACAACACACCTATTTTTTCTTTCTTAGCACTGTAGTCAAAACAAAAACAGTCACAGCTCCTTTTGAACCAATGACACATAAGACCCTTCTTGTTTCAAACCAGCATAGAACATGCAAAACACAGCACGGAGAATAATACTCCAGTCAGACGGTATGCTCGAAGGACTTCGGGAAATTGTCATTTGCAAAAAAAAATGACCTCTGACAGCCGTGTCAGACGGCAGCTCGAAGGGCCTTGCTAAGAAATGACCATCAACGCGAAAGGAGGTCCCCAACGACATTTGAGGAGCAGAAAGGAGCAATCTCGACAACAGTGTTATGCCACTGTACCCTCGCGCCCAACGGGCCTCATCAGCCCTATCGTCAAGAGCGCGGCGTTTGTCCTGCTTGAACAACCACGTTGTGAGGGTCGGCGTTTTTACTGTTATGAATTTGTTTATTTTGACGTTGTCATCCCTGTTTTTATCGCCTATGTGGCTTGTTTCGCCGGCACCGTGTCAGCGTCTTATCGCTTACCCAGCGTTCGCGTCTCTGCTGTCGTTTGTTGTTCGCCACTACCTATCACCTCGTTACACCCGTCACCGCTTGTAATGTCTCATACCGAGGACATCGGTCTCACGCCATCTCGTACGGAGGACACTGCGAAGGCAGGAAAGCGACCTCGCGCTATATGGACCAGCGATGAAATGAGAGCCCTCGTCCGAATATGGGGAGACAAGATCAACGAATTACGCAGCCAGAAAAGGAACGCCAGTGTGTACGAGGCAATCGTGAAGGAGCGGGCAGCTGTCAATATAACGAGGACGCGCAAGCAGGTCCACACAAAAATCGAGAATATGACCCAAGAGTACCGGTAAGCACCTTTTCATACGAGCTTCTTGAAAGAGGGCCAGAGTGCCTATAGCTTTGTGCCATTTGACAGGAAATACTGCAGGGCAGGCACAGGCTCAGCAGGCATATCTTCGCAGTACTACTGGGACATACATGCGTTCCTAGGGTGCCTACCAGTTAATGACCCGAGCCTTGCACAGGAGTCCACGTGCTGAGAGGTGACTGCTACAGGAGCAACTCATCAGGAGACTGTAGAAGAGGTATGCCATCGTCTACAGAAAATTTCCGTTTTTGAATGCGTTACCTACGGTTCCAGCTTCTCAAACCTTTGATTTAGATGAAGCCGGAGAGGCGTTTTAGAAAGTTGTCATTTCGTGCAAAATTCTGGGTTTATCTGAGGATTAGAATGGGTGGGAAATAAGCCATCAACTTCGTACCTGTTTGACCAAGGCATCGCACACATATGACCATGAAACAAAGCAAAAAGTGCAGACTGACCACTTCCCCCCCCCCCCCCGATTATTAACCTCACAGTGAGTAGGGTTGGCCTGTGTTGTATCATGTCATGAGGGTGAGGGCGGTAAGCGCATGTCGTCTGTGAGCTGCAAACTTCTGGTAGAGAAAGGTAAAAAGGAACGTGTTGGGGGGCTAGAACTGAACATGGTAAACGAACATGTGAATGAACACAAGGACAGAAGTCCACACCTGTCCTGTGTCGTTCGTCCATGTATACTGTTGAGTTCAGTTACGACGTCTTGGTGTCAGAAGTGAAATGAAATTAATTTTGTGTTCTGTAGATCATAAATGACATGCAGGATGGACGTGAACTTGGCAGAGAGAACACATATTCTGATGAGCCTGCACAGGTTGGAGCACCAGCCAGCTTGCAGCCCCCACCTGAAGGAGAGGCCTCGCCAGCCATGGTGTCACACTGCAGTACTCCAAGACAGAGATCAGGCTCTGCAAGTGATGACCAGGATGCCCGAGTGCCACAAAGAAACCGACCACGGAAGAACAATGACTTTCTGAAGGAAATTCTCGCTGAACACAAGGCGATTCGTATTGAAATGGCAGAAGCAAGGGCAAGGGACTTCCAGCTACGTCAGCAGCAGGTTGAACTCATGCGCGAGACTAATGCCATGCAACGTGACCTCATTACATATATGACCAACTTTTTCTAGACATAAATGTGCAAGTTTCAAATGATGCGATATGTCAGCTCCCTTACCTACACAACATCTAGCTACTGAAAACACAAAGCTTTTTATTTTCACAGTTGATGTGAGCAATCAAAAATGGGAATTATAAAATGACAAAAGAGACACGACTGCAGTGTCTCGTAATCACAGCTATGGTGGAAATCTATTCTATAGCCTGGTCCTCCCTCTGATGGAAATAATATGCCAGCGCATTTCGGACACTGACGGCACGTCCTTCTCTGGCAGTGCACTGGTGGTCTGGTTGTTCGATTCCGGTCATGTCTTCCTGAATAACAGTCATCCACCGTTGGTCCACCTGATCGCTAAATCCCTCACACAAGTTGTGGAGCACACAACATGCCCGGATTATCATTGGGACGTTCTCAATGTCGTTTTCCATTCGTTTCAGCACACACCGGAACCTTGCCTTTAGACGACCAAAAGTGTTCTCCACTACACGTCTCGCTTGTGAGAGTTGGTAGTTGAACCTTCTTTGTGCTGGTGTCAGCGTTCCAATGTGTGGGAAGGGCTTCATGAGGTTTTGTGTGAGTGGAAAAGCTTGATCACAAAGTATCAGCACTGGGATGTTGACTCCTTGAAGCACCATTCTTGAAGACTCAAAGAGGTTACTTTGGACAAGTCCACACAGGCTCGAACGATGGTACACATGAGAATCATGGCATCGGCCAGGGGATCCAACATTGACGTAACGGAACTGGTACTTGTGGTCTGCGAGGGCGAGAAGTATGACGCTGTACCTGAAAGAGAAATACACCAGTTGACTTGACCCCATTATGACTGGTATTTTTGTATGTAGCCCTTAGCGCCACATCCAATGGTGTGCGCTCTATTTACCGAATACCTCTCCTACGCAGCACAAATTTCAGTGCGAAGGTTTATGAACGCTTGGTGCTTACCAGCCCTTGTAGTTATGTTAATCTGGAGCAAATTCCTTTGGTGGCGATACAGGACGAATCAATTCAGCGTTAAGTGCCGATATCTCTTGTTGCTTTTGCAAGTACCTGTTTAAAAGGAGTGCTATAGCAATCCGTTGACTACGGGAACCACCACCACTTGCCGCCATTTTGGCAAAAAGTGGACGTAAACAAACACTTGCGCGCCGCGCTACCGGTCCATGTCTAGTTTAGGTCCGCCACTCGATTTGAACTTTGAAATCTACATACCTGGATGTAATTATGCAAGGTGCATCGTAATCTGCAATTAATATGCGGCGCTCGGTTCCACAAATTCCTCTGGAGACCCATGATTCACGGAAAGTTTCGGCAGCGGCGACCATGTCATCTCCATGCGCCCATTGTTTACCTATGACAGCTTACGCACACCTCGCACTCTTCCCAGCATGCCTTTAATTTGCTTTCAAAACAAGCAAATTAAAGTGCAAGTGTGCATTCTATTTTTCAACGTGATTTAAGTAAAGTAGAATTATGGTGCAAAGACTGGGGTATGAAACTGAACGAGGGCAAATATAAGGCTAAGTCGTTTTCTAATAGCATCAACGTCTTAAACTATACATTGTGTAATTCTATCCTCGAAACGGTTGACGAATGTAAATATCTAGGTGTCAAAATTCACAGAAGTCTTAAATGGGAAAAACACATTAACATGATCGTTAATCAAGAGCAGCATTCAGGGACACCCCCTCTGAAACCCGGCTTGACCTGATAGCAGAGGACTACGCAAGGAAGCTAAGTTTACAGGGTGGTGCGTGAGTACGTGAGGAGGAACAGATCTGGGCAGGGAGAGGAGGACATATCTGAGGCGAACAATTCCCTTTTCGCGCCCCGACCTGATAACAACACCGATAACACGCCCGGGAGCATTCGCATAAGATAAAGAATAAGACGTGATGTATAACTGTGGGAACGAGCATGAGACTTTCCAGATATCGGGAGATTGCCGGATGAAATTGGCAGGTTGGCGCCTGTGATAGCCTTCTGGACGACAAATTCACTAAATGCGAATTCCAAGAGTGCAGCAAGGACAGCAGCTACGGTCCGCAGACGATACACAGACTACGTAATTTTATGATGATACCATCAGTATCAAGAGTTATTACGAGCTAAAAAAGAGAAAACTGACGAATTGGTGCCAGTGAGTGCCTCTTGGGCGACGATTTGGCAAAATGTCTGAAGTATATAGATTGGGCTGGTTGGTGTAAATCCACAAGCGACCAAAGAACAAACACGAAACAACAACAGAGCGACTTGTGTCTGATCTTGTCTCCTGTTTGTTCTTTGGTCGCTTGAAAATGAATGATTTGACCAAACGCTACTTCGCGGGCTCTGGCAAGGGAATCAGGTATGGGCCGCGGACTCATAGCTATTAAGCATGGATACACAGACTACGTAATTAAGTGATGACATCTTCGATATCACGTTTATATCCAGAATTATTACTAAATGAAATGGAAGATACGGACAGTTTGGCGTCTGCGAGTGCTGTGGCGATGCGAGTGGCAATAGTTTGATCAAACGCGACTTCTTTGGACCAGATATTTTGGAGCAGAACTAAATACCAGATTTGGAGATAACGCTAAACAAGTGCTACGCGCCCTCGAGTACATTATTTATTTATCGCTTAAGATGAAGTAATGCTTAGATCAGGGCAAGCAGGGCTCTCACACACGCGGGCCGCATGTGCATGGCTTGCAGTCAGCTATTCTGTGTCCCGAGGGCTCTTGACCACTAAATAGAATAAAGCTGCCACCCCCCCCCCCCCCCACACACACGCACACCAATAATGAAGAAGTGGGAATGAAACCAGGTTTTCAGGCATTGTTTTTACCCTTGCTCGATGTAGTGTTGCTCCTGTCGACGTTAGGAAGGACATTCACATTCGAGCAGTTCTTGTGACTCATGAACCTCAGCTAGTAGTTAGAGCGATTAGCGATCTGGTCTGAACGTGCATTTTGATAAGCTACACTGTAAGTAATATGATAATTGAGAAGTTATAGTGGAGACAAGTGCAGAGAATGACATCATCTTAATTATTACACTAAGTTTATGGGCTTACAGCATAGCAGCAGCCTCTCCGGATATCATGCGCGAAAAACTGTATACTGAGCACAGAGAGGCGCAGTGAAAAAAAAGAACAAAAATATAGATGGAGTAGTTTAGATGGAGTAATATAGATGGAGTAGTATAGGGTCATTGTGTGAATATTTTTAATTATTTCTCTTTCCCTGATTTCCTTTTTCTTTTTCACGTTGAAAATGCAAGCAAAATCAGCAATACAGTGTGTAAACCGACAATTTCAGTGCTCCTGGACGTTGGGATAATCGTTCGTGAAGAACTATGTACGAAGAACTTGCAACGCCTTTCAAATTTTCAATGTCTAATTTGGAAAAGAAGCTCATTTGTCTCTGCTGGTGTGTCAAGTGAAGTTTCTCATTGACGAATTGTATATGCGAATGCCTAATAACTATACCACTCAGCTGTTTACGCTAAGGTACTTTGCTATAATTGCGGTCCTTTCCAGGGTGATTACCCCCACCCCCCAGGGAGGTGTACGCTCCCCCTGAATTTTTCCAACCACTCCCCTGTAATTCATGAGAGTTCCCGATACACCTTGGCCACCAATGCATATACGCATAGATATGTATCCATATAGATATACCACTCTATGGTTCTCTCCACTCGAAATCACGCAGACATCTTATCACGCCGGGTACCGCATCTTGGCTTCTATGCGCATTGATGATAGTGCCAGCCGCAACAACAATGACAAAGAAGAAATTGTCGTTCCTCTTCGCTGCTGATACGAGTTGCGCAACGGACCAAAGGCTGATACCTTCCGTTTGAATTCAGCGTGAGAGAGCCGCGACGGCAGGGAAAAAAACTTGCCAAGATACGGGCACAAAAGTGAACTTGCACAGCAAATCGCCGGCACAGCAAATTTACACGGCAACAGACACCTACGAGCACTGGTGCTAAAGTCTGAGGAAAAGACATATCCGTTACAACAACAACAACAAATAGTTCATGACTATGGCCTGGGGTGGTTCACCGCTTGAGAACATATCCGTTACGAAGCCGTTTGAATTTCGCTGTTCATGGTAATCAACCAATTGTTCTCGAAGTGCAGCACGCATAAACAAGTCCATGGTATGCTTACACCTCGACCTGCAAGGAATGACCCACAGTGACCCTAGAAGTCTGCCCAGGATGCACATTTCCCCAGGGCGTCAGTCGTGACGTTGGCCATATACGTGAGGTCGACAACGGCAAGCCCTTTCACCATCACCACCACCACCACAGTATCGTTCTGAAACATTGCATCACTTGCCAACTTCTTTGAGAAAAGTAAAAAGTAACCTTTCTGCAACCCCGATGATGGCAGGGGCTCCCATGGAATACACCACAAAGAGTCACTGGTGTATTCTGCATAGCGAAGCCATTATCAACGACTTATACTAGGCCCTTGTACTGGGATTTTGACAGTGGTGACCGCAAAATTTGGAAGAGGCGCCGGCAGAGCCCTCTAAAACGGGCAAAACCCTTTGTATCATGGTGTCAAAGGCATATTCGAGACGGCTTATGCTATTGCCCTTCCCACTGGGATTGTAACGGAGGCGACCGCAAAATCCGTAAAAGACCGCAGCAGAGCCCTTTAGAACGGGCAAAACCTCTTTAATCATGGTTCCAAACAGATATTATCAACGGCTTATGATGCTCTTCTACAGGGATCGCAACAGAAGCGACCACCAAATGCGGAAAAGGCAGCAACAAAGTCCTTTAAAACGCACGAAACCCCTTGTATCATGGTATACCAAAGGCATATTAATGACGGCTTACGCTGTGCCTTTCTACCGGAATTGCGCAAGAGGAGACCGCATAATTTGGATACGGCGGCAGCAAGGCCTTATAAAACGGGCGAAACTCCCTGTATCATGGAGCAAAAGAAAGAAAGTTACCAGTGTCTTGTGCAATCCTATTCTGCTGGAGTTATAACACAGGCGATCGCCAAATTCGGCAAACTTGGCAGCAGAGCCCTCTTAAACGAGCAAAACCCCTTGTGTCATGCTGTCACAGTCATATTATCAACAACTTATACTATGTCATTCTACCGAGATCATAACACAGGCGACCGCAAATATCGGGGAAAGGATGCAGCATAGCCCTTCAGAACGGGCGAGACTTCTTGTATCATGCTGCCGATGACATGTCATCAATGGCTTGTGCAATGCCGTTCTACTGGGATTGTAACAGAGACTACCGCAAAATACAGAAAATGCGGCAGCAGAGCCCTTTAAAAAGGTCGATACCCCTTGTATCATAGTTCCAAAGTCATATAAGTATACGCAACGGGTTATGCATGCTATTGCCGTTCTACTGGAATTATAACGGATGCGGCCGCAAACTCCATAAAAGGCTACAGCAGAGCCCTTTAAAACGGACAAAAACCCCTTTAATCATGGTGGCCGACATTTTACACACCTATAAAGACGCGACGGCTTACGTTATGCCCCTCTCCTGTGATTGCATCGGAAAACACCGCAAAATTTGGAAAAGGCGGCAGCAGGGCCCTTTACAATGACTCAAATGACTTGTATCATTGTGCCAAAAAGATACTATGAACGGCTTGTACTGGGATTGTAACAGAGGATACCGCAACGCTCGGCAGCAGATCGAGCCCTTTAAAACGTGCGAAGCCCCTTTAATCCTGGTGCCAGGCCGTACATGGAGAGGTCGCGTTTGAAGAAACTGCTTCCGAAACGACACTCCCTAAGCAAAAAGCGTCCTAAGCTGATTTTGTAGTATGTATATGAGAAAGTAAGATCACGGGGTTTGAACCCCGTATCTTGTTCCCCTGTTGCACCCTGAGAGGGCGCGTTTTAAAAATCGCTTCCAAAATGGCACTCGAAATGGCCAAATGGCCTATTTCATCAACTTCGGGGCTTAAAGGACGACGGAAACGAAAATAGGCTGCAAAGCTATTTGCCTCATATTGCGATGTGTACCAAAACAATCCGGAATTCGACTTAGATTTGCGTATATTGGTTGAAACGCCGCCACAATCGCGATACAAAATTCGGCCGTGGAGCACTCTGAGCCCCTGGTGAGCGTCGCCGCGCCGCCGTAGCAGACCACGGAAGTGACGCACGTTGGCTCTCCTGTTGGAGTTCCTGACTTTCATTTCGCTTCATTTCATTTGGTGTTTCGGCGTACGTCTAATTCCTGCTACGGGGAAAGAACGAAGACGAAGAAGCATGTACGAACCCATCTCTCATAGGATATATTGTCTTCAGACTTCCACGAGATCTCCGAATCAAACATCTTCAGGCGTTATTCAGAATTCGCCGTGTTTGTACCGTGCAACCGCACATGGAGCGCGAGAGATATTTGACGTCACGCGCTCCTCAGATTTTCCCGCAATGCTTGGCGCGCTCCATGGGCGATCGTGTCGGGTGGGCGGCCCAGCGCTCTCGTAATCGTCAGAAATATGGCCATCCGCACAGCGTACTTGCAAAATACTAGTGGCACCATAATTTTACATAATATTTACACCTTGTTCGGTCCCCTTTTTGCAATGGACAAATTTCGTTTCCGTTGTCCTTTAATATATTTTTATATAACAATAATATTAAAGATGTCCAAGGCTGATTTTCTAATGTGTATATCTGAAACTAAGATCATGGAGTTTGAACCACGTACCTTGTTCCCCTGTTGCACCATGGCAGGTCGAGTTTGACAAAATCGCTTCCAAACCGGCGCTCGAAATGGCCATTGGCCAATTTCATCCACTTCGGGACTTAATATCATTCGATATAACAATAACATTAAAGATGTCCTAAGCTAATTTTGTAATATGTATATGTGAAAGGAAGATCACGGGGTTTGAACCCCGTACCTTGTTCCCCTGTTGCACCCTGAGAGGTCCCGTTTGACAAAATCGCTTCCAAAACGGCACTCGAAATGGCCAAGTGGCAAATTTCGTCAACTTCGAGGCTTAATATTATTTGTTATAAAAATAATATTAAAGATGTCCTAAGCTGATTTTGTAGTATGTGTATGTGAGAGTAAGATCACGGGGTTTGAACCCCGTATCTTGTTCCCCTGTTGCACCCTGAGAGGTCGGGTTTCACAAAATGGCTTCCAAACCGGCACTCGAAATGGCCAAATGGCCAATTTCGTCAACTTCGAGGCTTAATATCATTTGATATAAAAATAATATTAAATATGTCCTAAGCTAATTTTGTAATATGTATATGTGAAAGTAAGATCACAGGGTTTGAACCCCGTATCTTGTTCCCCTGTTGCACCCTGAGAGGTCGCGTTTGACAAAATCGCTTCCAAAACGGCACTCGAAATAGCAAAGTGGCGAATTTCGTCAACTTCGAGGCTTAATATCATTTGATATAAAAATAATATTAAATATGTCCTAAGCTAATTTTGTAATATGTATATGTGAAAGTAAGATCAGGGGGTTTGAACCCCGTATCTTGTTCCCCTGTTGCACCCTGAGAGGTCGCGTTTGACAAAATCGCTTCCAAAACGGCACTCGAAATAGCAAAGTGGCGAATTTCGTCAACTTCGGGGCTTAATATCATTGGATATAAAAATAATATTAAAGATGTCCTAAGCTAATTTTGTAATATGTATATGTGAAAGTAAGATCACGGGGTTTGAACACCGTATCTTGTTGCCCTGTTGCACACTGAGAGGTCGCGTTTGACAAAATCGCTTCCTAAACGGCACTCGAAATGGGCAGGTGGCCAATTTCGTCAACTTTGGGACTTAATATCATTTGATATAAAAATAATATTAAAGATGTCCATAGCTAATTTCGTAATATGTATATGTGAGAGGAAGATCACGGGGTTTGAACCCCGTATCTTGTTCCCCTGTTGCACCCTGAGAGGTCGGGTTTGACAAAATGGCTTCCAAACCGGCACTCGAAATGACCAAATGGCCAATTTCCTCAACTTCGGGGCTTAATATCATTTGATATAAAAATAATATTAAATATGTCCTAAGCTGATTTTGTAGTATGTATATGTGAACATAAGATCACGGGGTTTGAACCCCGTATCTTGTTCCCCTGTTGCACCCTGAGAGGTCGGGTTTGACAAAATCGCTTCCAAAATGGCACTCGAAATGGCCAAGTGGCGAATTTCGTCAACTTCGGGGCTTAATATTATTTGATATAAAAATAATATTAGAGATGTTCTAAGCTAATTTTGTAATATGTATATCTGAAAGTAAGATCACGGGGTTTGAACACCGTATCTTGTTCCCCTGTTGCACCCTGAGAGGTCGCCTTTGACAAAATCGCTTCCTAAACGGCACTCGAAATGGGCAAGAGGCCAATTTCGTCAACTTTGGGACTTAATATCATTTGATATAAAAATAATATTAAAGATGTCCAAAGCTAATTTCGTAATATGTATATGTGAAAGGAAGATCACGGGGTTTGAACCCCGTATCTTGTTCCCCTGTTGCACCCTGAGAGGTCGGGTTTGACAAAATGGCTTCCAAACCGGCACTCGAAATGACCAAATGGCCAATTTCCTCAACTTCGGGGCTTAATATCATTCGATATAACAATAATATTAAAGATGTCCTAAGCTAATTTTGTAATATGTATATGTGAAAGGAAGATCACGGGGTTTGAACCCCGTACCTTGTTCCCCTGTTGCACCCTGAGAGGTCGCGTTTGACAAAATCGCTTCCAAATCGGCACTCGAAATGGACAGTTTTATCAAGTTGTATAGTTTAATATAAAAGCGATATAAAATACAAGACGGTATCATTTCTATATTACTCACTGAAAATAAAGTTGTCTGTTCTGTCAGCCACTTCGAGTTCTGGAAAACATGACAGTTCTCGTTTCGAACTCCTTCAGACCGGCCGGTCTCAGCGCATGCCTATTACGATAATACTGGGACTTAGTCCGTCGAGCGCCTAGGAGGGGAACCCTGTCTGAGTCGCAACTTTGAAGGCCCTGGGTGCATCAGGATTAACACTCACACATCGTGCCGTGGTTGGTATGTGGCCTGGAGGACGTACTGAACGAAAATAGGCGATGACATTTGCAGAATTTGACTGCCTTTGTCGAAAAATCGTAGTCTGAACATGGGCGATTTGCAAAAATCGACGGAATCCCCATAGGCGCAATGCATTAAAATTCATTTGGCCAGGGTGCACTAGGCTTATATTCTGCTGGCGCCTTTCATGTCTCCAGGGGTCCTTTACATGGTGTTCTTCTCTATTAGGCGATGACATCTTAAAAATTTTATTATGTTTTGCTGTTAATTGGCAAAAACGCCGTCTCCCATTGAATTAACATCCTGTAAGGCAGCTTCCCGCATAGCGGCTGAGTATAGTGACGGAGTGCGCCGGCTGGGGGGTGACCGCGAATTTTGGGATTGAAAGCTAGCAGAACCCTTCGCTTTTTTAGAAGAAATTTTAAAGGGCTCCCAGGGACATTAAGGAGATAGTCTATAAATCGTATGTCCGACCTATTTTGGAATACTTTAGCACGGTTTGGGATCCGCATGAGTATGGTTGTAAACGAAAACTTGAAAAAATTCAAAGTCAAGCAGCAAGGTTTGTGACAAATTCATATTCACCTTACGTTCGATCTGCGCATTTAAAATCCATGCTGGGCTGGGTGTCTTTGGAGTCTCGGAGAACGCAAGCTCGGTTGAAATTTCTCCGTGATATTTCTTTCGATCTTTCTTGCATTCCTTCTGGTAATTACTTGTTTCCTCCTAGTTTTATTTCTAAACGCCTAGATCACGAACACAAGATTGAGCCTTACCCTTTCAGATCAACAATCTTTCAAAACTCTTT
This sequence comes from Ornithodoros turicata, assembly GCF_037126465.1. NCBI lineage: Eukaryota > Metazoa > Arthropoda > Arachnida > Ixodida > Argasidae > Ornithodoros > Ornithodoros turicata. Next base: position 147,524 of record NW_026999378.1, on the reverse strand, counting down.
TTTGTTAAAACTATCCCCGAATGGAACAGCCTCCCTTGTGACTTAATTCATTCTGCCTCCAATGACATCTTCTTGAAAAGAGTGCAAGGACTTCTGTTGTGTTAAATGCTATTGTAATCTTATACCTTGATAAGATGGTTATTTGTATGTACTGTTATGTTCTCCTCTCCCCTACGTAGTGCCACTCACGTGGAATTGTAGGGTACATGATATAAATAAATAAATAAGAATGCATCTGTACGGTTCAAGGGCGCGTACGCTGTAGACAGGGGACCTGTTACTTAATGAATCACTATCCCAAGGTTATTTGCTTTATTCTTCTATAACGATTGCATAAGAAGCAGAAACACTATTGCAGAAAATACTGCCATTCAGGGAAGCACTATCGTCAAGACAAGAATGTTTCTTTTCCAAAAGAAAAACAGAACTACATGTAGAAGGAAAGCATGACTGAACAGGTCTGGGCAAGGAAAAATCGCATGTTTTTCAGACAACAAGGGGAACAAAAGCGCAGAGAAACACTTGAACAAAGCAGAAAACCAACATCAAACTATTTCTAAGCACACACACATTCCTCTTATTCGAAGAACAGTGCTCATCGTAAGTCCCTCCAGGACAATGCACACCGTCCTCCATTTTTCTATTGCTACACTTTTTTCCAGTAAGGGTCAATGCATTGCTACAGACACCTGAAACACTGCGTGACGTCACCACATCCTGTCTGAAGAAGGCAGCGGCAAAGACAAAAACTCCTATTATTTATTGAATCGCAAGATTATTTCCTTTGTCCTACTCTTGATGATATTCATTCTTACATTAAAATTCAACAAAAAAGCGCTCCAATTTTTTCTCTCTTCCCATTTCAGCCTTGTCATGCAGTGAAGCAGTCTCACAACCAAAATAATTAATTTACACTGAGGGTGGCGTGCTAGGAATTTCTGTCCTGCGCTCAGTTGCAAGCATTTCTGCACAAATACCTATAACAGCTGACTTCCTCAACACAGTACAACACTGATCATAAATCGCAACACCTGTTCACATTTTAATTAAACTTTTACGGATGTGTGGTAGTCACCACTTCTCCTGAATGTGAATCGATAAATTTTAGCATTTAAGCCACAATCAAATATCTTGTATAGTCTGTGTGAGTATATGCACAACTTTTTAATCTATATATATCTTTAAGAAATGCAAGAAATAGCGTGCAGTTTTGACTTTGAAAATTTAAAGAAGAAAATGATCTGTAGTGTGGAGTTTGCGTTTTACAACGTTATAAGCTAATGACTTATAAAATTAAAGTATGGCCTTTCCATTTGTAGTGCCCTGATGCTATGACACTAAAATATTGTGACAGTTTTTCTCTATGGCTACGGGAAATCTCGAGTATACTTTGTGAATTGGATCTACGTTTATGTGTGACCCGCGCTGATCTGCTTATTATAATTAATATAACATATCTTCCATTGTGTTTATGCATAACGCTCATCTTCATTGTATATTGGTTAAGCATTTCCCCGGGCAGCACAGCCGACGGGACCGATATCGGTGCGCCAACGGGGAACAGTCTCTTTCGACCGGGGCTCTTCTGGTTTACGGTACTGGCGCGCCGCCGATTTTGCAACACCGTTATCGGGCCGGGCCAGTATTGGCAGTCGGTACTCGTGTCCCATGCCTTCCCGGTGCGAATTTGATGCACTTCGGACGTTGGTACTGGCACTACCCACTGTCATTGAGTTGTTTTATGCTCCAATTTTAGCACCCAGTTCTGATAAGCAAGGGATCACTTACGAAAAACACATGCTGCACGTTCTACACACTTTACTGATTACAAGTTATCACAGGATGAAAGTCTATTCGCCGCTGGTTTGGCTTAGACACAGGATTCTTTCTTTTGCGGGCTTCTCGTCCGCCCTCCCGGTCAGGTGCGCCGGCTAAGTATCCTTTCCTCGACTTCTTTAATCGTAACGCTGTTGTGTCGTTTCAGTAGTACCTCTACAGGAAACAGGGTAAGCAACAGTATCTGACCACATTGTTGTACAAGTAGAGATAAAGGTGCTTGAAAAGTAAGTGACATACTCCAATGTTAGCATACAGTTCGGATAAGCAAGGGATCAGTTGCAAAAACATTCAGATGGATAAAGAAGCAATCAAAGAGAGAAAATCCTATAGCAAGCATCATCGAGGCACAAGGATGCTTGTATCAGAAACAACACTAGAGTAGAAACACTATTGCATAACCTGAACCACGATAGTACGCAAGCATGTTAAATGCGATATGATACTCACTAGTAATGCAGGAGTAGACCCGCAATGCGGGAAAGTCTTTTTTCTGTTGTGCCCCCCTTAAGCTGTATTGAAACGCAACGCTGCTCTTTATAAGATTTTTCACCAGGACTCGCACACTTTCAGCCAACGAGTTTCCGCCCAGACGAGAGAGCTTTCCAATCTGCAAAAGTTGAACTGTTAAAAAAGGCAATTAGCAGAAGATAGCAAAACGATTTCTTTCTAAAACACATATTACCCAGCGCTATCGTGCGTTTTCATCGAATGCAGCATTAAGAGAAATACAAGAGTTAAGTTACACGAGACTAATCATGACTGTACGAGAGTATTATAGTACTTACTTGGCAGGAAACTTGACAGGTATACTTTGGCTTGCTCATCTGACAGTGACGTTTCAAGATCAAGTTGCTCACTGCATGTCTGAATTGGGAGTTCGGGAAAGTTTGGCTTTGCAATGCCTTTCTCCTGGGAAATTCTTTCGATGAAACGTTCCATTACTTGCAGTCGTTGATCAAGAGATTTCACTGCCATATTTATGACAACCAGTAGCAATAATATATTGCGGTCACCTCCTAGAGAAAAAGTGAGGATCCAATTATCATTTCTCGCAGCTGTTCCCATATTGCACCTCGAACGCAGATGTTCCGAGAGCTACAAAATTCCAATAACTCTGACCAAGAATCACGCATCAACTGTCTGTATCAGTAGTGGCATTAGCACCTCGCATGATTAGCAATTGCAGCAGGTTCTGTTATATATATATATATATATATATATAGTGAAAAAAAAATAGCATAGGCTCTTTGGCTGCACGTTGAACATATGTTTATAAGTCCCAAACGTCGCCACACCAGCATTGGACAGCTGTTTCGGCCTTATTGGGCCTTCATCAGCAATGCGTAGGTGGGCGACGTTTGAGCGAGTGGCGCCGGAAGGTCACGTGACCTTCCGACGCCACTCGCTCAAACGTCGCCCACCTACGCATTGCTGATGAAGGCCCAATAAGGCCGAAACAGCTGTCCAATGCTGGTGTGGCGACGTTTGGGACTTATAAACATATGTTCAACGTGCAGCCAAAGAGCCTATGCTATTTTTTTTTTCACTTAATACTTTACTGGCTTCGCACTGGGCTTTCAGAGGTGAGTTTCTCACCCTGACGGGAGGACATCACGTTCCACGTGACCTTCCGACGCCACTCGCTCAAACGTCGCCCACCTACGCATTGCTGATGAAGGCCCAATAAGGCCGAAACAGCTGTCCAATGCTGGTGTGGCGACGTTTGGGACTTATAAACATATATATATATATATATATATATATAGACAGAGAAGGTACCATCGAGATGTGCGCGTTCGCAACGCAATGAAGCAACATAGTGACGTTAAATGAGCGTGGAATCTTCGCCCCATGTCCCGAAGCCTACGGCCTCGACAGCAACCAATATCACATACAGGTTCATACCACAATAATGCCACAGATAACAGGAAAATGAAAACGTACCTTTCAAATACGTTGCAGACGCACACCGCCGAGGGTCAACCGTCAAACCTGCATGGAGGAGTGACGCTGCGCATGCGCGGCACAGCGCACGAGCAGAGCCCTGGCACGATGTCGCTGTTCGGCGTAACCCCAACGCTGTCGGTGATGTGTTGGAAAAGCATCGGGGACAGATGCGAACTTTGTCGGTGATTGACGTAACCCCAACGCCGTCAGTGATGCGCAGGAAAAGCATCGGGTACGGGCGCGAGCTCTGTCGGCTACAGGGCGGGGACGGGCTGGTGCTCGACATCCAGTCGGCATCCGCAGATAACCAGTCGCCCCGGGGGTTTCCCGATCGTTTCCCAACCCGCTGTGCTGCCCGGGTCTGATGGCGGTTGTGTGATCCGCTTCTCCCAAAATCTGATTGCCACTTGGAAATTATTTCATATACGTTTGTGTGCCATGTGTTACGAAGATTACGTGATTAGAAATGTAGACTTCGCCTGCACATCATGCTTGTAAAATCCTCCATTTACATCCCGGCATTTGATAATAGATTCGCTTTTCGCGAAGGCTTCGTATTATCTCGCAGGCACTGAACCCGAATGCAGTTGGAAAAGTTGATGACACTGTGTCGCGAACATAGGTCGGCGCGATCATGATCGCGGCAGCCTTGCCAGTGCTTCGTGATCGCACTCATGATCGCGATCATCAGGCTTTGATAAGGCATTGCGATCATGATTGCGCCGACCTATGGTCGCGAACGCTTTGACTTATCCCGCCGCAATCAGTTATCTTGCCTTATTTCCCGTTTTGCCCTATCTTGGATGGATCATTTTTCTTATCCAGTCATCCAAACGGATAGCTGTGTTGACGAAAATATTTATTCCGCACTCCAATCGGGTTGCTTGTCAAAGACGCCTTTTCTTCTTTTACTACGTCTGGGCTAGTGCAACTGTTTGAGAAATATACATGCACTGTGGAATTTAATTCATGAAATATGATAAGTTTTCACAAAAAAATAGTGATCCTTTTTTGTAATCATAGACTGATGTACCATGCCTCTAAATTTCAATGACCGATCCTTCTCCGGCAATTCCATCCTTCGGATGTTGAACTTGTACAGAGTGTAGTCGGGTAAAACCTATTTGATGGTCAGCTCTGATTCCATATGAGAATTCTTACACACAGTGTGGAATATTCGTTTCCTTAGCGATCACTGTTCTCAGTCTAGCCATGCTAAATGCAAAGTGTTTTCATTGTGATGCGTAGAATTCATTATAATGATGACAAAGATTACATTTATTGTTTCAGTTATATGCTTGTTTATTCCGATAAATTACAATTGTCCTATTCCAATCTCTTAAGTTTTCCTTTGTTGTCTTGATTGATGAATTCCGAATGTATTATATAATGATTTCTTATTATCGGTCGCTTGAATGCAGCGTTGATCAATGCAATCGATACGTTGTCGCCCTATTTGTATCGCTTCAGTAACTTGCACTTTTTTGCGACGAATTTGCACAATCTCTTATTGATGTTTCCTTTCTTTGTATGAACGTTCTTGAATGGCGCACAAGACAGTATTACATGAAAATCGTCGGGTGGTCCACCGCAGTTGATATGTTCGTTGAGTTTCAATAAGTGATGATACATCAGACCTTGTGCAACAATATTGAACTTCTGCTCATTCGACATCGTTGCAGGGACTGGTAGAAGAAAATAATTGTGTTGTCGTGTTAGTGGAACATATCATGTGATAAGATTTTATGTACTTTCCATATCAGATATGTGTAATTTCAACAAATCCGTAATGAGTCGTGCGATAATGACCGCTTGTATATGATAATTTGATCTGACTGCTTTCTTGATGAATGCAATGCCCATTGCAATGACTACAATTACATCTCGTCTAGTGTATTTCAATTCTTCGTTAGCAAACCTCAAAAACTCCGCCATCAATCCCAGTGGCCCTTCCGACGTTGATGTGCAGATATTTTTTATAAGTATTGTAGATTCGGCATATAAATTCTTGCACCTTCAGTTCTATAGTCTGTACCATATCTCCGAATACGACCATGTCTAGGACATACTGAAATGCAGCGATAATGGAATCGTTTCGCGGCTCTTCCTTTTCGAAGCAGTTTTTTATCACATCTTCCCATGACTTCTGGTAGCGAGTACAAAATCTGCCCATCTCTTCAATGTAGAGCAATTGTCTCTTCTGTGCGCGTCTATACTTAATTAAAAGCATATCTATGCTCATTTTATTGATTAAAATTTTATTATCTGGTTTAGAATGCTATAATATCCACCTGTCGTGAGTGTTTTGACTTTGTTTCAAGTATTCACTCGACTGATATTCTATTAGTTGTGAAGTTACTGCCTGAAATGATTATTGTCTTGTTATTGTTTCAATTGTTCACTCGATTGACATAAGTAAAAATAATCTCTAAGATGGGAATGCCTCATACCTCTGAGTTGCATTTCACATTTGATATTTCTGTGTGGTTCATCTATATATAGAACTTTCTGTTGCAAGATATTACAAAAATTGATGTAATTAAATTTGTTTCTCGTTTTTGATTGAGTATTGTTGCTGCCATTTAATAATTTGGACTTTCTCTGCATGTTCAATAACAATATCGCATCTGTACAAACTTAGTCGACTTGTCAGCCACTTTGACGAAAGATTTCCGTTTCAAGAAAAGGATACGAAAAGATCGTAATCCCCGCGAATAATGTCGACATCTATTTGCGCTGCACAATAAAATATTTCGCCTTTGATCTTATCTGACCTATAGAACGCCCTGTTTGCTGGACGAAGGAATATAGCCCCCAACCCTTTGAGTGATAAAGCACGGGAGTTGCTTCGTTTTGGTCATATAGATAGAGACATAAAGTCTCCCGGCTTTGAGGAAAAGAGTGAAAACCGCGATGAAAACAGTGCATATTTTCTATGTCTTGGATACCTCTATCAAGGTTTGTAGTGTTTGTTAGAATGAAAATTGTATATTGGTCGATTTTATGATGGTTCAATGATATATTATTTTCCTCTGTTGTTGTTTACGTGTCGCCGCTTAAAGTGTTCCTCTGTTCTTCAGCGTTAAGTCTGTGCCATAGTGTTAAATTTGTAATATTTCTCCTTTTGATAGATTGATTAGCTATTATTTCTCTATGTGTTGGATGGTGCACAGGTTTGGCTCTCTATTAATTGTAGCTGTTGATTGTGTTGTTTCTCGTTATTTCCTTACGTCTATGCAGTTCACTTAACAAGAAATTGATTAATTAAAAGTTGTGTAATGTTGGAATTGCGCTCGAAATGTTATGACAGATATTCACGCTATTGCAATGATGGTTCTCACGTATAGGAATATTAGACTTTTTATAATACAACTTGTAATTTTGTTCGTAATCATATTGATTAAGAATATCTTATTTGATTAAATGTGGTGTCCGTTTGTCGTTTTGATATGGTATTGTGTAGCTATTATTTTCCTACATGTTGAAGGATATGTCGGTTAGGTTCTATATTAATGCTATGTGTTGATTCGAATTATTTTTTTATGTCTGCGCTATTCACTTCATAAGAAACAGATTAATTAAATTTGTGTCATATTGGAATATTAAACTTAGCTTCCATATTGTGCTCGAAATTACTTACATCTATCAGGTTCTCACATCTCAGACTTTTTATAATAAAACTTGTAATTTTGATTGTAATAGTATTGATTAAGAATATCTTCTTTGATTAAATGTGCTACTGCATTTTAATTCTGATTCATTGAAAACTTGTGTGTATGATTACAGTTAATAAAAAATATTGTGTTTGATCCGTGATACCTATTCAATGCTATTGTATCGTACCTGTAATAAGTATATTCTTTGTTACGTGTATTGTATTGTGTTTCTTCTGCTTCAGGTTTTTTGGCTGGGTTTTTCTCCTCCACACAGAGTCACAGCATAATTCCTTGCACTATTGACTTTAATAAATATATTTTCACTTGTACTTTTGTGTATGGCTATCCTTTGCATGTCTATACTTGCATGTAAACCGCCCACTGCACACCTGTTGTACCGGAAAAATTTCTGAGGGAAGTCGGCACTGGTGAAAAAATTGCGAAAGAAGTCGGCACAGGTTAAAAAATACGCTACGATAAGCGCACGCGCAGCCTCCCCCCGCCGGTAAGCGCGCGGACAACCCTCCGCACACGCGCCGCGCGGGAAAAAATACGTGAAGGACTCAGGACATGGCCCAGGGGTCCATGTTGCTAAATCGTCCCCCCTAGAGTACTGCCTGCCCCTTTACTACTTACACTCTCCGGGATTCCTGGTAAACCAGAAGAAATCTCACCTCATTCCCACTCAACAGTTAACCTTCTTAGGTTTCGTGGTTTCAACTACCACCATGACCATAGGCGCCGACTGCGGGGGGGCGCGGGGGCCCTTGCCCCCCCGGAACGTGAACTAGGGGGGGCGCCGCCTCCCCCTGGAGGTCCCGCTAAGAGACTGACACCAGCCTTTGGGGCTCGGCGCGCCCGGGTCAAAAGCGCGAAGAGGCACGAACCCCAAAAATGCATCTTGCAATTTGTAAAATATGTATCCGCCCACCATACTCATTATCACAGTAGAAGGTGAGGCGAAGAAACACAGAGCATGACACAACACATAGCCTGAATTTCGCCCAAAGCAATCAGATCAGTGAAACGAAGCAGTCGAAAAGGTACCAGCAGCTGCCAGTGAGGTGTAACGGTAGGATCTTCGGAATGCATATCCGTTGGGAGCGGGTTCAACTCCCGCTGCTCCATTTCATTGACCATATTCATTATATTGCGCGCATTTCGGGTCAAACACCGAGGATTCAATGCATTTTGTTCCTTTTGCACTCAGTTTTCAAAGGCGTGATGCCTTCAGTTGTGCACATGTTCACTGTTTACGTTCTCTCTGTTCTTTCTTTTTCTTTTGTTTTTTCTGTTCTTCCTTCCTCTTATTCCTATACCAGTTCTGCATACATCATAGGATCCCGCCGGAGTGTGTGATTCTTCAACTTTAGTTTCGGGTTCTTCATTTTTCTTTTTTTTTTTCTTCTTTTCTTTGCCTTTTTCTTCCCCCTTTCACTTTTTTGTTGGAATAACAAGCCGACATCCCCCATCTGGCTTTCTTTTCCTTCCTTTTTTTTTTCTTAATAAACATATCCCCCTCCGTGCCAGAGTACTTACTTCGCGGTGCGCCCTTGCCCCCCCTGGGAAAATGAAAACTCTCCGCCTCTGACCATGACAGTCCATCTCCCCACGGAAAAAGGCATGGCAATAAAGCTCTCCATCGACAATCTACCTCAGCACATCAAAGCAAGGGACTTAGCAAGGTTGATAGGTCGCCTGAACACTACATTTCTGGCAGTTCTAGAAGCTCCCCTCCACCTCAGATCACTCCAGTTTCTCCTACACCAGGCTTTGAAGCAGGGATCATACGAGACCATAATTACTCCTCCTCAGGACTCCTCAGGACTGTAGTGCAAACGATCCAGACATCGTAGTTGGGGGCATGCTCTCAGGGCCAGATGGCCGCCAGTCCGCCAGTGGGCCACCGAACAGATTCTCCACATAAACGAATTGGAATTGACTGCAGCCTTTCTGGGACTCAAGACCCTAACATCGGGGTGTGTTCTACTCCAACTCGACAACAGGGCAGCGATCAATCGAATGGGGAGCACTCGCTCAGTCCGTCTCATTGTACATCTCTCTTATGTACAAACTAAATAAACTCAATATTGGTAACAACGTGTTGATTCCTAACCTATCGATACCAGTTCGTTTCTGCCAATAACCATGACTCAACCCTACTTCCAGTTGCCTCCTGTGCACCTCAGGGGTCTGTACTCGGTCCACTACTCTTTCTTATATATCAACGATCTCCCTGATTCAGTTAAGTCATCCATCAGGCTATTTGCTGACGACTGTGTTGTTTATCGTGAAATCATAAGTGACACGGACATAGAAATCTTACAATCTGATTTGGCAGCAATCACGTCATGGTGTCAGAAGTGGCCAACGACTCTCAATATTAACAAATGTAAACACTTGAGATTTACACGCGCTCAGCACTTAATTGTCCACACCATATTACCTTAATAACATACAGTCAGAGCAAGTAACATCTTATAAATACCTTGGAGTTATTTAACAGGCAACTTATCATGGAAAACACATGTCGAGTACATTACTAACAAAGCTAATCGGACACTTGGTTACTTGAAGCGTAACTCTGCCCGCGTCCCTAGCCACCTTAAACTAACTCTCTATACGTCTCTAGTTAGACCCCAACTTGAATATGCCTGTGTAGTGTGGCACCCTCATCTTTTCTCGCTCACCAAATCACTGGAACAAATACAGAACAGGGCTGCACGTTTCATACTTAGTAATTTCCATCGCACGTCGAGTGTGACATTAATAAAACAACATTTATCGCTATTGACACTTGAAGCACGACGAAAAATCGCCCCCCTCGCAATGTTTCACAAAATCTACTTTCACAACCTTGCACTTAAACGTGAATTAATATCTCCCTCGCATTACAAGTCAGCTAGATTAGATCATCTGCATAAAGACCTTGTCCCGTCTGCTGTGACGAACGCGTTCGCCAATTCATTTATCCTCCGCTCATCAGCTGCTTGGAATCACCTTCCCTCAACAATCTGTAACATTACTTCCATCATGCAGTTCCATGTCGCACTAACGGATCTTTAGTTCTACCTCGATTTGTTTTGCTTATGTGTGTGTACGAGTAGCGCGCTCCTATTATTACATTATTGTATTACAACCCGCTCCCCTCTGCAGTGTATACCTTGAGGGTAACATAAATAAATAAATAAATATGATAGCGCTGCAATTGTGGTCTTGGTGCCTGAATCGGGGTCTAACAGTGAGGGCCCAATATATCCCAGGCAGCCTCAATATCAGGGCAGATCAAGTGTTCATTTCGACAGCAGCAGCCGGAAGTTACACACACAGGTTTTTCAGACTTTCACACTTTAGTCAGTCTTTGGGGACGCATCCTTGTGGACCGCTTTGCCGATCTCTAAAATTACCAAGTCCCACATTATTACAGTCGGAAGCCAGATCCAGGAGCCGCGGGTATAGATGCCTTCGCTCAGTCATGATCGGGACCAGGCATCTATGCCTTCCCTCCCTTCAGCCTAGTGAGCCACTGTCTTCAGCAGATGCTGAGCTCGGACTCCTCGATTATCCTGGTGGCTCCAATTTGGCCATCTCAACCTTAGTATCCATCCCTACTTCGTTGCGCCTCCCAGGAACCCTGTGTTATTCCATCCCTTCCAGACCTCCTTGTCAATCCGCTGGGCCTAGTACACCCCCTGATCGGCCAGGGCCTTCAGCTGGCAGTGCGGCACCTGTCCAGCAGCTCGCTCTGCAGACAAGCCTTTCTGAGGATGCTGTCTCGCTCATCGCTGCTTCCTGAAGGACAAGATCAATGCGGGCATACGACTCCTATTGGCGGAAATGAAATAGCACGTGTGGTGAAAGGGCGGTCAATTCCCTTTCTCCCCCTCTGAACCAGGTTCTTAATTTCTTGGCACATTTACGTTTCAGTGAGCACTTAGCATACAGGACAATTTGTACCTACCGGTCAGCTTTACCGCAGACAATTGGCCATTGTGATGGCTAGCTTCTGGGGGAGCATCCAGCGGTCACAAGGCTACTCGAGGTGCTTTTAACCTGAATCCCCCTCGTCCCCGTTACTCCTCAACCTGGCCAGTGGAAGTAGTCACAGCTCTCATCTCTTCCTTAGGTTCGTATGACTCTCTCGCCCTGCGTCTCTTGACCTACAAATTGCCAATGTTGTTGGCTTTGACCTCTGCAGGTCGCTCGGCAGACCTCCGATTGCTGTCACTACAGGGCATCAAGCGTCAGGAGTCTGGCTGGGAACTGATTATGAACGGGCTGCGGAAGACTTCTCGTGCATACAAACCCTGGCCATCAGTCTTTGTCCCAGCCTTACGTCATGATCCACTTCTCTGTCCTGTGAGCTGTCTTCAGTCTTACAATGCACGTACCTTCCCCCATCGTGGTGGAGCAATGCAAATTCTCCTGACCACTCAGAGACCTTTCAAGCCAGCAGCCCGCGATACGATAGCACAGTGGTTGAAACGGCTCCTGGCAATGGCTGGTGTTGACACTTCAATCTTTAAGGCTCACTCCACGCGAGGAGCTGCTACCTCCAAAGCACAGACTAAGGAGGTTTATGTAGCGGAAATCATGGAAGTGGCGGATTGGTCCTCAAACACAGCCTTCAATCGCTTCTACCGTCGAAACACTTGCGCGAGAGCAAACTTTGGCACCCAAGTCCTGTCCTAACCCTGAAGTTAAGCTTTGAACAAGCAGTTGTAAACCCTGATAGTAAGTGTCGATCGTAGCCGAAGTATAATTACCTGTTATGGAGAACGGTACGTACCTGAAGTTAGAGCAGGAATTATACGAGGTGTAGAGACACTATCAGGGGGTCTTCCCGCCCATGTATGTATATCCCACCCAAGTTAATATTTCTGGGTTGGTTTCTCTGTTTTGTCGTTGCAGGCCATGGGTACCGGTAGGACATGCCTAATCTGGAAATAAAATTTTTGTCTTCTCCACTTACTTTGGTGTCTTCGCTGTAATTTCTTCACTCTGACAGCCCGCAGTTCGAACGACAAGGGGAGATTAGGGAAGGATGCTTATAGTGAAGGTGGTGCCATCTGGGGTCTGCCAATTAAAACTTTAGCTTTTAACTTGATGCCCGACCAGCAAAAAGAGGAAAAAGCACTTGTAAACCCTGATAGTAAGTGTCTCTCTACACCTCGTATAATTCCTGCTCTAACTTCAGGTAAGTACCGTTCGCCAGAACAGGTAATTATCCATTCTAAAGTTGGACTTCTTTTGTCAGTATGTCTGCCGCTAAGATGTGGTCGAGCGTCTTCATCTTGTCCTGAGCCGGATGTGCTTGCAACCATTCCAGGCGGTGAACTTGACAGGCTTCCTCCACGATGCCACGAATAAATTCGCTAAGTTCTTCGTTTTTTGTTTTTCCTTGTCGACGAGAAACGCAGAATAAACCACACATGGCGTTTTCCACGTATCGGTCAGAATGATGACGCAAGCGCACTGCACGCTGCCTTTATACAGCATTTTCGGGAAGCCTCAGAATAGCAGAAGTGCTTGCTGGCAGAACTGATGGGCCGGAAGAACCGCTTGTTGGAACAGACTGCCGGTATTATACATATTTTAACTATGAAACGACATTGAATAAAGAACGGGCAAAGGTGTGTATATGAATAAAAGTATGCCACGAAATGCAAATTTTTGGCCACCCGTAGCGTTTTTCTTGCTATTTGCCTGTGTTCGCTGTCGTTACTAGGCCTAACAGGGACGACGAAACATAGTATTTTCAGGTAAGCATCGACACTGGAGCGTAATCTAAATGTGATTTGCAAGATAACTGCAACAGAATGTACACTTACGGAATAAAATTGAACTAATTTGTGAAAAAATTTGTCATGAAATCCTCGCTTCGCCGTTCCAAGCTACTCCGCCATTTTCGGGAAAATTTTGGTGTCATGGCGGTCCGCATAGGAAACAGCAGCCAATGAAAAACGCTGAACTTGATTGACAGGTCGAGACTCTTTTTTAGGCTCCTCCTAATGGCCAGACTCCCTTTGGCATACACGGCACTGGTGGAAGGAGAGAGCGAAACCGAAACGGGGAGCGCTCGTGAAGAGATGACCGCTGGATGCCGGCCGGGCGCAGAGTGCGCTAGGAGCGCGAGCGAGCATGCATAGCGGCCGCGGTGAGGCGCTTAAGTCAGAGGAGGCACAGTAAACGGGTTTCGCCGCCGCGAAAATAGTGTCGCCGCTGCCATTTCCCGCCAAATTCCGGCTAATTACTTGTCATTGGCTCCGGTCCCCCACGTGACCTTTCTCGATCATGATTGGCTGAGACTCATTTAACCGGTGGATTCGCCCGCGTTCGTTTCTCTGAGGCGCCGACCCATCTAACCGTTGTGGGCAGACCTGTGATTTCGTTTCGTGGATTTCGAAGATGTTCGAGCCATGGACAAACGCCTGAATGAAAGGTAGACAAACGTATGATGCATGTCAGTGATCAGACGTTTAATACTGTCGCCTAACTGTGTGCATGGAGGTACGCCTTGTCCCGTATTACATCACTTTCTGCCGGTTATCAGTCATGATCTCGTTGATGATTCTGCGTGGCGTTACTTGTTGCGTTTTGTGCCGCTATTTGAATGTGTCTGATGTTTAATACACTGGTGTGCATGAAAAGGAAAACAGCATGCATCGCGTACGCCGGGCTCCTCGAATTTTGTCATTAGTCGACATTAGGCGCGTAACGGTTTACACTTACATAGCGTATTCAGCCAATTAATGTTGCCTGTGTTCAGGTTTACAATATCATTAACAGGTTCCTTTTTTTTTTCATTTAGACGCCGACGGCTGTTCGTGGCCCTGCGATCCGCGAGCATGTGGCCCCTGTCACCTGAAAATTCTACAGTTGTGCTGGGATGAAGCGGATGGCTTCTGCGACTCATCACGTGCTATATATGTGTATAATAATATCTACTTTCTCCAAACCGAATAGGTTCCCTTAAGGATTGTATAACATGATAGTCACGCTTTCTGTTGCTCGGCACTATTTATTCTTTATTTATTCTACAGTATTCTGTAATAATCGTGTAGATTTACTTGCATTCAAATGTTGCTTCTTGTTTATATGTTTACCGTGTCAATAAATTTGTACATGTGAATTCCTTCGTCTTCTGGATTTTCATTTTCTGCTGCTCGATAATATTAGCAGATGGCCTGGCGAAGCGCTCGGAACAGGGGGGGGGGAGAGAATTCGAGTGAGAGGGTATGGAGAGGGCACGCAGCACGCATGCGCAGCTCGATCAGCCAGAGCGCGCTTTTTGGCGCCGTTTTCCGGTTACTTTGTCGTGATTCGTTACGGATCACGTGGTCAAGGGGGCGGTGGTTTTCGTGGCGAAACTGTGGTAGCTACAGCTGCACTCCACTGCTTAAGTCACTTACGCGCTGGCTCTTGTGTAGTGCGTACGTGCGGTCGGTCGCTCCGCTGTCCTCGCGCTGCTTCAGTTGAGACTTGACAGTCGTCGGGATCGGACGCGCTGTCGCCGCGGGGCAAATGCTGAGTGATTTGCCATGCCTAATGTTTCCGCGTTGTTTTACCGCGCACGTGTTAAGCCTTTTGTCGCATGTTTGCTGTAATGGATAGGCCTTATTCCTGGTACACACATGTTTAGACTTGTTTAGCGGTGACCAGTAGCGGCCTTTTGTTCGCGTTGTCGCATGTTTAGCATTGTGTGCCAAGCGTTTTGCGGTTCCCGCCTTGTGTTAGCCATTGAACTTTGTAGTGTTGTGCGGTAAGGCTGTAGCCTAATCAATCACCTTAAGCCTTTCCCCTGATGTGTAGCGTTTTCTGCGTGCTGACGCATGTTTGCCGTAGCGGTTAGGCCTTTTCTCCGCGCTCTCGCATGCCGAGACTTGTTGAGCGTATTGCAATTTTACCTGCCGCTAGTATCTTGTTCTCTGTCTTTCTCGCATAGAGCTATATGATGGTGGCACCATCTGGTGTGATGCTTTGCAACTAGGTGGCCACCTGTTGTCGATCTCTGCAACTACCGGCCGTCAACAACCAACATGGCGGGTGCTGGTCACTGTGGTGTTCCTGAGCGGTTTCTTCGCCACAGCGTCGTTGGTTTTCGAATAAATTGTTTATCTCCACTCTATTTCCATAGATTTTTTCTTTTTTCATGGACACTCGTTGTCCACAACTGATCTGAACACGATTTACATGCTCCCCAATTAGTGTGGTGACTCACTGGATGATGCTGATTACTGTGGGGGTCCCAATTAGCTCGAATTACTATTAAACAGTGTTTAAGGCAAGTTGTGGGCTAAGAGTGTCCATCCCATAATTCTGGTTAGCAGTTGTGAGCAAATGTGACGGTGTCTCTTCATTGTTTGTTTCTCGGCACTGTTCTTATGTTTCACGTGTGTCACAACCTAACTCTTTTTATCTTCCTTTCGTCCATGCGTGCGAGTTTCAAAATGTCAAACACAAGTAAAATATGGCGGGAGACAGATTGTGTCAGCATTCTCCTATCTGCGCATCAGCATGTTCTGCATGTGTCTGGGTCCAGCACACAGGACAGCTCAGGGCTTGCGCACTTTCACGTGTATGTGGCTTCTGCGCACTTGCATGGTTGCCATCACAAGTGTATCCTGGCTACATGTTAAGCCACAGGTTATGGCCCTGACTGAACTAGCCCTAGCAGCTTCTTTAACTGTGTGTGTGCCTGCTCTACATGAACTCTGCAAGGTTGCACTTGTATGGCTTCACACCCATGTAGGTCTTCTTGTTACAATGCAGGTTTCTGCTGTGCCTCCGGTCAGCAGAACAGAGAATACTGTTTTCTGGCTTCTCGCCTGTGGCCGTCCGCTTGTGATATTCTGCAGGACAGAGACCGCACTTGTATCGCACCACAAGTTCGTGCTGTGGATGAACACTGCAAGACTGATGTTGCAATTTTATGGCTGCTCACCCGTGTGTGTTCGCTTGTGACATGACAAGGTTGTGCACTTTCTGAACCCTGCTGGACAGAGATTGCACATGTATGGCTTCTCGCCCGTGTGTGTCTGCATATGCTGCTGTAGGTTCCCGCGCCTGCTGAACTTCGCAGGGCAGACATCGCACTTGCATGACTTCTCACCCGTGTGTGACCGCTTGTGCTGCTGTAGGGTCCCGCTCTGGCTGAATACTGCATGGCAGACATCACACTTGTATGGCTTCTAGTTCGTGTGTGTGCGCTTGTGATGCAACTGTCCGCTCTGACTGAACTTCGCAGGGCAGACATCGCACTTGTATGACTTCTCACCCGTGTGTGACCGCTTGTGATGCTGTAGGGTCCCGCTCTGGCTGAATACTGCATGGCAGACATCGCACTTGTATGGCTTCTAGCTCGTGTGTGTGTGCTTGTGATGCCATAACTGTCCGCTCTGACTGAACTTCGCAGGGCAGACATCGCACTTGTATGACTTCTCGCCTGTGTGTGTCCGCTTGTGATGCTGTAGGTTCCCACTCAGGCTGAACTCTGCATGGCAGACATCACACTTGTATGGCTTCTCCCCCGTGTGTGTCCGCTTGTGCTGCTGCAAGTGAGTACTCCGGCTAAACTCCGCAGGGCAGACATCGCACTTGTGTGGCTTCTCACCCGTGTGTGTCCGCTTGTGATGCTGTAGGTTCCCACTCAGACTGAACTCTGCATGGCAGACATCGCACTTGTATGGCTTCTCACCCGTGTGTGTCCGCTTGTGCTGCTGCAGGTGCCCCCTCTGACTGAACTCCGCAGGGCAAACATCGCACTTGTATGGCTTCTCGCCCGTGTGTGTCCGCTTGTGCTGCTGTAGGATCCCGCTGTGGCTGAACTCCGCAGGGCAGACATCGCACTTGTATGGCTTCTCGCCCGTGTGCGTTCGCTTGTGACACCTTAGGTATCTTTTATGACTGAACACCGCTGGGCAGACACTGCACTTGTATGGCTTCTCGCCCGTGTGTGTCTGCTTGTGCTGCTGCAGGCGAGCACTCCGGCTGAATTCCGCAGGGCAGACATCGCACTTGTGTGGCTTCTTGCATGAATCTGTCCGCTTGTGCTGCTGTAGGTTCCCGCTCAGGTTGAACTCTGCAGGGCAGACATCGGTCTTGTATGGCCTCTTGTCAGGATACTTCGCCACGTGGTTCTTGTCACTTCCAGACCACGAGAATGCAGAGGGACAGGTGTTGCACCCAGAACCCTTCTCTCCCTTCTGAACATCCACTAGAAGAGCAGTGGGACACTTTTCAGACTCATTGTGATAGTGTGCAAACATGTGGCATTCGAGGCTGGCTTTTGACATGCATGCAATTGCACATGGCTTACTCTGGTCTCGATGTCGCTCGAAGGACTGGTCATTCATAGTGACTAGTGCAGTGGTGCCGGGCTGCAGTTCAACTGTTGTTGTGCTGATCTTGAACTGTGCACTTGAAGTGCAACCTGAATATTCTTGATCACGAGTGCCTCTGGGCTTGTCCTTAATATGGAGCGTATCCGTACTTTTTCTTGCGTCTGAAATTTCATTAATCGGACATTATGAGAGCATGCCAGTCCAGGCGCATCTCTGATTACCGATCTTTGAAAAACTAGGTGGCACAACATTCGCATTGCCTTCTCACACTGTTCGCATTCCAACTCCACAAATAATCCCCAATGTGCACGATTGAGGCCGCAAGCTCAAAGCAGCTTGCCCCACACTCCGGTATTTGCTGAGAGGTAAAGTGTAGCACTTTCGGACAAAACAACGTGAACTGGATCTGGGACAGCCACAGCATTTTGTTTCGTTTCTTTTCTTGTATGAGTATTTTTGTTTCGTTGTAATATAATTAGGTTATGCTTATTTTTCTCGAATCAGTGATGACTGTACTCTGTTGTGCAATTTTTAGTAAATCTTCATATTGCTCGAATACCTCAAAGCTGTACTTGTGCATACTGCGTACTTAGGGTTCGTTGTTTTTGAGTTATACCGGATTTTTCACGATAGTTTCCTCCGAACAAGATTTCCAAAACTCGGGTAAAAGACGACATCTACCCAAAATCCTTGTGGTCCTCCAACTCGCCGTACTAGGTATACCTTCGGAAAAGTGAATCATAATATCAGCAAAGAGAGCTATTTGTGACAACCTATTTTTCTTCCTTTTATAATCCCGTCCTGCAGGGGTCAAAGACGAGGTTTTTGTGGAGCTCAAGTAAATATTTGAATACCGCTGTCATTCACTGCCCAAGTTCCCAGCGGAAATATAAAGACACTTGTTTCTCGTCCCAGTGTCACAGCAGTGGCTCGTTTCGTATGCCTTTCGTTTTACCCGAAAATTCCCCGATAACATATCAAACAGAGCTCGTAGCGCCTGATTTCTTCCCGAATTGTCGTGTGCAAATGGCACCCGATTATCCCCCCCTCCCCCCAGAATTTGAAAAATCATAAAACCTGAAAACAAAGAACCCTATGTGTACTGTGCTGGTGGTGATCGATTACTACAGATGATAGTACTGGCAATACAGAGAGAGATGGAATTATGAAATGGGGCTTGCCAGCTATGAGTCTGAGCTCTAGTCAAATGCCAACTGAAAGTGTCATGAAATGGTGAGAAGTTATTACATACGATCAGAGGTCGCTTGTCAGGATGGTTTCTCGGAGGATGTCAACTTGCTGTACTAGCAGTTCTATAATATGCTACGGCATGTTTTCAGATGCGTGTTTCAAGTGCACGCACTAATATATAAAAGGGACGTTGATCTCGTTCATTTTTTAACCTATTCTTCAATTCGATCTCTATGCAATTTGATATCAACTTTCGCATTCCTGTCACAGTCCAATTCCGGAGTCAGCTCAAAAACTTAGCACGTCTTACCACTTTTCCGTTGAAAGTACCATGCTGGGACTGCAACACAACAACAACAAAAAAACCTTCACTATAAAATAATGAACCCCTTAATTATCGATTGTACGTCTGATGCATTTGATTCGAAGTTTCGGATTATTGTAACTGAGAGTGGTGTCCTGGGAACGCCATGGGTATTTCAATGGGGGGGGAGGGGAGTGTCCGGTAGTTCATGAACGTGCGCAACGGTTTATTAGAACGAGATTGTCTGGCCGCACCACACTACAGACTGGCTCAGAAGTGCCGGCTGTGCTGCTGGCGTGTCAGGGATATTTACTTATTAAATGTTAAGTGTTAAGTGTACTTATTGCTCATAAGTGCGTGTCTCAATAAAGTGATCCTTCCGCACTAGGAAAGAGGAAGCAAGGAACCAATCCGTGTAATGGTATGCGCAAATGTAACCGACACAAAACGATGCTGCTTACTCGCCGTAAGAAAGGAAGCCTTGGATGATGTAAAACCCCGAGACTAGGGAGCACGGGGGGCCAGACAGAACGCTATGTCTGAGAACTGAACTCACAGCTGAAAACTTTCCTTCACAGCCCACAATTGTGTACACAACAGAAGGAATGAAAAACCACACAGTTGAGGTGCAAATAAGAGGTCAATAAACCTCTACCCGACAAACGTCATCATGATGTTGGTAGACAGACCGAAACCAAAACAGATCGGAAGGGGAAAGCTGGGTTCCATGAATTAGCAAAAAGCAGTCATAACACACCGCATGACACTGCAAAAGCCAGCGATTGTTGAACCAGTCATGATACATTTGCGAAATCATAAAAGTCTCAGTCATGGCATGACTGAATACAAACTGAATACATTTACCGTATTTTCACGCGTATTAGCCGCGGCTTATGTGAGATTTTTTTGTTTTTCGCGGACGCTCTGCGGCTTATCTGATGGCTATTTTTCCCTGGTATTTTCCCCATACCCCGGATTAAACGAAAGGGCCGACGGTGCCTCATGTTTTTCGGAGCAGGACCGCCCTGCCAGTGCACGAACAATACCGAACAGGGGCGGGTCCACATTCGAGTGGACTGACCTTCCGAATACATTCCCCCACCCAGCTTTAACAAAAGGGGTGACAGTGATTAATGTCTCCTGGAACACCACTAACTTGTCAATCCACGAAAAACACGCAACAAGGGCACAATCCGATCTTAGTAGAACACTAGAGCTGACCTCCTTTGTTATACATTATGCCGACCCCGGAATGTGGACCACAGGATTTATGGCCTTCCCTACGGTCCCCTTTGTCGGCAGACCCACAGGAAGGGTTCAATACACCTGACATCGGGATAAAACGTGGTCAGCTAAGCGTCAGTTCTCATTTGACCAGAGCAGCAGCATTCGTGGACACGGGCACAACAGTTAGAGGTGAGGCATGGCTCCAACGCGGAGGCACAGCTACGACACCGGCTTCAAACTAAAAGTAGTCGACGTCGCGCACCAGTACGGGAATAGGGCAGCTGGCAAGGAGTACGGCGTCGACGAGCGTTGAGCGTCTCTATTGATTTTGTTTGTGGAAGCGTCGCGTCGTATTACCCGCGGCTTATCTGCAAAAACATTTTCAAAATGTATCTAAAAACGAGTCCTGCGGCTTATCTGCGGTGCAGCTCATACGCGTGAAAATACGGTACACGTGTTGCTTGGATTAAATTGGGTAGCGATTGAATTAAATTGGTTGGTGTCTGGATTAATTTGGTTCACCACTGGATTAAATTGGGTAGCGCTTGGATTAAATTGAGTGACCAATGGGTTAAAATGAGCGGTAAAACCTGTAGATTATAGTCCTGTTGCGCTGGGCCAGGTGGCGCAGCAAACCTTGTGTGTCAGCGCCGCTAGTGGCGACCTTTTCAACACACGGCCGCTCCCTAGCAGACGACACTCGGTCTACGCTGGCTAACTTGCTGTGGCGTTATCGTTTATCATCTGTTTTCCGGATAGAAAAAAGTCGAAAGGATCGACAAATTATTTCTAAAAATGTCGCTGAAACATGTGTACAATGCGCGGCACGATGCACATATGCAGAACGCGTGTATGTCGCGAATGATGCTGTTTGTTAGGGCGTTTAGTGTGCTTCTCTGGTGCACTGGGGGTGCCAAAGTATAAATTTCATTCTGAGAAAACAAGAACGTGGCAAAGATGAATTCGCAGGGTGCTCATCGAATTCAATGGGGACTTAACAAAACGCTCGCCGTTATAATTGAAGATAGTTGAACAATATTAACGGGACATCTAAAAGAAACACAAACTGTTTTGTGGTTCAACACCCAAATAGTTGCTCTTTCCTGGGACCTCTGAGCAAACTTCTCGACTATTTAGATTTGGAATCAGCTATCATATGTCTGCCTCGTTCAAACATTGTTGTGCACATATACACGAGGCTATATATTGTATATGTATATGTTTGTAAGAGCTCCAAAGAGCTCCGGCTATATTTTTCCTTGTATATGTATACGTGTATATGGAGTTTCTGGTGACGACGACCCAGTGAAAGAATTGATAAAAACAAGTGAGCTGGTGTGTGTAATTCATGACAGTAAGACCCGGAGACTAGGAATTAACGACGAAAACAGACACATACAGATGTCTCCAAACTCTGTCTGTGTGTGTCTGTTTTCGTCGTCCCTAGACTCGAGATCTTACTGTCACGCAGCGACAATTATCCGAAGCATCGGTTGCACAGTCGACCTTTAAGATAAAAAGCAGAAAACTGCAAAGCAAGTACAAGAAAACGAAAAGTATATCTGGTCAAAGTTTTTGTGTTCTATTTCATGAGAACGGATGCCGATATTTGTTTACTGTAATAATTATATGAAGGCAGAAAAATAGGCGATGTCAAGTTGCCGGTGATGAGTAAATCAAAGAGTGATATTAAACGGTAGGAGCAACTTATTTATTTACACATGGTAACAAGTCTTTCGTGTACGAGACTGCACTTCTTCAGGTTACACAATAATAATTATACGTGGATATTACATAGCCGCAATGTAAGTCTATGACTGAAAACGGTAAACGGCGGCAGCAGTCAGGAATAATTTTTTCAGGGCTTCATATTTTAAGAATTAGCTAGTTCTGGAGTACGAAAGACAATACAACCGCCTGCATATCGCCGGCTGCCGGAATAGCGCTGCCAGTCGGGGACATTTCTTTCGGGAACATCTTTTCCGGGGACTTTTCTTGGGCGGGCAAGTTTTTGCCGTAGCCATCTTCTTGCTGCTATGCGTACGACACAACAGCAGTTTGCGATTTTTTGTAGAGTTCGATTCCATTCAAGTGAAGTTCGATTTCGAAAAAAAAGAAAAAGAAACGGCGCACTCTTTGACGCGTCCTACCCGTTGCTATCAGTTATGCATACGGGGCGAGAGCGGCCGCATGTCGTAGCATTCCGACGGTAGGGGTCAGAGTGGCGCTCCAGTCGCCCTCCTCAAACTTTAGCGCAACAGCCCTATAACGACATGTCATGGAATCCCTTCCCAGCGCCGCATTTGGAAGCTAGCGTGGCGCTACTCATCGTCCCAGTTATTGCTTCCTCAACTTCTACAATACTTTGTACTTCAGCTTACCTTAGTATTTCTGTACAAGCGGTGGATATTCCACGGAAGATGTTTCATTCTGAGGTTGATCACCATCATTCTACGCTTTTCCCTAGGAACTATTACTGTCGTCTGCTATGGTAGTTGTACGTACGCTTCTGCGCGTTCAGACTTCAAATTTCCATCGTTCAATCGCATGGAGGAATGCCCAATCGTGATGCAGATCTCGCGTGCCGATGAGTTTGTGCCCCTAGGTGATTGTGCGGACGGGCTCCTCATAGGGGTTGCCGTTATAATCTAGTAGGTCGTGGTTGCCACTGACTATAGGTGGTGTTGGTTGGGGTTAAGATCCCGAAGTACTGGCACAGCGAATATTGCAATTGATGCTGCTCTGACATTCCAGCCCTCACTGGCGCCAGTGAGGCAGCGGACGAGAAGTCACGTGCTTAAAGGTACTGTAAAGCAGTAGACCAGCATGATATGCCGGTGATGTGAGTAGAGACTTTGTTGCTTCTAAATACCATATGCGGAACCATACGACCGACAACGCGCTATAAATATTTTTAATTTGCCATGAAAAATGCGGCGTAGTGGAGCGGTGCGACGCCTGGTGTCAAACAACCCCCTGTACAGCGGGCAACACTGAAAATTGGTATTACACACTATTACATCGGAACTTCGTTATTTTAGTAACCATATTATTAGTTTCCCTGTTTACCTATGCATTCTGAAACCCCTGTTAACAGTGTTTTTTGCGAAGTAACCCAGCGCTGGCCCCTGTTCGATGGAGGCTCCCCCTACACTGCTGCGCCTGCGCGCTCCTTCTGTTCGCGGCCTCTTTCCAACGAACGAACTCTCTCTGTGAACCTCTGTGAACAAACAAGTCCCAACGCTCTCTGGCTTCTTGAACGTCTGACACATTTTTTTCAACAGCTCAGCATTTCATTTCAGTTCGCTTATCCGTTTATCCTCAGATGTGGATCGTTGTGTGGATTGTAAGGGCGGATTATATGGTGGATTGTTATGTCGGGCCCAGTGTTATACGCATGCAATGTGGTTGCCGCCGTATGTGGCAGGAGTACGATTCATTTCGAATACCTAGTACAGTGTTGCCCATAATCTTTAATTGTAATTTTCTAAATAATTGCACCGTCGATTGGAATGAAACTTGCGCAGTTTTTGTCCAGGTGGCTTGGACTATCGAATAGCCACCCTAAATGACATTTGGTCGGTGCTGCTTTACAGTACCTTTAACGGCTGCCAATGGGAATGGACGCAACTCTGAGCTGTGTGGAGCGCACACATTGCTCGGGAGTGCGTTTAGGGGCTTGTCTCTCGCTAAGTACGACACGGAGAAGAGTACCTTTATCTTCAGTATATTCCAGCATACGGTACAAGGCTCCCATGAAGTAACCCGTGAACCACATCCACGAAGGTGTTCCAACATCTTTAAAGTTCAGATATGCCGATTTTGAAGTGCCGCAGAACTGAGCGATACTCGCGCTGTGTGTTCGTTAGCGAAGACTGAATATGTGTGCGAAATGTCTTGGTCCAACTGTTCGTAGTTTTTTAGGAAACATTTTTTTTAGTTCTCAAGCCCGTCCGTCAGACCGTCGGCAAACCCTGCGCACTGGCGCACCGACGTCACTGCTCTCGGTTTATCTGTCTTTGGCTTGGCATGAACTCTTGGCTTGGCCGCTTGGCTTCTTTCGTTTCGTCCTCTGTGCATCGTACATCACGACCTACTACTATACTAGAGACCTGGACATCCGCAAAGCTCCCCTGAGGTAGTAGTTCTGGCAATCGCCGCTTGGCTATGGGATTTGGCGCTAGTTCGCACTATTCGTTACCACGTGACTTGCCGAAACCACGGCAATGCATGATGGGCTGAGTTGACAACGACGACGAAGCAGTGAGAGAGAGAATAGCGCGTGCTTAGCAACAGCTTGGTAGCACGAAAGACGGTGGCAAGGGCGGCAGCAACATTCCCTCTCCCCAATAATGCTATGTGGCGCTTGCAGTGGCCACTACCGTAACTATCCCATGACCCGGCTCTCCCATAGGCGATTGCCAATTGTCCAGGTCTCTAGTATAGAGTAGGTCGTGTCGTACATAAGCGAACAGCTGGTATGTTGTTGCTAAGCTGGAAACAAAGCATGTGAATATTTTTTGGGCACGGCGTCGTTTGGAAAGTGCATTTCCTTGTTCTGACCTTGCCTTTTATGGGCTGGAGCGATATGATACGTGATATGCCACAGCGTTAGTTGCGGTCTACCTCCACCAACAGGTATGACAATATGACGTTATAATTTGAGTATTCACCTATGTTCAACTTTTCATGTGCGCTCGCATGCAGACGTCTTGACACCACTCAAGCTCAATTGGTAGAGCCCTGGACCGGTAATCCAGAAGATGTGGGTTCGATCCCTACAGCTGGCTAACCTTTTCAGTGACTTTCATCTTTCGTCGTTGATATCTTAGGCAATTTGAGGCTTTGTTTGTATCTGCCCCTTCTATGTTGTTCCAGCCTCAGAACATCAGTTTCTCTCTTTTAAATCTGCCCTCAAAGTTACAACCTGTGCTTTCAGGGTGGAAAACAAAGGTCGCCATTCCGATTAGCTGCTATCTCTCAGTTCAAGCACTTTTGCTGTCTGGACACTGGTTCCTTTGGATGGGGTGTTACAAGCTTCACTGTCTGATATAGAAGGTACGTTACATTAGTTCAGTTAATCTGTCTTTTGCACATTTTTGTTACTGTTAGCTGGATTACTGTTGGACATACAATCCTTTGACACACCGAAGCTGATGTCGCCTCTGATAACGTTTGAGAATTTCCAGTGTCATCAACATCCATTGAGGAAGGTGTCTTTACTATCTGTGAATCTTTAATTGAAGAATAGCCCAGAATTCATGTTAACATTGTCTGCTCTTATTAATTCACTGTCTGTCTTATGAGAGCTAAGAAAAATGGAAACTATTTATTTGTCACAACTTCACACTGGATGTGGTACTGGATTGACATGTAAGCTAAATTACCTGGATTCTACAATAATTGTGTTGAACTTGGTGCATTACCGTGGGCAATGCCACATTCATTACATTTTTAGTGGGTCCGGTGCACAAATACTGTGTGCATACTGCATACATACATACTGTTCGATAGGCAAAAATACCTGAGCAGTGCTGTGTAGTCTTTTTACCCAAAGTCTATACTCTTACTGCAAAGTCACACTACGTAGAACAGCAATGTGCAGGTATGCTGCGATAGAGATTCACAGCAGAAAGAAGACTGTTGAGAGCATCTAAATTTTAATGAGACGAGACTTTCGTGCACATGGCTGCTCTTGTTAACATGAAGTTACAAAATCCCAGAATATATAAAACATGTTGTAATGTAGAGAGCGAGGGCTGGTACAGACATAAAAATAATTATACAAGCATATATAATAAAATAAAAAGGGGGTGCAACTCCTCCCTCAACTCCACTCGACAACTCAATAACTCTACTTGTTCTCTACCTTACAACATGTCTTATATATTCTGGAATTTTGTAACTTGATGTTAGACCTCAAGAAGTACAGCCTTCTGTGCGAAAGTCTTCTTTCTGTTGTGCACAATCATTATAAAGTAAACATGACTATCCATTTCTTGCCATTAAATGCTTTTTCTTTCTTTCTTTTTTTCTGCAGTGATGAGCAACCATAAGGACACAAGGCAGAAAGGGAGTCTCTTTGGGATGACAAACCCTCATCACCTCATGAGGATACAATGGTCGACGAATGGTTCATGTTCTCAAGCACATCGAAACTTCAACAAATAATTCATGAAAAAGCCAGTCAGTGCTAGCACCAGGAATTGAACGTGGACCGTCCTGCTACCAGTCAGAGATGTTACATTTCAGGCACTAATTGACTTTTGGTGAATTACTTGTTGGCTTTGTCCCCAGGTGGAGCTTGCCACAGCTCATTTGCCTATCTGTTAATGCTGTGGCGTGTGTTGCGTTTTTCTCTTTGTGTGTACCAGACTCGGAATGGTTAATCAGGTCGGGTACGTTTCATTTAGACATGGCAAACATAAAGTGGTGTTTCTCAACACAACTTAGCAGTGACCTTCATGCATTACTGCTACGGCCATTAAGCGTGAATGGAAAGCTGCACATTATGCATGATTTAAAACCCCAAGACTAGGGAACACGAAGGGACAGACACAAACACGTCCCTTTGTGTTCCCTAGTCTCGGGGGCTTTACATCATGCATCATCTTCACCAGCTCGCTTGCTACCTAGCCATTTTTTCTGCAAATTATGTTCACTCTACTTTTATCGTGTGCTATGTAATCTTGTTCAAGTTCTGTCAAATGAGCGTGTAATGCTATAAAAAAATTCAGTACACTCTATGTGGGTTGAATGGTAGCGCATGAATGCAGGAAGGAAACTGTCATGTTATGGCAAGTGTTTATGTATTGTACATTTAACTACTAATTTTATTGGTTAGCTTTCGCCGGCGTATCATGTCAAGCCATGTTATATTAATTTGGAACATGTTCTTCTTAGTAGCCAGAACAGCTGAAACACAGTGAGAACATAGCCCGTGTGTGTTTGTCTTTTCCACCGCAGCCCTTGGCTTTCCTCCCTGATGGCTACACATGTCAGGGATAGGTTTCAGAACCGGTAGTTCCGGCCAAGTGTGAATTGCTTTTCAGGGGATCATCACGCTGGCAGATGAAACATATGGTTTAAATTATTTGCAGGACAGGAATTGCGTAGCTTCACACAAATACCACTACTACGACGTAAGAGTGGTTTCAAATCTAGCTTTCTTGTGTTCCCGACATTATTGCACAAGATGTAGTATCCACTATGATCCTTTATATGGGGGGGTTATGTACAGTGCAATCAACAGATGCAATTTACAAATCTGTGTTTCCTACTGTGTTGAAATGGGGTAGTTTGTATCTGAGAGCCGTAGTGAAACACAGGCAGCCAAGGACAGACTTTTGATGCCCTCGAGAAACATGGCAACACATTGCAGGGACTCCGGATGCTGCCTAAATTTCCAGAACACAGAGCTCAAGGCAGCGGTTAAACAACAAGTGGTTAGAGAAATCCAAGACAGTTGCATGTGTAAGCAGTCTGCTGTTGGATTTGCTTCTGTCCGAGATATGTTATCTCAAAGGGGACGCACGGGCACACTCAGAATAATACTAAGACTGCCAGTGAAATAGAATGAGGAAGATATATAACCGTTTTTTTATTGTCAGTTATTCTATTGGTTAAATTGTCATTTGCTTAGCAGCATATATGTGTATATTCCAAAGTCTGTTAATAAATATATCAGTTGAGAGCTAGCAGTCGCATTGTAGATGTCTCATCCTGTCCTTGGCTGCTTGTGTTTCACTATGGCCATGCTTGATATTGCAAAAACAGAAAACAAAAAAAGACCGTAGAAAAACACGAAAAGAGCGACCTAAAAAGCTGCCTGTTCTAGTGCTCACATGGAGGCAATGCAATGAGGTAACATGTTCCATTCATGAACTGTGCATAGTAGTACATATCACAATGGCAACCAATTATTCAGATTTTCTTAAAGTACTTTGTTTTTTGAGCTTTGTTTGCAGAGTCTATCATTGGAACTTTATGTGATTCCCTTCTTGAGATACTTTAAGATTGCTGATGCTGTGCAGTTTGTTAATTTTGAAACTGAACTGTGCTGAGGTACAAAAAGAGAATTGTCATATCTGCATTTGAGTACATAGGAATAATTTGTAAGTACTTTCCTCGTTGACATTCATATTTGCACCAGGTCACAAGATTGTTGATTGATGGAAAATGTAAATAAATATATTTATTTGCTTGCCAAACAATGCACAAATGTCTTCTTTTCTAGTGAGATGTTCCCTGTTCACCAGACATAAATGTGGAAAAGTTAAAGGGGCGCAATGATGGTAGAGTCTAGCATTGCTTTTTGCCACTTCACATATATTCACTGCTATTCTTGTGCACATGTAGGCATAGGAAGGTAGAGCATGCACATAAAAAATGTCATATGCAGCCACACATATGGTTCAGAAGATTAATTAGATGATGTCCAAGCATATATAATTGTGCTTTATGTGCAATGGGTATGCTAATGCATTGCTTCCATTAAGCCTTTTTATTTATTTTTGATTTATAAATTTTATTTATTATTTTATATAAATTTCGTTTTATTTATTATTATTTATTATATTATTATTATATTATTTATTATTATATTATGTTTATATATATATATATAATATAATATTAATATTTATTATTTATATATTATTATTTCGTTTTACGTCTCCCGTCGTTACATTCCATCGTCGACGGTGTTGCACATTGATAAATCGTACGTGAAACTGCTCCCATAGCAGTATGCGGTTTCTCAAATACACAGCACAATTTTTTTCCTGCAAGAATAAAACGCTGTCGGCATTTTCTTGCTAAAACGGCAGTCGAAACGTCAGTCTCAACAATGGGCAAGTGCTGTAAACGGGCTAACGCAGACGCAACTTCATACACATTGTACGAGCTCACAAAACAAACGACGAATTCCAGTCACAACATCGCACAGAGGTTGGTTCACGAATGAGTTCGCAGCTGCTGCACTATATTTACTTATCGCGGAACCAGTGGAACCGGGCTGTCCGCCGTCTTCAAGCACAGATACGTGAAGCCGCGAGAAGCCGTAGCTGAAATCCACTGACAAGTACGAAGGCGCGTACACGTCACAATGCCCGTTCGGGTGCATCTACGTCATAAAAATGGCTGCGCCCATTTGTGTTTCGGAATGAATTATCTATTTTTTTTTTACATGGTACTGTACCGAACTGAGAGAATGAAGGTGCATTTTGGGGAGAGCTGGATGTGGGCTTTCAGAATATCACAACCGTTTCGACTATTTGGGATATCGGCACAGCTGACCTTTAACTATGGACACATAGGCCAAATGAGGAAATTTTTGCTGGATGGAACATTCTGAAACAACAACGCCAAATGAGCACACCGTATTAATGTGCCTATTTTACTGTGTCCATTTTATCTGTCGCTTTCCCAGTCATGTATCTGTACAACCAACATGCTGCATGTTCTTTAGATGTTAGCCTATGTTTTACATTTTTATTGCCTATTTAGTGTGTTTCAGAGCCTAAATCAAAATAATACATTTATTTCCACCAATTATTTGTGGCGAAAACTATGAAAAAAAAAAAAGAGTCACCGTGGCGACTAGACATGCTCACAATCTGCAATACAACAGCCTCAAATACAATGGTCATTGCTACTGAATATTAAGCACGAAACGGAAACTTAAGTACACGCACAGCTGGATACGTAAATTCTTAATGGTTTTTCGTGACACTTGCAATGGATTAAATGAAAAGTAATTCAGAATACTGGAAGAATGTAACTGATACTTTGCTGACCATATAGGTTGTTCGACAGCAGTTTGTTTTCCAAAGCTGCTGCTTACGACAGTCATGGTAACAAGAATGTTCTCTCAAGTCAAAGACAAAGGACATGCTAAGGATTTCCTGGGGGCTGTTTGATAACAACAAAGTAGTCTATGTGGGTATAAACTGTGTATTTTCAACAGCGCGTATGCCTCTCAAAAGGCCACTCCGACCAGAACTCCGACATTATGTGAACGTGATGGCGATCGCTTGGAGCAGACAGATGGAGCTGTAAGTTGTTGGTGGTTGGCAGATTATAGGCACCTAATTTGTTGGCGGCACCACTGTTGGCGGGTTGGAATGCATCGAAGGCACGACAATTTATACATTTTTAAAATTTGTCGCCTGGAAATTTTGGGCAATTTTTCTGCAGACGAGGAAAAAAAATGAAACTCTTTTCCCAATTTATCTTTTTTTTTTTTTCGGGGCTTCGCATTTCTATGCACACCTACTTTCAGTATGCTCCACTCACAAGATAGAGAGGTCATTTTCGAACTAAAAGAACATTTTGACTGACAGGCGCCAGAACTTCACTCCAGACAATATTGAACGGTACCTCGTGGCAAACATTTTCTTCAACAGTTCCAATCCTTGAAACACGGGCTTGTTTTATTTTTTTCTGAATATCCCGCTTCATTACCTTTCACTCCAACCCCAACATATCCGGTTAAATAAAACTTTTACCTTTAGAAACCAAAATCGTCTTTGTGGCAGTGTGCGAGATAGCTTCAGATACAGCTAAAGCTTTTACCGCATATATGACACATTTTTACTGCATGTTTTGACCAGGTTTAGTGCACAAATGCGTGCATGTTTCATTACTTTTTAGCGCATATGACGGAACGAGGGCATTTTTTTCTTCCCATGTTATTACTAAGGTTGACGGGAGCTGTACTTCTAGTCGTTGCAGTGTCCGGTCAACCCTTTCCCCCCCCCGGCACAAACTAACAAAAAAATCTTCTCGAGACTGACGTAACAGCCTTTAATCTCTCATACCATACACAATTGTCTCTTCGTGATTTCTCCTCAGATGTCATTCAGAAATTGTTACAAATTGTAACGCATTCCACAACAGATGCTCGTAACCCAAAAGGTTCACAAAAGGATTCATCTTACAAGTCGTGACGTCTTATAGAAATATTCTTTTATTTCTTTGGGTTGATTTATTCGTTTATGTCATCAGCTGAGATGATGCAGGGCGTAAAAGAAGCATTCATCATAAACAGAGGAAAGTAATAAAGAAAGGAACACAGAGGCAAAAGGGAAACAATGCAATGCATGTTGTTCATGGAAGTAAACCTTCGTTAGCAGTTCAGAGCCACTGTATGGGTGTCCCTTCATTGTTTGTTTGTTTGTTTACGTTTCACATGTGTCACCACCCAACTCTTTTTACCCTCTGCCTTTTCATGTGTGCGAGCTTCAAAAATGTCAAACACAAGTAAAATACGGCGGAATACAGAGGGCATCGGTACAGCGTTCCCCTATCTGTGCATTAGCATGTGGGTCATTCGACGCGGAAGGATCCAGAGTGCGCTCGACCAACCACTATTCGAGCCGAAAAAAATGGTGCAACTCCAAGGGATGTATAATGTCACATGACAAAATATTTATGCTCTAGGAGTAACCGTTGTCGCTGCGGGCGCCATTAAAGGGGAGGTTCCTTCTAAAACCCCCAATCGCACGAAAGTTTGTAGCGACGCTCGGAGATCTCCTAGAAACTTGGGATTTGTTTTAAATCGTAGAAGGAGGTCTATTTTATAATCTAAGCAAAATTTCCGTCTTTTTACCTTCCCCTGTCATTGTCTACGGAACCTGTCACGAACGCAATCTTCGTGTAATTTTGCAATTTTTTTACGCCTGATGGGTCTGCTAAATTTCCGTGCATATTTTTTAGCTGGTAGCTCTCGTGATGCTGCTCATGCAAAAAAAGAAATCGTCAGAACTGAAGGTGTAGTTGGTAATGTAATAAAAATTCGTGAAGTAGTCATTTCTAGCTAAATCTTCAACGTTCGGAGAGGGAATTCGGAATGAGGTCGGTTTGGAAAAGTAATGTTTGCGTCATTGTATGCGACGGGCCTTCCCATATAACGTATAAAAAAATCTCGAGGGTATTTTTTGATAAGCGCGAGAACAAATTTTTTTGCCGACTGATACATCGCCACGTCTCCGCGAGGGAATCTGCGTCTCGTTGTCGAGTACAAATATTCATCGTCCCATTCGTCGATCAGTCTGTGCATGATGAACGAAGCGAGACAATAAACCTCTACCTAAGAAACGTCATCATGACGTTGGTAGACACACCGAAAGCAAAACAGATCGGAAGGGGAGAGCTGGGTTCCACGAATGGTCAAGTGTTCGCTGCCTCCTATTGAAAGAAAAGTAGGACCGAAGGTCGCGTCCCTTTCAGAGACTATCGTAATCCCCTCAAGACCGTGGCTTTCGGGCGCGACCTTGTTCGCCACCAGCTTTGAACGTAGTTCAACTCTACCAAACTCGTGGCACTGTCGAAGATTATGATGTCATTTGTTTACAAACAGGTAGAGGTCTACAGGAAGCTCGGATGATCTCTGCAGTTCCACCAGCTAGGTTTCTTTTATCCACATCTGAACCATATTACCTGAAGGCAAGGATAGGAGGGCAGCATATGCGTGGGTTGTGCGGACTGTATCAAACAAGACAAGGCAACGACTAGAGCCCTGCACGGGCCGACTTTTCCGGCCCGACCCGGCCCGGGTGCGTCGAAAAATGGCCCGACCCGGCCTTCCATGCTTTTATGCGGCTCGCCCCGGCCCGGCGGCCCAGTGCATAGAGCCGTTCCGACCTGGCCCGGTGACTCAGCGCGCAGATCCCGGGCTTATACTTGCCAACCAGAACAACTCAAAATTCGGGACACTGCTCGCCGCGGGACAGTGGGGGGGGGGGGGCATTAATTTTGTCCACCTGAAATAGCACTGCCACTGTATCGCGAATCCTGTACGTCATAAGTGGAGCTGCGATGCGCTATCGTACCTTCCGTCAACCCCAATTACAAAGACGCGTTGTCTCATGCTTTCCAACATTGCATTTTG
Source organism: Ornithodoros turicata (assembly GCF_037126465.1). Classification (NCBI taxonomy): domain Eukaryota; kingdom Metazoa; phylum Arthropoda; class Arachnida; order Ixodida; family Argasidae; genus Ornithodoros; species Ornithodoros turicata. The sequence continues at coordinate 114,125 of NW_026999378.1, read as the reverse complement.
CGCGGCCGCAGACATCTCACCAACGACGGCAGTGGTCTTCTTCCGTCCACACCAGGGGCGCTTCGCCTCGTCACATTTTAGGAACATCTTTCGGAACGGCGGTCACTTACGCTCCGCGGCTGGTTGTGCTCAACCAGAAAACCCATGAAAAGGCACTTGGCACGCATGAGGAACACCTGTAGGTATTTTTTTGTTTTTGGAGAGCACCGTTGGAGGTGACGAAACTATCGTACGCAACTACACTCTTGGAAATGAACTTCACCACATAGCACGCTCCTAGCCAACCATCATCCCGAATGACAACATTCTCTCCCCTGATTTCTTGAAAACGGGAGGAGGAGCCTATTTTGTGCCATTATGCATGGCACAAAATAGGCTCCTCATCCAGTTTTCAACAAATCAGGGGCGAGAACGTTGTCATTTGGGATGATGGTTGGCTAGGAGCGTGCTATGTGGTGAAGTTCATTTTTAAGAGTGTACTGACGATAGGATGATAATACGTCTTCTCAAGAAACACGGACGCAATGAAATGCTCGGTCTGGCGCGCCCTCAGCCACTGATGGTCATGCCGTGAAACACGTTTGTCTAGTTCTTCAGGAATGTGTTTGCGGAGCTTTTAAAGGAAAATGAAGAAGAAAAGCCCAATGCCCCAATTTTCCGGGAGATTGGAGGGCGTGTCCGTACAATCGGAAGACTGAACGAAATTCGGGAGTCTTCCGGATAATCCGGGAGAGTTGGCAGGCTAGTATTTCCAGCCGTGACATAGGCGCCTCTAGCGTTTATCACACAAATTTATGAGTAAATTTATAAGGAGAGAAGACACGGCCACAAACGTACAAGAACGGTCCTTTAACAGCACAACAGCATGAGACCAAACAAAATCCAGGGCGCACGCGGGCTGCTGTCGACAAACTCTTCCCAATCCTTAGCCCTCTCACTAAGCTTTGCGAACGTGATTGTGAAATACGTGAGGAGTCAGGAGCATTGTAAAGTGGCCTTGAGAATGTTATAGAGGGTCGAATCATACGCATAATGCAGTGTCCCTTGCTTGTTTTTGCAAATATATGCACAGGACATAGTCCTCCATTGCGTGGGATTATTGCGTGACCTGGTCGAGCCTGGCTCTTTGAAACATGTTTGCCGGCCGGGCCCGCCGCGCTGGTGTCTGTTCTCGGCCCGGGCCTCGCCCGGGCCTGAACCCACCGCCAATAACAAGGCTGGCCCAGCGCACGAGCCGGGTCGGGCTAGGGCTGGTCGGGGGCCCGGGCCCGTGTAGGGCTGTAGCAACGACAACGCTAACGAAAAGTCACATAAAAAATATAAGTATCACAGCTGTAAGTAAGACTTACGCAAATACAAATCAAGAGGAACTGTTCCATTCAATCTAAGACTAGTATAAGACTAAGACTAGGTGAGTTGATGTGGAAGTCAGAGAAACACGACGACCTATCCGGGCGAACGAGACATGCACAGCAAATCGAAAAAGGAAACTATCAGGGGCCACCGACATTCAGTGCGGAAGCACGAGCGCGGTGCCAATTCACCCAGCGGAGTGGCGACGTATCTGTCGTCAAAATTTTTTTTCTCGCCCTCATAAAAAAATACCCTAGAGATTTTTTTATATGTTGTATGGTAAGGTCCGTTGCATACAACGACGCAAACTATATTTTTCCAAACCGACCTCCTCATTCCGAATTTTGCCTCCGAACATTGAAGATTTAGCTAAAAATGTCTACTTTACCAATTTTTAATACATTACCAACTACACCCTCAGTTCTGACGATTTTTTTGCATGAGCAGCACCACGAGAGCGAAAAATTTAGCAGACCCATCAGGCGTAAAAAAATCGCAAAACTACACCAAAATTGCGTTCGTGACGGGTTCCGTAGGCGATGAAGCGGGTAGATAAAAAGACGGGAATTTCGCTGCGATTATAAAATAGACCTCCTTCTACAATTTAAAACAAATCCCAAGTTTCTAGGAGATCCCGGAGCATCGCTACAAACTTTCGTGCGATTGGTAGTTTTTAGAAGAAACTCACTCTTTAACGGCGCCTGGAGCGACAACGGCTACCACTAGAACATACACATTTATATATAGAACATGTTATATTATACATACTTCAGAGGTACCACATTTTTTTCGAATGGTGATAGGTCGAGCGCACTCAATGGATCCCTTCGCGTGGAATGACCCATGTGCTTCTTCAGGTGTCTGCATCAAGGACATGCGACAGCCCAGGATTGGTGCACTTTCACGTGTACGAGGCCTCTAAGCACTTGCATGGTTGCCATCACAAGTGTGTCCTGGCTACACGTTAAGCCAAAGGTTTTGTGCTCTGGCTGAACTAGCTCTAGCAGCTTCTTCTCTAACCCTGTGTGTTCCTGCTCTACATGAACTCTGCAGTAGAAAGGTTGCATTTGTATGGCTTCATACCCATGTAGGTCTTCTTGTTACACTGCAGGTTTGTGCTGTGCCTCAGGTCTGCAGAACAGAGAATGAGAACAGAGAATGCTCATGAAAGAACTGATGTTCTGAGGCTGGAGCAACATAGAAGGGACAAATACATACAGAGCCTCAAAATGTCTAAGAAATCAACGATGAAAGATGAAAGTCACTGAAAAGGTTAGCCAGGCTGTAGGACTCGAACCCACATCTTCTGCATTGCCGGTCCAGGGCTCTACCAATTGAGCTAAGCTAACACACCTTCCCAGCGACTTCCAGTGTGCGTCATCTGAAGGGACAAACCAGCTACTCTCTCTCACTCATCCTCCTTTCACTCTTACATTTTTGCTCACTCACACACACATTCATACGACAGGATCGACGCAGGCGGCAACTGATGAACATGAAAGAACTGATGTTCTGAGGCTGGAACAACATAGAAGGGACAAATACATACAAAGCCTCAATTTGCCTAAGAAATTAACGATGAAGATGTGGGTTCGAAGATGTGGGTTCCAGAAGATCCAGAAGATGTGGGTTCGAGTCCTACAGCTGGCTAACCTTTTCAGTGACTTTCATCTTTCATAGAGAATGCTCTTTCATGGCTTCTCACCTCAGGGTGTCTCCTTGTGATATTCTGCAGTACAGAGACTGCACATGTTTCACACCACAAGTTTGGGTTGTGGATGAACACTGCAGGACAGAGGTTGCAATTTTATGGCTGCTCACCCGTGTGTGTTCGCTTGTGACGTGACAAGGTTCCGCTCTGTCTGAACACTGCAGGACACAGACGGCACTTGTATGGCTTCTCGCCCGTGTGTATCCGCATGTGCTGCTGTAGGTGCCCGATCAGGCTGAACTTTGCATGGCAGACATCGCACTTGTATGGCTTCTCGCCCGTGTGTGTCCGCTTGTGCTGCTGTAGGTGCCCGATCAGGCTGAACTGTGCATGGCAGACATCGCACTTGTATGGCTTCTCGCCCGTGTGTATCCGCTTGTGCTGCTCTAGGTTCCCGCTGCGGATGAACTCTGCGTGGCAGATATCGCACTTGTATGGCTTCTCGCCTGTGTGTGTCCGCTTGTGCTGCTGTAGGTGCCCGCTCTGACTGAACTTCGCAGGGCAAACATCGCACTTGTATGGCTTCTCACCCGTGTGTGTCCGCTTGTGCTGCTGTAGGTGCCCGCTGCGACTGAACTCTGCGTGGCAGACATCGCAATTGTATGGCTTCTCACCTGCGTGTGACTGCTTGTGACGCTGGATGTGCCCGCTCTGGCTGAACTCAGCAGGGCAGACATCGCAGTTGTATGGCTTCTCGCCTGTGTGTGTGCTCTTATGATGCTGTTGGTGCCCACTCTGACTGAACTTCGCAGGGCAAACATCGCACTTGTATGGCTTCTCACCCATGTGTGTCCGCTTGTGCTGCTCCAGGTGACCACTCCGGGTGAGCTCCGCAGGCCAGACATCGCACTTGTATGGCTTCTTGGATGAATCTGTCCACTTGTGCTGCTGTAGGTTCCGGCTCATGCTGAACTCTGGAGCCATGTGGTTCTCATCACCTGCAGACCACGAGAATGCAGAGGGACAGATGTTGCACCCAGAACCCATCCCTCCCATCTGAACATCCGATGGGGGAGTAGTGGAACACTTTTCAGACTCGTTGTGACAGTGTGCAAACATGTGGCATTCGAGGCTGGCTTTCGACATGCATGCAAGTGCCTGTGGCTTGCTCTGGTCTCTATGTTGCTCAGCGTGTCGATCATTCATAGTGACTAGTGCAGTGCTGTCGAACTGCAGTTCAACCGTTGCTGTGCTGATCTTGAACTGTGCACTTGAAGAAGCGCAACCAGAGTATTCTTGATCACAAGTGCCTCTAGGCTTGTCCTTAATATGGAGCGTATCAGTGCTGTCTCTTGCGTCTGAAATTTCACATATCGGACATTACGAGGGCATACCAGACGAGGAGCATCTCTGACTACCGATCTTTGAAAAACTAGATGGCACCACATTCGCAATGCCTTGTCACACTGTTCGCGTTCCAACTCCACAAATAATCCCCATTGTGCACGATTGAGGCCACAAGCTCAAAGCAGCTCGCACCACGCTCCGGTATTTGCTGAGAGGTGAAGTGCGGGACTTTCGCACGGAACAATCTGAGATCAGTTCGAGACAGTCACAGCAATTTGTTTCTTTTCCTGTATGAATATTTTCGTTAATGTTTGTTTCAGAGCCATATAATTATGTTACGCATATTTATGCACTGTTATATCTCTGCCATCATGTGAGTGAACGTGCAGGAAGGGCTTCCGAGCCATTATGTGCTGAGCCATTCCAGCCAAGACTAGCCAACAATGTACTAGCTCTGCCCTTTGGAGTAGACTGGAAAAAAATCGTCAATATTTCGTTGCTGGCATGCACACGGAACACAAGTTCTCTTTTTCGCCACTCTCACCGTGGTTTCGACTCATTTGCACATCAAAATTCGAGGATGGATATTTTCACGCACGTGTGTGTTTCAGGACCTGTAAGACGTTAAGTACGGCTTGCAACTAGGATAGTCCTCTCAACCTGCCCTGTTGCCTGTGCCAGAAATGCAGATTAAAAAGTTAACCTCTCGAACTTTTTGAAAAATATCTAATTTTGTTCACTAAATTGGTAATTTTTTTTCTTCGCAGTACTTGGCATTCCATTGAGGCTGGCGCAAAAATTTTTGCGCCAGCCTCTATGGAATGCCACGTACGGCAAAGAAAAAAATTACCAATTTACTTGCTCAGATGCTCCAAATCACCGCTTTCGTGTCTGCTTCCCGGATACATATCGCTGGTGTCACCGGCGGAGTCCTCACAAATCTCGTGATAACTAGGGCCTGGATTTGTAGGCACTTGCCTGAAAACGCCTATAAATGCCTACATGAGACATTTTCAGGCTTATTTGCCTTTTTGCCGGCTTTGTCCCATAACTGCATTTTTTCCGCTTGTTGTGTTTCGTAACTGCCTTTTTTGGCCCACGCGGACAATTTGCAGGCGTGAGTCACACTACAGTCGCATCACAAAAGCAAAAGGAATGCATTAGCTCGATTTCCGTGCCCTCTTGACACATCGCCTGACTCAGAGCACGCGACCTTTATAGGCCGAAACAGTGGCCTTCTAGTTTTGGACTGCAGTTACATACATTGTCACGTACAGGACAATTGCCCCCTTTTGGTAGCCTCTCTCAAGGCACGGGTCGCCCAGAGCTATGGGGTCGCCCAAAGAGAGGCTACTAAGATGACCTATCATTGGACTGTTCACATCACTGCTATGCGAGGCTATCTTGTCTTTTAGTAGTCCAAAGTAGTGTGGTCCAGACATAGTCATTGCGACGATCAGCGGTCATCGGAATTCCAGTGCCGAACCGAGCATGCCGAAGGGAAAAGCAGCACCAGCAGTCCGTTGCAGACGGTGTATTGCCGAATTCGGCAAGGTATTCTTAACAGACGGAACCATACTCTTCTGTACGGCATGTGAAACTGCAATCGCCAGCTAGAAGCGGTATCATGTTGTTCAACACGTCGCCACCAGGAAGCACATTTCGAGTGTCAACAGGAAGAAGGTTGCAACTCCACAACCTCTGGCTGATGCGTTCAATGGACGGTCAAAAGGTAACGAATTCTCCAAGGATCTGTGCATGGCGTTTTTGTCCGCAGGTATACCCTTGCGGAAACTAACGAACGGCGATCTCCGGTGCTTTTTGGAGAAGTATACGAAGGAACCCGTACCCGACGAGTCAACGTTGCGGAAAAGTTACAGTGAAAGAGTGCTACGAAGAGACCCTGACTAAAACCAGGACCGAGATTGGCGACAACTACGTGTGGGGGTGTGGGTGTCCGTGGACGAAAGCACCGATGCCAGCGGACGCTATGTGGCAAATTTCGTCGTGGGAGCGTTGAAGCAAGATGAAGCATCTCGCCCAATCTTACTGAACACTGAGGCCCTAGACAAAGTGAATCATTCAACTATCGCTCGTTTTTTTATGGCCTCTCTGGAACTTCTCTGGCCCGGAAACATACAGTACGAAAAGGTTCTTCTCTTCGTGAGTGACGGTGCTTCCTACATGTGTAAAGCTAGGAATGGAAGTGCTGTACTCAAAGATGATTCACGCCATGCACCACGTTGCTGAAGTCATTCGCTATTCCTTCCCTGAAGTGGACATTCTAATTTCCAACACGAAGAAGGTTTTTTTGAAGGCTCCATCCAGAGTTGCGGCTTTCCGAGAGTTTGCACCGAGTATTCCACTGCCACCATGACCGGTTCTTACACGATGGGGTACATGGCTAAGTCCGGCCATGTACTCTTCTGAGCACTTTCGCGCTGTGAAAGCGGTTCTGCAGGAGCTTCCAGACGACGCTGTTTCCGTAAGTGCAGCGAGAGAACTCTTCAGCAACTCAGAAATTGAGATGGACCTGGCTTACATTAGTGCCCACTTTAGCTCGCTCACAGCTAGTATGACAAAGTTAGAGACAATAGGACTTCCCCTAACCGAAGCATTTAAAACCCTACAGCATGTGCGCATAGCCCTTCACAGACTGGAAGGGAAGGGGTCCACAGCCGCTGCAAAGATGGAATTGCTGATTGGAAAGAATTCGAGGCTCTCAACAATGTTCCAGATTGGGATGATCCTGAGAGGGGAGGAAGCAGATCTTGCAGCTGAAGAGCTGAGCCCACAGGAAATAGCTTCTTTCAAGTTCGCGCCCGTGACATCCTGTGACGTCGAGGGAAGTTTCTCGAGGTACAAGGCACTCCTGCAGGCGAACAGGATGAGCTTTAAGTTTGAGAATTTAAAGATGTCATTTATTGTCTCTTGTTACTGCGGAAATGTGTAGAAAAATGAACAGCTATGCAAATAAACGGTGTTAATTTGTCTTGCCTATATTTGCCTATTTTGTGATTTTTAGGGCCTAGATGCCTGCCTATTTCATACTTTTTTAGCGCCTATAATTCCGGGCCCTAGTGATAACTTTGTTTTTGTGACAAACATTGTTTAAAAACCTGCGTTGTCAGCTCACGTTTTTCGCCTCACACGGCGACACGAAGCTCACTCAGAGACATACAGTGCTGTCCCCTCCCTAACCTTCCAGAACCAGAACGTCGCGTGGACGAATCACAATTTTCCAAAGCAATCAAACCAAAACCGTTTTTCTGAAGACAAGCGACACTCGCCAAAAGCGGTTGGTGGGCGGAGTTCGAGAACGACATTCGATCATCACCAGTCAAAACTCAAAGCCCCCTCCTCTACAATCATGAATAATCTCGGGCTCCTACGAGAACGCTAAAACCAACCAAAAAAAAAAGTTGGTCCAAAATGTGCTCTCTCCCTAAGCTCTTACCACGCCACCCGAATTGTTCTCATTCGTTGAGCCCTTCGAGAAGATAGCCGGACCCTTCCACTTCGACACTTCCAATACCAGGCAAAGAAAATGCAGCAATGCCATCCACACATCACGAGGACATGTAAAAATAGAGCGACACTTTATCACGTTTGGGCCAAGCTTTTGGTGCCCCCAACGCCCGAGAAAATAAAACCTTAACAGCGGCTTATATCCCACATACACAGCAGTTAATTTTATTTTCATTTACGAAATACTACAAACCATAAAAGGGTCCAAGTAGGAGGGGCGCAGAAAGCCCAAAAAAATAATTTACAAAGAGGCACATATAGTATCACATCGTGTAACCGCGTTTAGGCCTTTCACAAATGCCGTGACAGAGCGGTGCGAGACCTGAGCAGATGAGAGAGAATTCCATTCTTAGACGGTTCGAGGAAAGAACAATTATTAAAAAGCAGTCAGTCCTGCACTGGAATGTTTTGAGTGTGATGAGCTGACGGCTTAGCCATGTTGATCTGGGTGCGTGTGGAGTGATGTAGTACCAATGATGGATTCAAAATTGACCGGTGAGTGATTGAAAAGGAACTGGAACCCATGGGTCTTTCTACATTTCCAGCGCTATTAAGCCACTCTGTGCGTGAAGAGGAGTAACTGAGGTGTGACGATGGTACGACTTGAAAATAAAACGTAACGCTCTCCTTTGAACGGATTCAAGAAGTCGGATATCTGCAACGGTGTAAGCACCCCAAACAATATCACTATATTCCAAAATGGGACGGAGTAATGTTCCGAATGCTGTTAACTTAGTATGAGTTGTGCATCCACAAAAATGATGTTTTAGAAACTATAATTTCTCGTTAGCCTTCTTCGTTATGTATTGGATGCGCTTATTCCAGAGCAAGTCTGATGTAAGAAAAATGCAGAGGTATTTGTATTCGGAGACCCTTTGAAAGATTCACTGGGTTATTACAATAATCGAAGGTGAGCAGTTTCCGTTTGCGAGTGACACTCATGACCACACACTTATCTATGTTAAATTAGCACAGAAGGCATTTTTAACACCCTGTTTTCATTCTATAAAACTGTTAAGTAGGCCAGTAAGACGCACCATGCGAAGTAATTCACACCACAGAGTCATAATTATCGCGGTAATTGGATTTAAAGTACGCCGCAAAAAGCGACCGTGCACAATTGTGGTGAAGAGCAGTACCAACCTGTGATCTGCTTGGAACCTCGCGCTGACGCTATAAGGAGAACGGTCGCTAGTTCGTATAGAGAAATGTTGTCAGCTACTCCGCTGTCGTCTGCTGCTCGGCTGTTCGGGGTTCTGAAAAAGCCTTTCTCCTGGCTCGGTAACAATGCGGCCGCTCCTTCTATCCCCAGTTCTCCGGGAGAACGGGCTAAACTTGTTTACGGCAGCAAAGAGACAAGGCGCTGACCCCCACTGACCGGCGAACCAGAACGAGTTCTCCTTATAACGTCATCAGTGACGTAGCATCATACCTTCTCCTCCTCGTTATACCCGGAGTGGCGAGTTAAGGGTGAAGGCGCGGACCCTTGTTTATGCGAGTTTTTTCTGGGAAACAAATTGCACACATCAACAGCTTTCGCACTATCCGGTAAAATGACACACACACTTTCATCAGACGACTTAATCTGAAATTTTTTTGGACGGTCCTGTGTACTCCTTTAAGGGGTAACTGCCATGTCTCACACCAGTCAGGCATTTTCTGCAAACAATTATTTGAACATGCATGGTCATCACCGCCACTGATCTCCTTGTACAATACACAGTCATCGGCAAAAAGTTCATTTTAACATCGATACCCACACCAACATCATTTATGAAAATTAAAAACAACAGAGACCCAATACCGAGCCCTGGGGGAACACCGGATATAACTGTTACGAAGGTCGAGTCGGCGTTATTCGCATGGACAAATTGTCTTCTACTGTAAAGGTAATTGGAAAACCGGGTAAAGAGCTCATCGCTTACAATTTCCTTCAACTTTAATAATAATAATCCTGTGAGAGACTCTATCGAATGCTTTAGCAAAATCCAGAAAAATAATGTCAACTTGTCCACAAGCTGTGTCACTGCACTTAGGCCGTGGCGAAAGCCATGTTGACTGGTAGAGAAGAAATTCTTACTTTCCACATATTTGAAAATATGCTGATATACGACATGTTCTAATACCTTACTACATGTGCTCAGAAGAGATATCGGCCTGTAATTTGCAATGTTTAGTTTTATACGACATGTTCTAATACCTTACTACATGTGCTCAGAAGAGATATCGGCCTGTAATTTGCAATGTTTAGTTTTCAACCTGTTTTAGGAATTGGAACAACCTTGACTATGTTCCAATTGTCCGGGAGCTCCCCACGGGTCAAGGATACGTTAAAAATAAGAAAAAGGTACTTGGTGCTCCACTCTGCGTACCGAAATGAATGCATACATTTTTTTAAATTGAAATTTATGTCTAATCTAACCAGGGTGTCGAACCGCAAAAAATACGGGTTCGAGTTTGCGTTGCTTGGATTTCGTTCCAGTTCGGCCACGCCAAAAATCGAACCGGTTCAACGCTTCCATTTTATATCTCCCATAAAACTGCTTTTATCAGGAAATGCGTGGCTAATAGCTTACTGCTGTTGTCCGCATTGATGTTTTTAGTGGTCAGGTAATCCTTTTAGCAAGAGAAAGGAGAAATGGATGAACACTTGCAAATAGCGTCCACACTGATGAAGCGGCGTAGTCCTGCTACTTTCTGTTCCCAAAACCTCTTTTTTCACACGCACAGTGGCAGCAAGATACACATAAAGGAAGCCTAATAAGATGGACAGCATTCAGGGATGGGCATAAATACATTTTTTTAGTATTTAAATACAAAATATAAATACAGCATTTAAATACCGTAACTACTACCATAAATACTGTAGCATGTTATCTGGATGGCATAGGAAGATGGCATCTAGAATTGCAGAAATAATAATGATTATAACAACAAATCAGCAAGTAACAATAACATTTATTTGTTAGATTATCACGGCGATTTTAATATTATTAGAAATGTCTCGAAGACTGCATCTTTTAGGCATATTCTGTTTTGCCACACAATCAGATTCGCAAAGGAGAACAGCATCTCCACAGGTGCCTATGAACAAAGGCCGGTACTAAATTTGATGAGAATGCTTCGTACAACAAGGTAGTCGGGTAGTCGCGACCGTTGTCCATAACAGCTCGTCATCTAGAATGGTTGTCGCATGCGCATGCTGGCGCAAACATGGCATAACTGCGCCCGAAACTCGCCCGTGTTCCCGAAAGGTCAAATGCAGGGCAATTTTAGGATATCAACGGATATTCCGGATTACGGACCCGACGCACTACTCTTTTGGCAGCGGTGCAGCTGTGTGATGCACGTCTAAGCGTCTTGTTCTGAATTGCAGAGTTCGTGTTGCCGGTCTGGGTACATCACATCTATCTACCAGCGCTTGACTTCGGCAGGGAACAACAACAATATCTCGGGGCGCAGCAACAGGAAATGCCCACCAGTGTTGGAATGAACTGTTAAAAGCCGGATTACGGACCCGACGCACAACTCTTTTGGCAGCGGTGCAGCTGTGTGATGCACGTCTAAGCGTCTTGTTCTGAATTGCAGGTTGGTTTAAATTTTATATTCCGTGATCGCACCCGATTACGCTGTGCCGCTGCCTGAGAACTTGGTGTCATTGAAGCTATGTGCATGATATTTTATTGCTGACTTGCTGCATATAAATATGGCCAACGTAGCACAGGTAAAGGAAATTCATAAGGCCATAGCCGATCTGATTGCTCAGTTCAGTCAACTGACTAAGCATGTGACAACAGAAATAACCAATGTCAAGTCTCTTCTTGAGAAAGAACGCCTAGAATTGCCCACTTCCATGCAATACATGAGCGATTCATTTGAAGAAATGAAAACTGTGTTTAAGTCTGTTCAAGAAGAGACAGCCGCTTTAAAAATGGAAGTTGCACAAGTTACAAGTAAAAACTGTTCCCTGGAACGTGAACTGTCTGTGCTCTGGGCCGAGGTGGTTAGTCTTAAGCAGTATTCACGCAGGAACAACGTGGAAATAAGAAACTTTCCGTTGAGGCCTAAGGAAAACAGCACCGACCTAGTTTGTGAAATAGCCACAAAACTGGGTGTGGATTTATCTCCAGATGCAATTGAGGTTGCTCATAGGGTGCCTCGCAGGACCCGTCAAAGCTAAATATTATTGCTCGGTTTTTCTCTCGACAAACTAGAGATTCATTAGTGTCCGCATCAAGGCGAAGGCGACTGACCACTTCGGACTTTGGGTATGAGCACAACGAGCCAGTCTTTGTTAATGAGCACCTGTGTCAAGAGCTTAAGCTTCTTTTGGGAAAAACTATCCACGAAAAAAAAAGAAAATAAGTGGAGGTACGCATGGGTCAAGGACGGAAAGATATTCGTCCGTAGAACTGAGAATTCTAAAGCTGTCCAGATTCAGTCTGAAAAAAACCTATGGGAATTACAGCTGTCACATCCTGTGTAATTTCGTTATGTGCTATTTTGTTGCCTACTCCTAAAGGGTTTGTATGGATGATACTGTATCGATTAATGAATTGAACAACCTGTCCAAGCTATTAAATTTGAACATAAGGAGTGTTCGAAAGAATTTCGATCAACTAGTTGCTCTATTGTCCACGCTAACTTTTAAATTTGACATTATAGCTCTAACGAAAACGTGGCTAATGCGAGACGAGTGTTATTACCTTCATGACTATGTGTTCTATTCTCAACCGTGATTGTTACAGTCCCAACATAGAGGAGGCGGTGTCGGTCTATTTGTGCATAAAAATATGAAATGTAATCTCCCAGCAGATATTGTTCTTGAGATGTCAGGGTTCTGTGAGGCTCTCTTTTTAGAATTGACAGGAAGTGTTATAGTGGGAGTGGTTTATCGAGCTCCTAGATGTAACATATCGATATTTCTTGAAGCGTTTGAAAACAAATTGTTTACAATTGCTGCATTGAAGAAACGGGTGTTTATCGCCAGGGGCTTTAACATTGATACCTTACACGATGGCGGTGCTGCCTATGAATGTCTGTATTCTTCTTTTGGTTTTCGTAATCTAATCAATTCTCCCACACGTGTTACAGCCTGCACAAGTTCTGCAATTGATCACATTCTTTCTAATATTGAAAACACTGACGATTATTCCGGTGTTTTGAATTACGATATCACAGATCATTACCCTGTGTTTACTGTTATCCCAAGTATGGATCTGTGTCATAATGTCACCAGACCATCTAAATATCACATTAACTATTAACGACTACGTCAGCAACTCTCCTGTACGGATTGGTCATTGATGTGTAACACGGACGTTAATGTTGAATTAGACGTATTTGTGGCCCTCGTGAGAAGCGCTATATATGATTCAAGGAAGATGGTAGGCAAGGCGTACGACGCACCACTTTGTCCTTGGATGACAGATAGAGTTTTGAACATTCTAAAGATAAAGCAAAAATGGTATCGCAAATTTAGACAACACAAGGATAATGCATATTATTTAACAATAATAATAATAATAATTGGGTGTTTACGTAGCGAGACAACTGAGATCATGAGCGACGCCACAGCGGTCGGTCTGTGGATTGCTTTTGCCCACCTGAGGGTTCTTTAACGTGAAATGAAAGCTCATCACACGGCACCCCGTATTTAACGTCCCTCGCGGAAGACGGCATGTCTAAGCAACTTGTACCCTGCCACCAAGTTGCTGGCGTCCTCGGCCAGGTTCGAACCCGCGATCTCGGGATCAGAAGGTGAACACGCTACCGACTCAGCCACCGAGGCCGGTCATATTATTTAAACAGGTACAGATACTACAGAAATTTAGTAACTAAGGAGCTGTGCCAAGTGAAATCAAAGTATTACCATGACCTTATATGTCGCTCTCATGGGGATAGTAAGCAGATGTGGAAAATTATCAACTCTGTAATTGCTACACCAAAAATTCAGGTCCTCCCAGATCAGAGACAGGGCTGGGGTTACACATCAAGAGTTGTGTGATAATTTTAATCATTACTTTGTCTCGATAGGGCAAAATCTTGCCCATGCTTTTATTGGAAATGGCGATGGAGAGCTCGCAGAGCAAGTAGAACAAACTCCTTGCAACAGCTTCATTTTTGAACCTATTGATGTACAGGAGGTAATCGGCATAATCCACAGCATGAAGTCCAATACAGCAATGGGTGTTGATAATATTAATGTCTCTATAATTAAGAGGCTGGTGGACATATTTAGCCATCCGTTATGTTATCTTTACAACCACTCAGTCTCATTAGGGGTTTATCCCGATGCTTTGAAAGTTGCCAAGGTTGTTCCCATATTTAAAGGTGGTGATCGAGATGTTCTTGAAAATTACCGCCCTATTTCTGTTCTTAATACAATAAATACAATATTCGAAAAAATAATATTTGAGAGGGTGACGTCCTTCCTTGCAAAGTATGGCATGATTAGCGACAGTCAACATGGTTTTAGAGCGTGCAGATCCACTGCAACAGCCACTTTAGCAGTAAGCCAGTTTATCAACACTGCTCTTAATGACAGAAAGCTTGTGCTGGCGCTGTTTCTAGATTTAAGAAAAGCCTTTGATACTGTCAATCACGCTATACTGTTGGATAAATTAAACTCGTACGCATTTAGGGGACACATAAATAGCTTCTTCCGTAGCTACCTGTCAGGACGTAAACAGCTGGTAACTATCGATGGGACATCATCTGCGTATTTGGACATAAATGCCGGTGTACCGCAGGGCTCTGTGCTGGGGCCGGTACTATTCGCCTTATATATAAATGATCTCCCAAATAGCTTAAGAGTCTTTACTTCTTACCTTTATGCAGATGACACATGCTTATTTATGTCGAGTTCAACACTTAAGGATATCTCAGACACCATGCAAGGAGATTTGCGTGCACTAGAAAGGTGGTAGCTTCGTAATCAGCTAACTTTAAATACAAATAAAACCACATTTCTTATATTTCACTCCTTTAAAAGTCAGATAGACACCAGCAGCTTTCACGTGAAGTTGTGTGATAGTCCCATAATGCAGTCCAATCAGGTTCCGTACCTGGGCATAATACTTGATAACACACTGTGTTGGAAGCCACATATAGAATCACTTAGAAGAAAATTGGCATATGGCTGTCATTTACTCATCAAGTGTAGGCACATATTTCCACTGCACGTAATGAAACTGTGGTACTCCTCTTTTATACAGAGTCACCTCACCTACTGTTTGGAAACATGGGGTAGTACATACCACACATATCTAAGGGTACTAATAACGTTACGGAAACGTGCGGTTAGGATTTTAACAGGTACCAATAACCGTTCCCCGTCCAAGGTACTTTTCAATACCCTGCAGTTTCTTACTTTGGAGCAGTTAGTAGTTCAGCGATGGGCTCAAATAATGAATAACATAATCAGAAACAACATTCCAATTCATGTTTCCAGCCTGCAGCAACCGCGTAGACCAACTAGGATGCAAACAGATAAAAAGCTTATCATTTCAAGTGCTAAAAATGTCTATGGTACCAGGACTCTTCAGCATTTGGGAGTGCGCACTTGGAACCAGTTGCCGATAGAAGTAAGAAACACCCAGCTGTTCTCAAAATCATTACAGGACTTCATTCTGTCGGAGGATCGAATACATATATGGTAAATCCATAATATGCCGATTACAACGAATGGTTGCTCTATTTTACAGTGACTGTATTTTGTGGTTATGTGCTGTATTTTGGGGTTATGTGCTGTACTTTACAGTGATTTTTCTAGACGTTTCTTTCTTTCTTTTTTGCTGTCACTGTTGCCAATGTCATTGATGAACGTCTTTAGTGGACCCATCACTAGCCTCTGCTAAGGGACCACTCAGTTTTTGTGACTTTTTACCTTGAAGAAAAGACCAAATCAAATCAAATCAAATTGAATCGAATCAGTCAGTACATTCTGTATATCGGAGTATTTATAAAGTATTTACAAGAATAAGTACCCGAAGGTTGGTATTTAAAGATAATTATAAATAAGTACATTTTTCTAGCCTGTATTTAAATACAAAACATAAATACATGTATTTATATTTTAAATAGTATTTTAATTACAATGTATTTAGAGAATGCCCATCCCTGACAGCATTTTACATAGCTGCTGGCACACTGCATTCGCAGTGTGAATCGATCTGAAACCGTACTGAAACATGTCGAAAATAAGTCTGCCAGCCTTGCTCTGTCCTAGCTCACAGCTAATCCACAACACAAAGGCAATGTGTCACGGCACAACTGCACTACCAGTAAGCAGAACTACATTTACTGTTCAAACCACGACCAATCAAACAGGCACCGTTCTGCGTACGCTCCTTCTCCACTTCTCATGTTTCTCACTTGTTTAATTGTTAGTGCTCACATGTAAAGGGAAATGTTGGGCACTTGCTTAATCACATATTCGTCCTATAGAGCCACAACTGGCCTACTCCATTCCTGCTTCATTCGTCCGCGTGGCGCCTCCTCTGTGAAGAGCAGACGCCGCAACGCGTGCGTGGGGCGCTAGCCCCGGCGCTCCCTAGGACAACTACGTTTCAACGTGTTTAAAAAGGCTCTGAAAGCATACATACTATACGACCTCGTTTGACTGCTAGGTGAAAATTTGCGAAATCCATGATTCGTCCCAATGTCCAACGAGGACATCAATGTGTCCTCGTTCGGGGATTGAGAGGCACTTGAACTCTTATGCTCATTTCTTTTATGTCCGAACCATTTTCTTGTGAACCGGTTACCTCTATTATTTTTACCGGTTCTGCTCCGGTTCAGGTTCAACAGTGTCATGGAAATTGCGGTTCCAGTTCGGTTCCGGCAAAAATAACGGTTCGGGTACAATTTTCGGTTCGGATTCGGTTCAACACCTTGAATCTAATCTGTCTACTCTTATGACCCTGTCACACAGGCAGTCCCCACTGAAACCAACAACCATTGAAAAAGCGGGTGATGCGTCAACTTCTCAACGAGCATTGGATCCAATGTTTCCCGCTGGGCTGACACATTACACGCTAGGGGGCCCCAAGTGCATTTTCAATGGTCATCAATCTCGATGGTCGTTGAAGATTGCCCTTGTGACAGCGGTAATAGTAGTGTGTTCAGCTACAGCATTAGACTTTAAGTCGATGTTCAAAATTACAAGTTGTCCTGGCAATAGTTTGTGCTCACATCGTTTTATACCTAAAACACACTGCTTTTTCGGGTTAAACCCGTATCCACCCGATATTTACCCCCCCGAACGAAATCTGTAAATTTCGGGTTCAACCCGAATCTACCCAAAAACATCCGGGTCGCGTGGCTCAACCATCGCATAAGTTAGAAATTTGGTCATAAAATCAGAGCTCGTGACATGTCAAATTCAGCCATTTGTGAAGAGAAAACGTACAGCTGTGCAAGCGGTATGCAGAGGTTTATTTACAGAACGAGCGAGAATGAATGAGCACGACTGCAATGACTCTTGCTGTTTCCTATGACTCTTGAAGTCATAGGAAACGGCATAGAAATGGAGAAATTATGATGACAAATCCTCCGGCACACCGGACAAACTGAAATGATGAGAAAATGCTCTTCTTTTGGCTGGCTGCAGGGAGCAGCGAATGTTGACCACGTTGCTGCGATGAGCTGATTCTCTCGAATATACTACCTACGTGGTGCACTACATACCGTATGGTACGAAGGTGTATGCTAACAACGTAGCACGAAAAGCTGAAGACGGCTATCCCGTTAAGCCTCTTCTTTGAACGCCGAGCCGCAACCGCGCAACGCCTAAATAGGCGCTGCGATTGGTCAACCGTGATCGCACGTGGTAAGACGTGGTGCGAAGACGAAAGCACGTAAAGGGTGAACGGCCGAGACGCGTCTGATGCACATGTGCGTTTTTGACGTTCAATGCTCGATTTTGTGACTCTGTTTGTGATCGTGATCGGTCGTAGTAAGTCGCCTCGCATGAAAATCTCTGCGTGGATTGTTGGACGCGATGGGCAGGAAACGAAAGGCTTTGGAAGCATGGTCCCTTGAGTATGAAGCTCTGGAGCTGGTGAAAAAGAAAGTGGCGAACGACGAATGCCAGTCGCTGGTTTGCAAGCACTGTCACTGGGAGTTCAAGGAAGACCCGAAAAGAAAGCCGTTCGACAGAATACGGGAGCATATGGCCTCTGGTCGCCATCACATGTTGAGAGAAGCCTTCCTGGCCGCGGAGAACAGTGGGCAGCATCAACCGACCATGTTTGATATCAGTTACCGTCAACGCGAAAAAGAGAAGAAAGCCACCAGTGTGATCCACAAGTTTGTGAAAGCACTCGCGTACAGCAGAGTAAGCCTGGAAAGAGCAAATGGTCCTCTAGGGGATTTTGTTCGAAAATACTGCCCTGCCGCAAAAAACCATGCCGGACGGGCATCAGCTTCGAAAGAGACACCTTGTTGAAGTGTTCGAAAAGGACATGGAACGAATCCGAGAAGAAGTCCAGCCCATCAAAGTTACTTTGATAGTCAACGAGTCCCCAGATGTGCTAGGCTGTCCAACCGTCAACACCCTACTGTGTTACTACAGCCCGCTCTCAAAGTCAAAGAAGGTTGTCCTGCTGGATGCAAAGCATGTGAAGACCTGCAACAGTTACACCATTGCAAAGGTTGTTGGAGAGGCCCTGGAGTCTGTTGGCAAGACATGGAAAGACGTGGTTGCCATCTCATCAGACTCGGCGGAGTATATGCGGAAGATGGTGAGAGAGGTCAGGGCAGGTGAAGGGATAGCACTTCCACACATAAAAGATGTTCAGCAAATAATCCACGTATCCGTTGACCATGCTGTCAAGTCAGAAGCGATGTCTGACCTTCGCCAGGTAGTCATCAAGTTTGGTGCGCTTTTTAAGCATTCTAACAAACTGTTTCAAAACTATCAAGAAGTGTGCCTGGAGAACGGGGTTGCTAAGGAAGACTTCAAAAAGCCACCAGCTGTAGTACCAAGTCGTTGGTACAGCTTTTATAGCTCACTTTCCACTACAGTTGATATGTGGGACTGCCTTGTTGAACTTGTGGACAATAACGATTCTGATCGGAGCAGCAAAGTAAAGGAGCTCCAGAGTATCCTAGCAGGTAAGAAGCAGCTTCTGTATGCAAAGGCTGTCTTCATACAAGGTGCCCTGCATCCACTGATTGAGATACAAAAAGAACTGGAAAGTGGTGCAATTCTTCTTCCACATTACCATCACCTTGTAAGTGTGAAGCTAACACAGGTCTTTAGAGACATGGGGAAGAGCTTTGCCAAAGGCAGTAAGGCAAAGGCACTGCTGGCCATGCTACCAAAAGATGTTGCATCTGCTGTCAAAGAAGACTGCAAAGCATTCTGCTTGCAACTCACTAAGAAGTGGGAAAGTACGACAACAAGGAATCTAAGTGATACAGTGGCAGCTTCTGCACAATATGAACTCTGGAAACAAGGATCTTTCCTTGATCCATTCCAGAAGGCTCTTTATTTATTATTTATTATTATACTACACTTCATTTTGTCGCTTGTTGTAACCCCTAGTGATGCACTTGAGTGTGAGTTCAAGCAGTACATGATTAAGGATGTTCCAGAGGACACAGACATCAACCTGCTGCAGTTCTGGGACTGTGCACATGCCCGTTACCCTTTACTGACGCCTGTAGCTTTGTGTCTACTATGCCTGCCTAACACATGCTGTGATATAGAGAGATCGTTCTCAAAACTTAGGTATGTACAGCGACCAGAACGCTCCTCTATGGGTGACCAACTTCTAAAAATGTAGCTCATGCTGTACATTAACAAGTGAAAACAATGCTCGTTCTTGCAGAGCAAAGCAGGGCATTGTGTGACTAGACCGGAGCCCATCTCCCTTCTGGACAGTTACTGCTGCTGAAGAACAGTGTGCAATATATGTGATGTGACATGTCTGATATAAGCGTGCATTAAAATAAAGTTTGATAACATTGCTAAACATTAGTTCCATGTTAAGACAAATTTTTATCAAACAAAAAAAAATCACCCGAATTCCTGACGACAGAATATGCCGTAACGGGATTTAACCCGAATACACTCAAATTTTCAAATGAAAAATATCACCCGATATTTACCCCCCGAATTTGGCCAAAAATAAAACCCGAAAAAGTCAGGCCCTAAACGTATGCTGTGAAAGTCTACAAAAATTGCGGTAACGCGAAGCTGGATGAAGGATCTCCGCGTTCGTGCAGCCAACTCTGCCAATTTTCCGCGCAAGAGCGCACATGCTTGAAAGTTTACCCCATTTGATTATGATACTGACTGATACACAAAATCTGATAGCGGTACGTCAGAGCTGTCATCCAAAGCAAGCTTTTTGCAAGATCGCCAGTTCGGATCACGTCATCGAAGAACAAGAACGGCACAGGTGGGGCACTGTCAACGAAAAAGTAGAACGTGCGCGCCTTTGTTACGAGTGCAACGGCATTTTACCCAGCTCTAAAGCTGTATCTGAGCCCCCCCCACAACTCTGCTTTGAGCCGAAAGCTTTTCCCCAAGGACAACGTACCCAGTGATTCCATGTGAGGGTCTCCATCCCACGCATCCTTTTGAGATTGACGACTTCGTCCAGTACTCGTCATCCAATGCCATAGACATCATCATTCTCGCCATCGGAACTGCATCATCCACCAGGATGCACCCCGACCGCGGACAATCCATTTGGCGACGCGCAACCGTCTGTAACTCAAGTTTGGAAGTCCTCCGATCACGTGCAACTTCAGGTCGATCCACGCTCTTTTCCTTGCTAAAACACGCCCGGGAACCACAGACGACATTGTTGTACAGAGCAAACCAGAAAAAAACAAAACAAAAAGCTTAAAGTGCGACTCCGCAACAAAATCACCACAACGATTGTGACATAGCAGTGACCCTTGCAGTGTCAGGAACATACATACGAAATCTCGTGTTTCCAAAGTGCGCAGATTTTATTCCAACGAATTACTACGAAGTGAGCGCTTCGCCTCTCTGAAGCAAGAGGGCACTGAAAGCAACACTGACGACATCATCCTGCATGAAAGAATGCAAGCTTCGTAGCAGACGACAATGCCGGGTGACGTCACAGTATCTCCCTCCGGGCGAACCGCCGTGCGCTTTGCATGTTGGTTTCATTTTGGTGTTGTCATCATTTACAAATTAGTTACTCAAAATGAATGTGAATGCTGTCTTTGGTATCAAGGGAGATGCCTGGTTCGGTATGATGCTCACTTATTTTTTTCGAATCCTTCTGAAGTCTCCCTTTAAGGGGGATAAAACAATGTGGAGAGGGAACATCCTCCTCTCATGCGCAGATGTGTCTTACTATTCATCGGGAGAACTCTGATTGATATATGCAGACAGACGAAAGCACAATGCAGTATATGCAGCACAAAGATCGTAATCGTAGTAAGTAATCAACGTAATGATAATAAACGTAACAATAAATGGCCTCGGCTGGTGCGTGACGAGCAGAAAACTGAAGGTTTCCGTTGCATCCCTGTTCCTTGTCCGTACGATGCCATGTGGTTTGGTGTTGACTGATATCCCCGTCATACAGGCAGTCTTCAATCACCATTGGGTAGTTTCATTTATAATCGACAGATGGCCGCCGGTCACATTTTTATTTTTTCCCGGGAAAATTACATGTTATTCTTTGGCCGAAAATAAGTGAAACGAGCTGGACCGCGGGTCTGTGCGATATCCCGTTCTCCTTCTGGAGGGGTTTAAAAAAAAGCGCACATTTTTCCGGGCTAAATTTTTTCAAAGTTTGCGGCGTTGTATCTCTGGAACCGGATGTCGCCCTCAGACGGCAATTTTTGTCTTCATAGAAGGGGTGCATGCGTCTCACTTAAGCTGAAAAAAGTTGTAGAAAATGGCCGAAACATACAGTAAACCCTCGTTAACTCGAACTCGCTTATCTCGAAATATCGGTTATCTCGAATATTTTTTGCATCCCGATCCATGTCCCAATGCTTCCTATATATTTGGGCCCTTTTAAGTCGAAGCTTTTTTTTGCCCGAGTACGGATATCTCGAAATCCCATCACCGGTAGGTCTGCGCAGAGCCTGCGTACCTACGGCTGATAACGTGCATTCTTCGGTCCCCCAGGCTAGGTCAAGGTCAAAGCCTTTCAGTCCTAGTGACTCACGCCTCACGCGCCGCTAGCTGTGGCAGGCAGACAGCACTCCCCTTTCCACCCAACGTCACTCCTCCTCCTCCGCATTCGTCCGAGCATCTCTTCGTTTTGTTCTTCGCGGCGCCATGATGGCTGAACAACGCGCATGAAAGTCCCTGACTTTGGAGCGGAAGGTGGCACTTATCGAAGGCCTGGTAGCAAGTTCATCAAGCCAGTAGCATGAACTGTTTCATTCATGCGGGTTTCTGGTCTTCCACCGCCGTACCGGAGCCAGCAGACCACTTCAGTGGCTGTGATGAATTGTACAACGACGTGATGCGCCTCGCATGTTTTGGGGAGAGTGACTTAGGACTTCAACATCAAGGACTATGCGCTTTACGACGGCGATGTTCCAGTAGCGGTGAACTGAGTGATACAGAAATCGTCGAGAGTGGCCGCGGTAGTGACGTGCCGGGAGGAGCGTCTCGTGCGTTGCATTGAAGTGCTTGAAGATGCTTTCTTGTTCACAGACGCAAATGCCAAGCAGATAGCTGTTGCTGTGAGTTATTCAGTCTCAGATGATGTTAAAAAATAAATGGCTTCGAAATTGTTTACGAGCCCTATTACTGTAGGAACGCTTTTTTTTACGTTTCATAACATAGCGCATTGTGGTAACATCGTGGCAACGTAATTTTCGCTGTTCGCTTAACTCGAAACCCGGCTTATCTCGAAATTTTTTCCGGTTTTTACGACTTCGAGTTATCGGGGGTTTACTGTATCGGGAAAAATTCCCGAAAACGCTCCGAACTGCATTTGTTGCGCAAATTTGCGGGGTTGTTACAGAGCCGCCACAAGTCCGACGTCAATGAAACTGATATTGGATGAAAGCTCATTTTTTGCTGTTTCGTGTGGTGTGTGGCTTGTCACGTT
Source organism: Ornithodoros turicata (assembly GCF_037126465.1). Taxonomy (NCBI): domain Eukaryota; kingdom Metazoa; phylum Arthropoda; class Arachnida; order Ixodida; family Argasidae; genus Ornithodoros; species Ornithodoros turicata. The sequence goes on along the minus strand of NW_026999378.1, from coordinate 91,181 downwards.
GTGATCATCTACTCTTTTGGTACGGCGCTCTAAACGAAAGGGCCTGCGAAAGAATCGGGTTTTTGGGGAGCGTTTTTCTCAAAAACCCCAGCTTCAAATTTGTTAATATTTTGTGTGTACATAGCTTAAACATCCATCTTTTACCACGTAAAATAAAAAGTCTGCTTATTTCACTCCTAGGGGGCGCGCGAAATATTTTTAGCTCGCATACTCGCGCGCTATCCGCAGAAGGCTAAGCGAACGGAGAGTATGCTTCTCTTTTCGGCTGCGCTTTTCTAAAAAAAAAAAAACAGCTCGAAATCGGCAGATATTTCCTTCAAACACAGTCTTGACACTCTTCTCTCACATGAATAAATAAAATTTCTGCTTATTTGCTTCCTACAGAGCCCGCAAATTGTTTTTCAACGTCGTCCCACTGTAAGCTCTGGGCTGTTCAACAGGTACACAAAACCGCTCTCTCTCACTCTTTCTGTCTTTCATTTTTTTAAAGCTGTATCGTACGCATATTGCATGGTCGAAACATCGTTCACAAGTGCCGACAAAAAGCAAATGTAGGTACCACTAGTAATGCGGCAAATGAAGGACAAGTATGTCTTCCGTCGCATGGCACTGAAGGTTAATCCTTTCAAGGTGAGTTCCTTCACGGGGAAGCGTGAGAACGGGAGGCAAGGTTGCGGTTGCTCGCCGTTGCCTTTTCCCAGGGATGGGCATAAATACACTTTTCGGGTATTTAAATATAAATACAAAATACTACATGTTTTCATGTATTTAAATACTGCCTATAAATACTTTATGATGAAAGTACTTAAATACAAAATATAAATACATTAAGACAGTATTTAAATACTGTAACTACTTCTGTAAATACTTTGAGCCGTCCAGGCACATAATTATTTTAAATTATATAATAAATGGAGCCGCCTATGGATGCATCTCTGCTGCACACAATGCCCACATATTTTTATTTTTCCGTGATGCAGTGTGATGATTTCAGCATCTTGCGTGGACCGACTTTCCATTAAACGTAAACGTCTCCTTGAGTCTCACCAGCAGCGAGGGGGGTATTAGACAGGGCGGTAAAGGGGACAAGAACCCACGACGACTCAAAACCAGCTAATGAACTCGTTATCGCTTCTTCCACTTTCTCTATGTTGAATAAAGTGTTCCATTTGCTGGTTTTAAGTCGTTGTTGTCTGTTCGTGTCCCGTCTGTCTGTCCTGTCCAGTCACCCCCACTGCAACGGGGGTGGCAATGCCCTCATTCGCACATTGTGCTGTTTTATAGAAGGACGGAAATCCCCGAACACACGGTATGGGTGACCTGTAGCCTCTAACCAAGATACCCTCATCACTGGAGGCTAACAATGTGGAACTCGAGAGAAGCCCACAAATACGGGAGGATCAGATATGTGTATTTAAGTGTATTTTAAATATAAATATGCCTAAAACGGTATTTAAATATAAATATAAATAATTTTTTCTTGCCTGTATTTAAATACGTATTTTAAATACATGTATTTATATTTTAAATACTATTTTAAATACAATGTATTTAAATACTGCCCATCCCTGCCTTTTCCCCTCCATGTAACCAAGCATGGGAGTGTGGTCATCGATTGATTCCTTCTACTTGAAAACGGATGTATATTTTGAACGCTCATAAAGAGCCAGCCTGGACAGAGCCGAGAACGGTCCTTGTACTTGCCTACTCATGTAAAAGGTCATTTCTTTCAATGTGAGAGGCTTAGCTGGAACTTTCACGTGGGAAAGTAAGCAAAATTGAGTTTCGGGCGCTTTGGTTCGTCATACGTCACACTCCACCCTCACTCTCAGCAGTGCGGAATGCCCTCGACATTTTTCGTAAAAACCACCGATTGTCTCGAAGGTACTTGTCGGCGTACTCTATAGTCGCGAACATAGCATTTCAGCACGTCCATGGCGGACAACGTCTTCAGCGGAGACCGACGCTTCTGCCCAGACTATACTCAACGACACAAGAAGAAGGTGCTATGGAATAAGACCTTCAGGCCTGTGTCATCCATAGGATCAGAGTTGTTGAGGGCCATCCTTCCAGCCTCGGAAGCTGTTCGCGTTAGTGATAATGATCAGCTATGTGTTAACTGCTACAACCGCTTCCGATCACGGCTTGCTGATGCCGGGCCCTCCAGTGGACAACACGATCAGTCGGCGAGCCCCGAGGACACCGACTTTTGTGATCCAATAGAGATTGTGCAAAATGTGAACAAGAGCTTGAGTGCAGAAGACATTGGTGTCAGCCCACTGAAGAAACCCACCGAAGTTCGACACGTCGTCCCATATGTAAAAAGGAAGCGGGAAGAAATTGTCTCAGCCGTGTCAAGAAAGTCTTGCCGCAGCCTAAGCAGTGCATATGGTGTGGAATTGCCAGCTGAGGACGAGCCCCCGCAAGCGAGACAGCGTGACGAATTGCTGGAAAACATAAGACGGGCATACGTTGCAAGCAAAACACTACAGGAGCGGTGCCGACTTCTGACACTGCTTCCGTCATCGTTCTCCCAGCCTGAAATTCACGCAGCTATTCCAGAAGCGACAACATACATGATCAGGAAGAGTCAGAAGATCCGAAGAAGTGGTGGAGTATGGGCAACGCCCGACCAGTACTCTGGTAGACATGTTGTTAACCCCGAACATGTTAAGTTGGCTCTTGACTACTATCTCAACGACGACCTGGACTGTTCGATTCAAAGTCCCAGACCACGGGACGTTGTTCGTGGCGCGGACGGCGGTACCATAACAAAGCGATATATGTCCCGCACAATTCGGGAGACATACAGCAAGTTCCGGGAAGCTCATCCTGAGGTCAAAATGAGCTTGACGAAGTTTTACGACCGCCGCACGTTACAATGAGTCCCTACAGAGAGGAGTGTGTATGCGTTTATTGCGCGAACTATGATTTGTGCCTCACAGCGCTGAGTCTCGTCTCGGAGAAGACATTTACGCTTGACGACATCAAATTAGTGTGCCTGTGTACTCCAGAAACACTGAAGTGCACTCTGGGAACGTGTAGCCTGTGTCCAGGAAGTGGTGCTCTGACTGCAGACGTGTTGGAGATATCGGCGGATGCGGAGTAGATCGAGGTCGTCCTGTGGGAGTCAAATGCCCTCAAGAAGCTTGTACTTGACATTGAGGAATTTCTTGCCCTCCTCAGAAAATGGCTTGTGCTGTACATCACACATGATACCGTGCGCAACGTTCAGCGAATTGCGATACGAAATGAGAAGATGCTGCAGGATTCGAAGCGGATAGTTCTTCACTTTGACTACGCCGAAAATTGGACTGTGGTTTTTCCTTCCGAAATACAGGGATACCATTGGCAGAAGAAACAAATCACAATATTTACCTGCGTGGTAAGCACATTCTCCGGTTCCAAGTGTTTCGCCGTTGTGTCAGACGACATGCAGCCCGACACTGCTTTGACACTTCTGGCAATCAGAAAAATCGACGACCACATGGATGAGACTGGACCCTTGTACAGTACGTGTTCTTACGTATCGGATGGCGCCGCCGCGCACTTCAAAAACCGATTCCAGTTCTACGAGCTGCAGAGAACTCGTCATGTTACGAAGTGGCTGTTCAGTGCACCTGGCCATGGTAAAAATGCCTGTGACGGGATCGGTGGTGTTGTCAAGCACACTGCTTCACTCCACAACCTTCGGTCGGCTCCATCAGAAGCTATCCAAACAGCAAAGGATCTTGTCGTGAAATTACAGCCAAAACTTCAAAGGATTACTCTTTTATACCTTTCTTATATTTTTAAATCAAAAAGTTGTTACGCGAACAAATGTAAGTGATGTCTGTACAAACATCAGGACGAAACCTCATAATATCATGTTCTGCAAAAAAGAAGCGCCCATAAACTATCGTACGGAACGTCACCTTCCTACGCGTAACCATGATTTATTTTAATCGCGTTTATTTCGAGAGCGTGTATTTTTAAGTGGTTTATTTCAAAAAGTGGATTCTGAAAAAGTGAAATTTTAAGTGCGGGTTTTTTAATGTTTTATTTCGAAATATTTATTTCGGCGTACGGCCATCCAACAGTGCCCTGTATCTGATGACCACTTTTTTTCCGCATATGCCAGTTTTAACGAAAGGGGCAACAGTGTCTCTGGAACAGTAGTGCCCTGCCTATGCACGAGCAATACGTGACAGGGCCCAGACCACATTCAAGTAGACTGACCTTCCCCCTAGGCCACTAACCAGTCGATCCATGGGAAACCCGTTGTCCCTGTTGCGCTTTCCTCATGGACGTACGGGTGTCTGAGCACTTCGAAAACCGATTCCAGTTCTACGAGCTGCAGAGAACTCGTCATGTTACGAAGTGGCTGTTCAGTGCACCTGGCCATGGTAAAAATGCCTGTGACGGGATCGGTGGTGTTGTCAAGCACACTGCTTCACTCCACAACCTTCGGTCGGCTCCATCAGAAGCTATCCAAACAGCAAAGGATCTTGTCGTGAAATTACAGCCAAAACTTCAAAGGATTACTCTTTTATACCTTTCATGTGGGGACGTCGATGCCTTTCGAGATGCAAAGAAGTCAAACGAGTGGTCAGTCGTACGCCCCGTTCCGAAGCTTCGCTCTTGCTACACATGGGCAAGAGAGGGTGACAGTGTTGTATGTAAGCATCTATAAATAAGACTGTATCTACTAATTACTAGCTTATTAAATAGCTATCTTTTCTCTTACCTTTTTGTTTTGAAATGTCATGCATTAAACTTGTGTGCTCGTATCACTTTTCTGAAGTCATTTGCTAGACATGCTAAAACAATTCGCGGGCTCTGTAGGAAGCAAATAGGCAGAAATTTAATTTTCTAATGTGAGAGAAGAGTGTCAAGACTGTGTTTGAAGAAAATATCTGCCGATTTCGAGCTGTTTGTTTTTTAGAAAAGCGCAGCCGAAAAGAGAAGCATACTCTCCGTTCGCTTAGCCTTCCGCGGAGAGCGCTCGTGTATGCTAAAAATATTTCGCGCACCCCCTAGGAGTGCAATAAGCAGACTTTTTATTTTATGTGGTAAAAGATGGATGTTTAAGCTATGTACACACAAAATATTAACAAATTTGAAGCTGGGGTTTTTGAGAAAAACGCTCCCCAAAAACCCAATTCTTTCGCAGGCCCTTTCGTTTAGAGCGCCGTACCAAGAGAGTAGATGATCACAACGTGACAAGCCGCACACCACACGAAAGAGCAAAAAATGAGCTTTCATCCAATATCAGTTTTATTGACGTCGGACTTGTGGCGGCTCTTTAACAACCCCGCAAATTTGCGCAACAAATGCAGTTCGGAGCGTTTTCGGGAATTTCTCCCGATATGTTCCGGCCATTTTCCACAACTTTTTTTCAACTTAAGTGAGACGCATGCACCCCTTCTATGGTGACAAAAATTGCCGTCTGAGGGCGACATCCGGATCCAGAGATACAACGCTGCAAACATTGAAAAAATTTAGCCCGGAAAAATGTGCGCTTTTTTTAACCCCCTCCAGAAGGAAAACGGGATATCGCACAGACCCGTGGTCCAGCTCGTTTCGCTTATTTTCGGCCAAAGAATAACATGTAATTTTCCCGGGAAAAAGTAAAAATGTGACCGGCGGCCATCTGTCGATTATAAATGAAACTACCCCATTGTAGCCAATGGCCAATGGGAACATGCGCAGCGCCACCACACACATGAACTTTTCAAAAAGCATCGCATCTAACTGACTCTCAATGGGTGACTGGTTACACTTGGTGGCACTACACATATGTTGAATAGCTGTTGGTCTCAATGGTTACTGAGGACTGTCCGTGTGACTGCCTGGGTATATAAATTCCCTCTACCATTTTGTATTTACCTTCTGATGTTGAGTCACAGCTGTGTCCCATCTGGTCCTGTTCTGTCAAGACTGCAATGTTGTAAGGCTCCGTCTTGACTTCTATGATTGGATGTTCATTCGAAGATTCCTCTCGAGGTTCTTCTTTGATGCGGCACGTCCCAGATGTCACTCCTGCAATAAAACAAAAAAGGGAGAGGTAAGCCAAGTGGCAAAGCTCATGCGACGGTTTACCTCCACACCCTTTTTGAAGCTAATCACACTCTGCTGTAACTTATCTGCCAGACTTTATAACTTATAGCCAGATGCATGACATCTTCCTAAGGCCACGCTCACACGTGCCAGCTTTCTGCTCTGACTCGAACCAACTTCTCATGAGCAACTTCAAGAGGGTGCCATACCTGCGTTCACACGTTACAACTCTGTAGCTCCGCCCACACCCAACCGTACAGCGAACTGATATTGTGGGTTCAAATCCAATTGATGGTGCGTTTTCATCAACTGCATTATTCAAACCCAAGTCAGTTTGATTTGCCAAAAGGCAATCATTATCTTAAAAAAAAAAATGGCTACACATGTTTCCTTGGCATTTGTGGCAAAGAAAAAAAACAAAAAAAAAAGATCTCCCAGCAACATCTAGGATTGCCGCCAGGACGCTATTATAGCGGCACGGCTGGTTATTTGCGCGCTATGCCAGTTGCCGGTAGGAAGGTGATACCGGCCGCCTTTTGCCGGTATTTGTAGTTCACTATCTTTCTTGGGGGCTTTTACGGGGTTTCCTCTTCAACATTCCACAGCTTCAACAGCTTGAATAAATCTGGGGCACAGTTCCAACTCCGCAGTGACCAGTCCTTTTCTTAGTTATTCATGATTACCCTATTATTATTATTGCCAATGCTATTCATTAAGTCGTCGACAGTCGACGTTCGGAGAGGACAATTAAGAGCACTGGTTGTGTTGAGTCAGTTAGAACTTAGGTAGCAGTATACAGTAGCAGTCTGTATGTGGCCCGTGGCCAGTGTTACCAACTTAGAGGGGCAATGTCGTCCGGTTTGGCGGCTGGCAAATTTTTTTGGTCGTGCATCCTGGCCGGCTCTACATCTCTCTCTCTGTCTCCCTCTTTTGTTCTGCATGTGTGCACGCTTTCTTGGCCTTTCTTTTCTCGACATGGTCTGAAGTCCAAAACGAGCACTTCGCCACAATGTCTCGCGTGCGCTTCTCGGGGACGGTTCGTCGCTCGTTACAGAGTACCGTAATTTCACGCGTATAAGCCGCACACAGATAAGCCGCAGGACGCGTTTTTTGGAATGTTTGAAAATTTTTCCTGCAAATAAGCCGCAGGCAATATGAGACGACTGATTTGTGCGACAAAGGAGACCATAGAGAAGGCCATAAATCCTGGGATCCATACTCCGGGGTCAGCTCAAGAGTTCTACCAAGATCAGATTGTGCCCTTGTTGGGCGTTATCGCATGGATCGATGGGTCAGTTGTTTTCGAGGAGACTCGAATCACTGTCACCACTTTGGTTAAAGCTGCTTTGGGCTGCACCAGGAAGATCAATCTATTAGAATGCGGACCTGTCCCTGTTACACACTGTTCATGCATTGACAGGGCAGTGCTGTTCCTGAAACGTTGTCGGCCCTTTCATTAAAACCGGCATATGGAGAAGACACCAGAAAAAAAATAGTCATCAGATAAGCCGCACCAGTGGATTAGCCGCAGAGTGCCTGCAAGAAAAAAGAAATTGCGCATAAGCCGCGGCTGATACGCGTGAAATCACGGTAGGTGCCGGGTAGAGATGCGAAAAAAAAAAACGGAAATTTTGGGAAAAAAGTTTTTCTTTTCGTTTTTTTTTTTCTCGTCTCCGGAAAAATAGCCCCAAATTTCCAGGTGACAAAATTTTAAAATGTATCATGCCTTCGATGCATTCCAACCCGCCAACAGTGCCTTAGGTGCCTCTAATCCGCCATCAACCACTAACCGCCGTCTCACCGCTCCGAGAGGTCGCCATCGCGTTCACATAATGTCAAAGTTCTCGTCGGAGTGGACGGGTTGTTCCAATTACCTGTCACTGAGTAGACAGCAGTCTCATGGGATGCTCTGCATTTATGCCTAGAGGGTGAAGACTACTAAAGTTACTAGCTCATTGTATGCTGTGGCTTGGCCAGCAATGCTTTTACTCAGCAGTAATTGCGTTTGTTTCCATTTTTGCAATTTTTCGAAGAAAAAAACGAAAGAAACGTTTTTTTTTCGAGCGATTCAAAATTTCCAGAGATTTTGCATCTCTAGTGTTGGGGCGTTTGAAGGCACTGAATTCTACGTACGCCCACCGTATCAAACGAGCGCGTTTGCAGTCTGGTTGCGCTGCAAAACTGGTGAGGCGGCAGTAAAGATTCACACTCGAAGCGCTGTCTCCAGGCTTTAACTCACATAGCCGCTACTTTAAATCCTGCTACGTGTAAAGGATAGCCACATTCTCTCCACCATCAAGGGTCAACAGCGAGTGCCCCGTATTCACACGTGCGCACTGTCTTCACTGCTTTAAGGCTGGATATTTTGAAATCAAAAAGTTGTTACGCGAACAAATGTAAGTGATGTCTGTACAAACATCAGGACGAAACCTCATAATATCATGTTCTGCAAAAAAGAAGCGCCCATAAACTATCGTACGGAACGTCACCTTCCTACGCGTAACCATGATTTATTTTAATCGCGTTTATTTCGAGAGCGTGTATTTTTAAGTGGTTTATTTCAAAAAGTGGATTCTGAAAAAGTGAAATTTTAAGTGCGGGTTTTTTAATGTTTTATTTCGAAATATTTATTTCGGCGTACGGCCATCCAACAGTGCCCTGTATCTGATGACCACTTTTTTTCCGCATATGCCAGTTTTAACGAAAGGGGCAACAGTGTCTCTGGAACAGTAGTGCCCTGCCTATGCACGAGCAATACGTGACAGGGCCCAGACCACATTCAAGTAGACTGACCTTCCCCCTAGGCCACTAACCAGTCGATCCATGGGAAACCCGTTGTCCCTGTTGCGCTTTCCTCATGGACGTACGGGTGTCTGAGCAACTTGTACTTCGCCATCAAGTTGCTGGCGTCCTCGCCCGGGTTTGAACCGGCAACCCTGGGACCAGTAAGTGAACACGATACCAACTGAGCCATCGTGGCCAGTGGCCTGAGTGGCATGTCTACAAGATCTTACTACCTCGAGCGTATAGTTTATACGAGGATTTTACCATCAGCATCACCTCCTAGTGAAGGATCATTGCAGTGCTGTTGCTGTGACTGGCTCTCTTCTGGCAGGCACGCAACATCAGGTGGTTCCGATTTCACTCTCACGAGCTGATCACTCAACTCTGGGGAGAGCCGCATTTCTTTGCGTTGAGAATCCGAGGGGTCCATACGTGATGACTCCAAGACACGAGTATCTTTTGCCTCTTCCTTCATGGGGAGTAAACTGTTGGCAGTCATTGTCCCACGTAAATTATGAGAAAGAGAAAATTAGCTCCAGAGGTGAACAGTTGCTGGAGGCTCAAACAAATGTGTGTATCAATTAGAGTGCCAACTCACCGTTTCTCAGAGGGCCAGCCCTGTCTTCAAGGGTTCCCGGTCAAGACAGAAGACGTGCCAGAGAGGGGTACCCTGTAGAGATTGTTTCTTAAGAAAGAAGCACAGTCCTCGTGGAAAGGTAACCCCCGAGACAGAGGAAACGCAGAGACAACCACAGATTCTTCCAGCTTACTCCCAGCCTCAGCAGATCAATCATAAACTGCGCAAATTTTTTCTATCCGCATTCTACTCCCCGCTCGGGTCAGGTTACTCCCAGGTCTCTGCGGTTTTGACTCATTTGAATATCAAAACTCTGGGACGGATGTTGTAACGCACGCGCATGTTTCAGGATTTGTAATTTTGGGAAATCAGTCGCCTCGTAATTGCACGCTCTCTTCGATAGCATGCCCACCTGGCCATAGAACTCGGCTGCAAAAACGATATCTGTACTGATCTTATAGTTTTGTTATGAACATTCTGTAAAGGCTAAAAATAGACACCCCGTAGGCAGAGGTATTAAGTTTTGTCACGGCCTCACAGCTCAGTAGAAGAATAAGGAGGAAAAAAACAAGAAGGTGGGTAGGCACCGATAACGGAAATAAAAAGAACAACGGTTGTGAATAGGAATCCAAGGAATCGACTCCACAAAGCTTATGAATCTCGGATCTTTTCTTTAAAAAAGCGTATAAAAAGCCACGGGGAAAAAGTACTTCTACTGAAGAATGTTCTCAAGCAGAATTTGATATTTTTGTTCAATGAAAAACTAATTGAATAATAGTTGACTTTCAGAGAGAAAATATATCCGTATACTCGTTCTGAAATGTAATTTATGTAACATGTTGTTCATACGCTACGGGAAATAACTACTACTATAAACTCCCGTGCCTGAATTCTTTCCATAAATCTGGGAAACAATCAAAAAGTCAAATCGCATAAGTTTTCAACTTGTTTCACTCTGACTGTTTCAGTCTGAAGCAACATAAACAGACAAAACAAGAAAACATCCACTGGCCAATCAGGATTTCGGCGCACTCCTCATATGCAAATAAAAAAAGAAAAGACAAAAAGCAAGCGCGGTTGGCGGACTCAAAAGATTCGACTCGCCGTCTTTTTGCCATTGGGATTCGGATTCCCGAATCCCTGCCTGGGATTGGAGGATTCAGTTGGCCCATCTCTAGTTGTAATGGAAACTGAAACAGAGGCAGTAACGGAAATGAAAAAGATTCCGTTACGTTTCCCTGCATGCTACACACCTGGTCTGCTGGTTTCATGATCCTGTCGTCTCAATTGTCTAGTGTTTCGTTCATGATGCATTTTTTTAATATTTTCATGAGGTTGTGACCGTGTGCTTGGAAAGGTACCATGAATTGCGTAGTACTAATTAGGAATACAAGAATACTGCGATTGGTGCCTATTGGGGAAGATAGCCTGGCAAATACCTACACAAGAGTCGTCAAAGTCTTCCATGAAGGTGAAGTTGCCGAGACAATACCACCTTCCTTGTCCTATGTGAACAGTTCTTCAAATTCTTTTCAGAGAATCGAGGTTCTTTTCTGTCGGTTATTCGGATGTTTTTACGCAGAGTCATAAAAACTAGAACACCAGAGAATGTGTTAGCATTTGTACCTTAATGTTGATGCAGTTCTTTTTGTTTATATCACAAAGAAAACCGGTCCCGATAGCTTTCCTTTCAAGGGTAGATGTATTCAGGCTTCATCGTAGTTACGAAAACTCGCAAAAAAGTAGCAAACATCTGTTGCAACATTTAATTATATCCGCAGGCTGATGTGACACAGCTAGATAGAACTCACCGTTTTCTGAAGATGAAGCCTCGTTTTTCACACCTGCTTCTGCACGGTGTCTGTGTCCTGTTCCTTGATGTTGTTCTGTTCCAGGTGCTTATCCCCAACTGAACCTCTGTGTGCAATAAGGGGATAAGTCGAATTATCCCATTTTTAGTGTTTTTGTTGCAATGACATCTACATACCAGTATGCACCTGTTAAATAAAATTTAGGACCATACTGCAATTTATTGACTTGCTACAGGAGCGTTAGAAACGGGAAATGCATGTGTGTCAATGGGATGGACAGCCAGATCAGGCCCCTTTTCTACACATGGTTACAAACGGTGTAGCTTAAATTTTGCTACGGTGCGGAAATGAACTTCGACTTCCACTCGAAAAACATGTTCTTCCTACCTCACGTGACCGTGTCAGCAGTGCTACTAAGCGTTGTAATCGGAAAAACGTGCGCACTATGCTAATAAGTCATATTTTGCTGGCCATGCAGAACGTTATTTTCAATATTGTGCTCGTTTAGCAACGCGATAATCACGACCTAGGCTGCTCCACTGCACAAAGGTAACTTCGGCCATCCTGCCATCATCATGAAAGTCCGACCCGTGGAAACTGTTTTTTCTTGCACGAAAACCCTGCGCGTGCGGTGTTATATAGAAAAGGGGGATATGTCATGCTCCTGGATTTTGTTCAATTTCTGCTAAATCAACCACACAGAAATGATGTGAATGGGAGTAGATGTAAAGTAGACACATGCATATGTGTTACACATTTTGCATTTGCTTTATTCATGGAAACTTATCTGCGATTACTTTACCAAATATTCACTTGCAGTTTTCTCGGTCTGGGATTCCCAGACGATCCCGGAGCAGTATGTTAGCTCTGAGCAAAAGATCTCGTCAATAATAATAACGAGGAGTATGTAGGTTTACACTTTAAAAGCGATTTTAAAAAAAGATTTACGCGCGTCATGTCAAAAGTGAAGATTCCCATGTAATCTCCATTGACAGAGGCCCGCGTTGCTTTTGCCTGGAAGTGAACAGTAGAGGCTCCTTCTAAGTGACACTCGAAGGTACTTTGCCATTACTAGAAGCTTAGTAGAAGCTTTAAAGCTTTAAAGTTTGTAGCGATCCTGTATGTTTACTTACCGCCATTGAAGAAAGGAGGAAAGAGTGGTGTCGATGTCGCCAATGTGGCCGATATCGTTGCATGAGTAAAAAAGGGATGAAATATAATAATACGCCTGAGAACAATAAAATTTCTGTTTCTGTAACGTATCTTGAAGAATTTAATTTCTGATAACATTGAACTCGTGTTAATTTTCATGTACGCAACAAAACAAAAACGTATCACGGCGGTTAACGTCGTCTGCTACGGCGATGTGCTGGATTAAATAAATAACGCGAGTTCAGTGATATCGGGAAATAAAGTCAATATACGTGCTAGAAAACGTATAATCATATTTTATTCCTTTTTCTTTACTCATGCAACGACATCGGCACTATTCTTTCCTTCTTTCCTCTGTGGCGGCGGTACGTCTTTTTAGTAATGTCATTAATTAGAAACAGCCTTTAATTTTTGCTCGAGCCCCCCCCCCCCTGAAATTTCTCAGCTGACCCCACCCAGCTCGGCCACCAACACGTTCTGGTAGTGAGCCCGGCGCAGCGAATTACATCCTGTCTCAAACTTGAGCTGTAGGACCACAGTCATGCAGATGATCGTACCATGCATTCGTCCAAAATCATTTGAAAGTGATTGTTCAGTGCATATATTGCGCGCATATACGAGCAAAAATGCATGCGGGTACGTAAACTCAATGTGGATCATCAAGAACCATTTGCCCCAACTCAAGCAAGCAATTCTGCTTTTTACGTCTAAGGTTTTCACCGTTGGTTGCTAGGTATTCATTGAGCTTCGTGAGACAAGGTGATAGTTAATGCCGAAATGCCGTTCATACTGAATATGTATTCTAATGTACTGTGTTCTAACGTAACATGCACAAATAAAACGGGAAAATTAAGCTGCAGATATGTCATCATTGTGCCACGATTCTTTCCGTGTCTAAGAAAAATTCCGTAAGTGGAACCTTCACCAAGCATACCCCCCCCCCCCCCCTCCCCTCCGGAAAGCTCGCCTCCCTTCCCCCAGCAGTGCATTTCTGCGGAAATCATTGCAAGGAACGGAGATTCTCGCGCGTTCGGTGCAGCTTGCCTGGCCCTCCCAACTTCATTATCGAAGCGGATTTGGGGGGGCCATGCAAGCTCGCATGGCCCCATTAATCTGACCTAACTTCGCTAAACTATAAGAGCACCATGCATCATAAGCTGGGATAAGTTAGGTTAGATTAATTCGATATAATAAGGTGAAATATGCCCACTTGCAGAATCACAACGCACACCAACAGAGTACAGAACATCGTCGCACAAATACGTTGATTGATCTTCCACGTAAATCTGCTCCCAGGTATTTATTAACTATATTATTTATGAGATCCTTTGTTGCGAGTTCTATATATTGACGTGCGAGATGAGCCTGTGACATTGTGGGTGGGACAGTCCAGGAAACCGACAACACAGTAAGGAATTATTTAGCGAGGAATACCAAGCCGTCCTTTGAGGCTGACTTTTCAGCCAACGCCTTTGTTGCAGTTGCAGCAGATGGTCGTAGCAGACGACGTTAACCTTCTTTTTTTTTTTTTTCTGTTGCGCGTGGAAAATTAACACGAGTTCAGTGACATCAGGAACTGAGTCCTTCAAAATGAGTTCCAGATACCGCGATGGTATTGTTCTTAGACATACCGTTATATTTGATCTCTTTCTGCACTTCTACTCGTGTATCGTGACATCGGCATTGTCATGGGCATGATTCTTTCCTCCTTTCTTCCATGGCGGCGTCCATGCATACGGTAAGTAAAGATGTAAACAGGTTCGATATAAACTTTAAAGTTTTTGGCACGCTTCTAGTAATGGCAAAGTAACTGTCACTTAGAAGAAGCCTCTGACTGGCGTTACGTGTAAAAGTACCCCGATTATTAATATTAATATAAATAATTAGAGAAGAACCTCAAGAAGCGAGACATATCCCATGCTCACAGAAAAACAAAGAACTCAGAAAACAGTGAGTTTCTGTCTAGCAGCGTGAGTTTAGTCTGCAGAATTCCCCCTTGGATATTATTAAATGCTGTGTCACAAAAGGAGGGTTCCAACTTTTTGCGCATTTTCAGAAAGGCAATTATGATATCGACGGGGCCCGTCGACCGCAGTCAGCTGGCTATATCGAGGGGGTCGTCGATTTTCTCCTGTGTCGCTATATCGACGGGGACCTATGAGGCTGCATTATTGCGGGGCACCCCACCTTATACGTCCTGTATTCCGTGCGAGTGTCGTGCTGTTAGTACTGTACATAGCAAACTCTTACAACACAACTGGCAGAATGCGGGCAGCTTACTTTTGTCTAAGGCGTTCTTCGGTTGATTTAGATTCATATTGTCTTCCGCCGCTGAGACACGCGTAATCCATCTCCCCGTATTTCAGCTCTTCCTTCACTGGCCGTGTCAGGCCCTTCTTTCTACAACCTAAATATTTGCTGTCAGTTACAACTTGTCGCACTAAAAGCAATGCAAGGATGTGGTGTTATCTCACATACCTTCTATTGTCCGGGAGGAAGAAATCCACAGCTGCACGCTTTTTGATGCCTCATAGTCATTCACTGCAGCTTGGAGGTCACAAAATGATGCAAATTTTGCGCCTTCCCAAAGCTTTCCCGGTGATAAAACCACACTCTGTGTGCTTTCACTCGTTTCGTCCATCTTGGACGACTTCCCGATGAAGTAAACCAACTAAACCGCAGGCTTATAAATCTGTCAGGCACGCACGTGGGTGGATGAATCATATGGGAGGATTAGGATTACGTGGCAACCACTTGCTAGATGGCGCTGCATGTGCCAATTAATATGCGATGCTCGGTTCCACAAATTCCTCTAGAGACCTGTGATTCACTGAAAGTTTTGGCAGCGGCAACCATGTCATCTCCATGCGCCCATTGTTTACCATGACATCTTACGCACACCTCGCACTCTTCCCAGCATGCCTTTCGCCTGTTCGTTGCTGAGATGCACAGCAACTCCGCTATCGGACGACAGTCGGCCTCCTCCTCACGCAATTGCTCCGCGCCAAAATTTGCACTGTCTTCTGCCAGTACAGTCTCGAACAACTGCGGGGGGGGCTACCGCCTCTCCCCGGACACCCCCGCGTGTAATATGTCCTAAACTAACCTCACCACACTTCGTGTAGTGAGGAAAACCAAGCTCTATGGCTGATGCGTAGGAGTACCACAAATGATACCCGTCGAGATCTAGCGAGCAACGAGCGAGAGGGAACAGGCGAAAGGCATGCTGGGAAGGGTGCAAAGTGTGCGTAAGCTGTTATAGGTAAACAAAGGGGCGCATGGAGATGACATGGTTGCCGCTGCCGAAACTTTCCCAGAGAAACTGATCTCTGGAGAAATTTGTGGAACCGAGCGCCGCATATTAATTACAGATTACGATGCACCTTGCATAATTACATCCAGGTATGTAGATTTCAAGGTTCAAATCGAGTGGCGGACCTAAATTAGACATGGACCAAGAAGTAATTTAAACTACTCCCCCAAAAAGTAGTTCAACTACTAGTTAAACTACTTTATCACAAAGTAGTTAGTAGTTATATTCAAACTACTGTAGAAGTAGTTAGTGGCCATCACTGTAGTTTCGCAAAATTAGCAAGCTCCCTTCCTTATGGGCTGTCAGGACCATAGTAACACAAGAGAAGGTGACACACACATCCGGTGTGAGCAGAATTGATCCCCCATATTTGTTGCTATTGCGACCCTTACTGGTACCCTGGTAACGGTAAAAATGAAATCCAGGAGGCGAAGCTTAAAAAGGTCGAGGACTAAGTAAGTTTAGCGTCACACCAAAGCTTCCAATGCTCGCATATCACTAGTGTATGCTGCCCGCGACAAGTCCTTCCGAGAAGTGTCGTGGAACCAGTGGCAGTGGCTACAAGCGTCGTGTTTTGACCAAAGTACGATCATGATGGAAATTGATTTCTTTCATTATAGCAGGATAAATCAGTTTTGCATTTCGTGCAGCAAAAAATCAGAAAAGACAGTCACAACCCCCATTTACAGTATTATTCCCACTGGTAGAACTGATCTATTCACTTTCTTTTGGCGCTTTCAGTGCTACAGATGAAAAAACTCAACAATTTATAGCGCCTATAATGCCATTTTCAGTGCCTAAATCGTGATTTTTAGCACCTCTTGTAGGCGCCTGAAACTCGCTTTTTTTTTGTGCCTAAAAATCTGGGCTCTAGTTATGACATACATATGCTGCAGTGGATTCTGAAAATAAGCATTTTGCGTGAACACCCTGGCTGTAGTCATCAGCCTTTATATCGTCCAAACGTCAGGTGCTCAAACTAGGAAGCATTTTTCTAATAAAAGTATCACATTTCTTTCTTCAGAGGAGACAATGGATACAAGTGCCATCAAGAACCTTTCTGGCACCTCTCCTGACTGAACTGGAACCAATGTACACACACAGGAACTGAACACAGATCACTCCCCTGGGGACAGTGAGTCAGTGCTTCAATCCATTTAATGGCTATTCAACAGGGTGTCTACCAACCTGGAAAACCTGGAAAACAGGGAATTCTCAGGGAATTTTGATGTGACTGGAAAAGTCATGGGATTGTCAGGGAATTTGTGAAAAAGGCAGTTGAAGTCGGGGAAAATCGCAAATAAGTGCCGTCAGAATGTGCAATGAATGGCGAGTGGTGATGAGTGGTTGGCTGTTCAGTGGTCACAAAAGTAGGGCAGTCTTACTACTTCCTCAATAAATGATCTGTTTTATGAGGGATATGTATCAAAACGTAGCAGCAGGCACCAAGTTCCCTTTCGTTTTCGTCAGGGAATTCGCTTGAAATAGTCTACGAAAACCTGGAAAAGTCAGGGAATTTGAAGGCTACAGTTTAGTAGACACCCTGTTCAATCACTTCAATCATATAAGAGGCCATACCAGTCGGGGAGCAACTCCGATTCATAATTTTTCCGATTCTAGATGGTGGGATGCTCGCCGTCCTTATCATGCCGTTCGCCTCTGACTCTGAAATAATCCCAATTGTGCATGGTTGACGTCGCGTGTTTAAGGTGGCCTGCACCCTCTGCACCGTTTGTCGACAGGTAAAGTGTCGGACTTTGCCACGAAAGGTCCGCAGTTCGATTCCAGACATTCACGTCTTTTTTGCTTGTCTCCTATTGCTATATGAGTACTTTGTTATTTTTATTTTGTTGTTATATATTTATGCTACAATTATTGTTTTCACGAGTCACTGGCGTCTGTACTGACTGATTATGAAATTTTTAGTTGCTCTGGGTATTGTTTTACTAGTGCATACTTACAGTATGCCGACGTACGAGTGTGATCGGATAGTATGGATGGCAATATGGGCAGTACACACACAGATGGTATTATAAACGAATGTTGCCAGCAGTGAGTTTGAGCACGAGGCGATTGCCAATTAAGAAATCAGGAAATGGCCAAGGAAAGGTAACTTCATATGCTATCAAAGCTCGCCCAAGATGTCCTCGTCTGTATCTCGGAGGCTCTCAACTGGATGTACCAGCGGCTGTAAATTAGGCTATAAACACACAGCGCTTACAATGCCAGTCAGGAAAACCTAGTGCTCGAAACAGTATTCCCTTTACTTCTTTTTTTTTTTTTGCTGCACTCGCTTACATGCAATTTACTTCGATAATAACTCTTTTATTCATGCAAAATGACATTTTGGTATATATATTTCTGGTAAGTAAGCATTATCAAATATTTGAATTAATTTATAAGGCGTTGGTGCAAAATACTTTCCGAATTTTCGTTGCAGAATAGACTTCTTATTGTTACCCAGAAACTTCAGTAAGATATTTGAAAGAGACCAGCGGCATGGCCGAGTGTGCTAAGGCGTCCGCTCGTTGGTGGTAACCAAGGTCGTGCTGTAGACTGGGAGGTGGTGGGTTCGAATCCTACCGCCGGCTGTGCTGTCTGAGGTTTTCCCTGGGTTTTCCGAAGACTTTCCAGACGAATGTCGGCACAGTTCCCCCTGAAGTCGGCCCAGCACGCATACTAATCCCCCTGTCCCCCACTCCTTCCTGCTGTCCTCTCTCCGTCAGTCCACGTCTGTACGCCGCTCATAGCCACAGTTGCTTCGCGGCGCTAACACGCAATAAAAAAAAAAATTTGTGAAAGACTCCTTTCCCCCATGTTCCCCCTTCTTTTTCTTTCACATTACACCGGCTCAGAAAAATGATATCAGTAGACAAACCCCAGTGACACGGGACTCCCTTTCTTCTCGGCTTGGTGTGCCAGCTTGCAAGACCGTACAAAGGAGGTGAAGGGCGATAAAGGCTTCGGGGCGACACACAGGAAACCAACCAAGGAAGATATGGAAAGGTCGAGCGGCGAGGCCTCGCAGCGGGAGTCGCGATATTCCCAACACACACTTTTTTTTTCCTGGACGCCAAGAGGAACGATTCGACAAAACACAAAAGGACACAGAGTAGATGTTTCTTACTCATGTTTGTACTGTAATCAATTACTTTTCTTCCTATAATAGCTTAGGATTTCGGAATATCCAGTTATAATGTGATGACGACGATGCGATGGACTGAGGACTGTGGACTCTCACAAACACGCCTAAACTAACCTAACCTCTGAAGACTAACCTAGGACCCGGTTCTAACTTATTTATTTATTTATTTTCGAATACTGTTAGTCCCAAGTGGGACCGTTACAGGGGGTTCAACACTACCACAATCACCAATCATAACACTAATCATAAACAAAAGAACTAACAAACCAAATAATCTCATCGGGGAACCACAATGCATAGTAGCGCTAACATTAGCATAACATTATATTAAATCAGTATTGCTCAGGGCTTCAATAAAGGCAGATTCATTTTGCACAGATATTATATGTTCAGGTAATGCATTCCAGATTGTGATTGTGTGTGGGAAATATTAATATTTGAACAAGTCTACCCTTGCTTCGTATGGTTTCACAGCCTTACTATGTCGTGCACGTAAGGACCGCGATGACAAATATTCTAAGCATATCTGGCTATTGAGCTTTAGTTTATTATGATATAGCAGAAAGAACAACTTTAATTTAGCTAACCTACGTCTGCTTTTTAGGCTTTCTAATTGCAAGGCTTGTAACATATTAGATACAGAGTCAGTTCGCCTAAAGTTGGACATTATAAAACGGGCTGCCAACCTTTGAACTTTTTCTATTTGGGCCGTAAGATTCTTTTTGTATGGGTCCCATACTATACTACCATATTCCAACAGAGGACGGATCAGTGTTTTGTATGCAGTCAGTTTCACATCTCTCGAACTGTACTTCAGTTTTCTTTTGAGTAACCAAAGACGGTTCCTAGCCTTCAAACATATTTCACTGACATGTTTGTCCCACTGTAAATTACATGCCACATTAATACCCAAATATTTAAATGAGTCAACTCTAATTAATTTATGCCCCTGGATACAATATTCAAACTCTGCTGTAGATTTTTTGTTTGTTAGCTGAGAGAAAACAGTTTTCCGACAGTTAATGTGC
This sequence comes from Ornithodoros turicata, assembly GCF_037126465.1. Lineage (NCBI taxonomy): Eukaryota > Metazoa > Arthropoda > Arachnida > Ixodida > Argasidae > Ornithodoros > Ornithodoros turicata. The sequence continues at coordinate 71,332 of NW_026999378.1, read as the reverse complement.
ATTCCCCAGTCGCCACACCATTTCGATATATTCTCTAAACATCCAGCAAGCAATTTTTGATCAGCAACGTTTCTGATAGGGCAATATATTAAACAATCATCTGCGAATAATCTAATAGTAACAGGACCATTAACACAAGATTCAATATCATTAATATAAATTAAAAATAAGAGAGGACCCAAAACTGATCCCTGGGGGACTCCTGATTTGACTTGCATATCATCAGATAAACCTGTCTGCAGATCTACATGTTGCGTTCTTCGTGACAGATACGCTGTTAGCCAGTGAATTATGCGCGGATTTATTCCAGTACGTATCAGTTTCTGAATCAGTTTTTGATGTGGTATTTTATCAAATGCTTTGCAGAAATCAAGGCATATTACATCGACCTGAAGCCCCTGGTTGATAGCGCTAGTAAAGTCATGAATAGCTTCGATTAGCTGTGTGGTTGTGGACACTCCCTTCCTGAAGCCGTGTTGGTTCATGCAAAAGAATCCTAAGCCTTCAAGGTAATCAGTTATATAATTGCTAATTATGTGCTCAAGTAGCTTACATGATTGACTCGTCAGTGATATAGGTCTGTAGTTTCTTATGTCTTCCATGTCCCCAGATTTATGTACAGGAATTACTTTTGCTCTCCTCCAGTCATCTGGTAAATTACACTCCGAAAGTGATTTTTCATATATGGCAAAAAGGAAATAGGAGTTGATATCGGCATACCTACGCGAGAATTCATTTGGTACTGAATCCGGTCCAGATGACTTCTTAACATCTAATTTCAGGAGTAAGTCCAAATTCCTTCCCTAGACAAGCCAACTTCACTCCCTCTATTATCTACTGCTAATGTGGACAATGCTTCTTGATGTATTTCGAAGACCAATTCGAAGTATACATTAAAAGCACTAGCAACTTGCGACGGCTCCGATATCAACTTGCCATTATGACGTATTTTCTCAATTGACTTATTTGATTCTTTAAAGAAATTCCAAAATTTTCGTGGGTTTGTCCTCATAAAAGTTTCCAAAGTAGTTGAACAATAACTACGCTTTGCTTCCTGTAACTTCGTCTTCAATACTGCCTTGTTGGCATTAAATGCAGCAGTGTGACCAGCGTGGCGTTGGCACTTAAGTCGTCTTTTTAAGTGAATTATTTCACGAGTCACCCAGGGATTCCATTTTCGAATTATTTTAGTCCTGCATGGGATATACTTTTCCAGGCAATAAGACACAGCATTTTTAAATAAAAGCCATACATCATTCACATGAAGGGTATTCATACAAGCATACAATTCCTGAAGGACATTTTCTAAATACAATAGCACACAATTGTCATTTGCATCCTTATAGCTTTTCACTAGTCTTTTAACAACCGGTTTTTTGCTAAGTGTTAAACTCTCCAAGTACTTAAGAAGGACCATTTTGTGGTCAGACAGGCCATCTTGCACAGTAACTTCTATGTTCCTAAGTGAAGCTGATACCAATACAAGGTCTAGTACTGAGACCGCAGTTCCATATCTCGTTGGCTCATTAACCTTTTGATCGAGGTTATACTGAAATGCTATTTGTAATAATACATCCGACTCGTGTCTTTCTGGTCCGCTGGTTTCGAGCGTACCCCAATTGATATGCGTTAAGTTGAAATCACCCAACAGCATAATATTTTGTTTAAAATTCACATGCTCGAACATATAATCCTGCACCTTGATTAAAAACTCCTCTGACTTCGGAGGCCTATAAATGACGCCTATGGTAATAATTGATTCACCAATCTTAATTTTGCACCATACTGTTTCTGGGGGAAATGGGCCAGGTAACAATGTGCAACACATGGCATTCTTACACACAAGGGCTACTCCACCACCACGAGAGTGTATACGGTCATTACGGTATATTTTGTAATCAGGTGGTATAATTTCCTCATCAGCAATACCTTCATGGAGCCAGGTTTCTGTCAAAGCTACAATTTGTGGACTATATGAAAGTAATATATGTTCAAACAAGGTTACCTTTTTTACAATGCTACGTATGTTCATACTAATTATTCCCTATTCTTTACACATAGAGTCATACGTAAGAGAGGGCACGTGTCAAGCTACTGTATCACGTCTAGCTTCATCACTCGTCCCACAACATCTTATTGATTGTGAGATTGGGTCGTACTGCCAAACTTTCCCTTCGACGAAAAGCTTATTATATTTTATTTTGAAAGGCATATCGCGGCTACGCACAAACTCTCTCAACTTCTGCCATTGTGTTCTTATTCCCCGTGAGTAGTCCTCATGGATGTACACATTGGTTGATTTAAGTTTGTAACAAAGAGAGAGAATTTCTTGTTTCACCTTGTAGTTTAAAAAATTAACAATGACTGGTCTTTGTTTATTCTGATGATAACGTCCTAGCCTGTGTGCCCTCTGAATACTCAGAGACTCGATCTTTGAACCCAGCTGTCTATCACAAAGATCTATTACTTTCTTCTCTGTTTCACTCCATGTCTCTTTTGGCATATCATTGATTCCGTGAAACAGCAAGTTATTCCTACGTAACCTGTTTTCTAGTTCATCGTTTTGCATTTCAAGGCTATTCAGTCGTTCTTGCAATATCCTAGTAGTTTCCTCTATCTTATCAACCTTTTTTCCCATATTTTTAACTACTGTGACCTCACCTTCGAGACTCGTAATTCTGGACGAAAACGTATCTAGTTTTATATCAGCTTCCTGCTGCTTCTGTTGTACACACCTGATTTCATTCATCATCTCTCTCTGCCGATCTTCCAACCTTTGTAGGACTTCCATCATAGCTGATATTTGGTCGTCATTTGCACTTGAGCGGGTTTTCATTTCTCTTGGTGGGATAGGTCCCGGATTAATTTCAACGTCCCCAGACAGAAGCAACAGGAACTTCATGTTACACAAACGCTGAAAAAACAATCTTCCAATCCTTCGGGGGCATGGCACTCGCAAAAGCCAGAGATCATCACTATGAAAGCATCCCACGTAATCGTAACTAACCTGTATAAAAAACAGCATTCTTTTAGCCAGAGCTGTTGGCGCAGTGCCGTGCCCCAGAGGTCTGTCGTAGATCAGCCGCTTTTCAATGTTCTCGTTTGATGACGTCACGAAGAGTTGCCTGATGCTGAAGGTTGATTCGACGAGGTTTGGAATTGACAATCCAATGTCGTCCCCTGCAGTTATCCATGGCGATAAATCTGCCGTAGTGCAAGAATGGGCTGCATCCTGATAACTTATCCATGGTATTTCACAGAGCGATAGCAACACAACCTGTATGAAAAACAGCATTCTTTTAGCCAGAGCTGTTGGCGCAGTGCCGTGCCCCCTTGATTACTACTTAATTATGATTTATTATAATTCATAAACAGTTGACAGAGTCCGCACAAACCCGAACTGGCAAAATTGGGCAAATTGACGTTTCATGTGGAGCTAACAAACTCGTCTGACTCTGCGCACCGTGTGCAGAGGGGCAGGCTCATGACATAATCCCTTTAAGAGCAGCTAAGCAACCTTTTGTACTGGTCTCCAAGGCCATACTCTAAGTCAGTGGGCCATGAAAGTAATGAGAAGAGAGAGAGAGAAAGAGGATGCAGGAACCAGCATGCCCTCCACACCCCATACGAGCTAACACCATGATGCGCATGCGCACCCCTTGCACGGCGGATGGTGCATCACCCGATGGCGCCACAGAGGGACGTGCTTTCATTCGGAGTGCTTGTGTACTCAGATTTCATGCTTTTTTATAAAAACTAAAAGCGGTAGACATATAAATTTGGTGTCTATCGATTCCTAAAATATTTCGAGAGAAAGTAAATGGAAAGTTTTTTTTGAAATGGCTATAGAAGTTTAATGAAAACCTGTCCAAAGAGGGAGGAGAAAAATTGTGAGAAGAAAAAAATTTTTTCACATTCGTGACGTCGCCGTAAAATACATACGACATGTAGGAGAAATGTAATGACATAATTCTGTTCATCCCGTCTTCCTCTTTATGGTGAAACCACACGCGTCAAAATCTGCCTCTGTGGTTACCGAGAAAAGGCATAAAATCTGTTCCATAGGAAATACATTGGGACGGAGAGCTGGTATGCCCTCTTAATGCCACGTAGTCGGAGAAGACGACTAAATGGCACTACGGTTACGGTGATATGACGACTACGGTTAGCTGGTTACTGCTTGGTTACTTGTATTATATGACCAGCTGCCATTTGCATTTGCTTTTCAAAAGAGCTACATACTGTTCCTATGCATGCAACCGTTACTACTGGCAGAAGACAAAGAGGTAAGCTCTGGATCGACTCATGTCAAACGTACGCGTTATGATTTGATGTCAAACACGTTACATGTATATTACGCAGATGACATATATTATAACTTACGTATAATGCATATAATTTTATGGTCACTTTAAGGTATAATAAATGAAACGAAATCTGTACAGTTTTGAGCATTTTTGTGTTATCTCTGCATTCGACTGTTGTTGACACATTTTTTGTTTATTTCTCGACCCAAATGTTCCTTTATAATTTGCAGGAGACAAGGGCTGCCAGCTGCTTATTAAGGAAGAGGCAAGATATACTTTCCAGTGCATCCGACTCGCAACCCCAGGAAATGCAGCTCTCTCCAGAGTTCAGTGGTGACCTCCTGAGAGTAAAATCAGAACCACCCGATGCTGCATGCCTGCCACAAGAGGCCCAGATACAGCAACAGCACTGCAACGAGTATCCATCAGGAGGTGATATCATACTTTGCCATAGTAAACACATTAGGCCACACCAGTGATGGCCACTAACTACTTCTACGGTAGTCTAATTATAGCTACTAACTACTCTGTGATGGAGTTGTTTAACTAGTAGTTCAACTACTTTTCAGGAGAGGTACTTAAAACTACTTCTTTAACTACTGCGATGCATTTTAACTACATCTCTAGCTACTGAACGTCGTCTGTCAACACCAATCCCATTCTATAGTGGTCTTGGACACCTAAATGTGAATCACAAGCAGTGATGAAAGTGGAGATTTAGAATGCATGAACGGCACAATTGCTCTGCCCCTGCGTTCTCATCAAACAAGTAGGCATCAAAAGTTGGTGCCGTAAAGCTTGCGGCAAAATTGTAAGTAGTTGGCGCCTGCAGTAACCTAACTACTGTAGTTAACTACTCGAAATAGTAGTTTAACTAGTAGTTGCCTACTACATTTCTGCAAGTAGTTGATATCTACTTTTTAAGTACAATCAGGTAGTTTAACTACATGTAGTTAACTACTGGCTATCACTGGGCCACACACACTCTGCACATGCAATTGATCCGTGGAGCAAGTTGCTCCAGTCAGTCACGAGCATGGATGGTGTGGACGCCTTCGCTGGTGCACTTCGATGCATTTCGATGATGCACTTCGATGATGCACTGCGTTGTGTGTTTGCATAGAAGTGTGCGTGGCACGTGACATTGCCCTTCCCTTAGTTGTGTTGTTGATTGCCAATGGATGTGCATATTACCACCAAAAATGTGAATTCCTTTCTGTGGTTGTTTTCTGTAGGCATTATTATTTCAGTTTTCCTGCATATAACCATCCACTAATGAAAATTGCCAAGGTGATATGCGGATAAAGCTGGATTACATGATTGGAATTCAGGGAGAAATGGGGTTAAAATAGACTGTTCCTTTGTAACATGTCATAGTACGATTCCGCAGATGTACCTATGAAATGAGAAATATTTCTGACGATATTGCCATATGTCTGGCTATCACACGTAACATAGCCGCAAGGGATTCCTTGTTTTGCGTGCAAGATACGTACGGGTAAGCCGTGTATGCACCAGGGATGGACAGTATTTAAATACATTGTATTTAAAATATAGATACATGTATTTAAAATATGTATATAAATATAGGCAAGAAAAATGTATTTATATTTAAATACCGTTTTAGGCGAACTTATATTTAAAATACACTTAAATACACGCATCTCTTCCTCCCGTATTTGTGGGCTTCTCTCGTGTTTCACATTGTTAGCCTCCGGCGATGAAGGGTATCTTGGTTAGAGGCTACATGTCACTCATCCCGTGTGTTCTGGGATTTTCGTCCTTCTAGAAAACAGCACAGTGTGCGAATGAGGGCGTCGGCACCCCTATTGCTTCAGTCTTGGAAGCGGGGACAGAAATGAGAACACCAATTTGGGAAAAATGTGATTCGTGACCCTCTTGCATCACTTGACAAAGCCTGGTGTCTAAAGGGAACCCTACTCAGTCATTCACTGGGAACTCAGGACAATGGCTGCAGCGCACCAGACAGTTTTTCATGGGGAGTTTTTCACTGTCGTCGCTGAAGATGGAAAGCCAAACATAAGTAGAGGAGGCAAGCAAACTGGTGTATACGATTGAACAGAAACAGAAACCTTTGAGTCCGAGGACAGCAAGGGGGAGGGGGTCGGGACAGGACAGACAGGGGACAAGAACAGACAACGACGACTCAACTCAAAACCAGCCAATGGACAAATGAACACTTTTTTCGACATAGAGAAAGTGGAAGAAGCAATAACGAGTTCGCTATCTGGTTTTGAGTCGTCGTCGGTTCTTGTCCCGTGTCCGTCCTGTCTAGTACCCCTCTCGCTGCTACTAAGACACAAGGAGACATTTCCGTTCGATGGAAAGTCGGTCCACGCAAGATGCTGAAATCATCACAGTGCATCACGGAAAAATAAAGAAATATGTGGCCATTGTGTGCAGCAGACATGCATCCACAGGTGGCCCCATTTATACACTAATTTAAAAGAATATTGTGCATGGACGGCTCAAAGTATTTATGGAAGTAGTTACAGTATTTAAATACTGTCTTAATGTACTTATATTTTGTATTTAATTACCTTCATCATAAGGTATTTATAGGCAGTACTTAAATCATGAAAATATGTAGTATTTTGTATTTATATTTAAATACCCAATAATTGTATTTATGCCCATCCCTGGTATGCACTCTGCGGCAGCACACCGTATATTTTAGCACCCACGACAACAGCGACGGCGCACCGATCTGCTCCCGACGCGACAATCTCCTTCACTTAGTAAGCTGCTTTGTCCTGAGAAGTGAGGCGTGCGATAAAGAAACGAAGAATTCTAGGAAGTTGAACGTGAGAGAACTGATGCTCCGAGGCTGAAACAACATAGAAAGGACAGATACATACAAAGTCTCAAATTACTTAAGATATTAACGATGAAAGTCACTGAAAGGGTTAGCCAGCTCTAGGACTCGAACCCACATCTTCTGGATTACAGGCCCAGGGCTCTACCAATTGAGCTGAGCTAACACACCTCCCCAGCGACTTCCAAGGGTGCGTCATCTGAAGGGACAAACCAGTCACTCTCTCTCACTCATCCTCCTTTCACTCTTACAGTTTTGCTCACTCATACACACATTCAGATTGTCCATTCAGATGACGCACCCTTGGAAGTCACTGGGGAGGTGTGTTAGCTCAGCTCAATTGGTAGAGCCCTGGACCGGTAACCCAGAAGATGTGGGTTCGAGCTGTACGAATCGAGATGTGGGTACAGCTGGCTAACCTTTTCAGTGACTTTCATCTTTTATCTGGGAAGTTCACATACACACACGCGATGGACGTGGAGTCTCAAACAATTGCGCTGGCTGTACTTGTCCGCTCCCATACCCACATTTCCGTCACCCCGTCACCCTTCCAAAACCCGGAACCTTTCATCCAATAGCCCTTTCCCATGCTTCAACTCACGCAGCCTTCATGCCGTGGCGACTTTTTGTTATGGGAAGCAGCGCATGCCTCTAGCCTTCACCAACGCTGGCCAACTCTTGAGCCGAGATTAAGGGTTGCCAAAGCTTCAAGTTAACACTTTATTATTTTTTTATGAATGTTACTCGGTGATGCGATGAATATTTCAGCGACAATAACTTTCAGCGAAGTGCAGCTAAGTGCTGAATTTAAGTTAAGGGACCTTTGACCTCGGTTCAAGTGTTATTTGGCGTCGGTGGAAGCAGGCCTACCCGCAACAGAGCACAACCAGGGTGTCTACCAACCTGCAAAACAGGGAATTGTCAGGGAATTTTGATGTGACTGGAAAAGTCAGGGAATTTGGCCAAAAACCAGCTGAAGTCGGGGTGAACCTCAGAGTAGTGCCATGATGATGCACGGTGAATCGCGAGTGCCGACCGGTGGTTGGACGGTGATGCCGCAGCAACGTTACCGTTACAGGCAGATCGCCAGTACGACAAGCTCTGAGGCAGAAAAGTAGGAAAGCCTCACTAGTACTTAATAAATGGTCTAGGAAGGGAGTTGCCTCAGGACAGAAGCCGCCATATAATAAATGGTCTGTTTTATGACTGATCTGTATCAAAAAGTTGGAGCAGGCACCAAGTTCCATTTTGTTTCTGTCAGGTAATTTGCTTGAATAGTCAGGGAAAACCTGGAAAAGTCAGGCAATTTGAAGACTGCAGTTTGGTATGCACCCTGACAACCAGGTTCGGAAAGGGTACAGGGCTGGTCGTCACATGACTCGAAGCATTGCGATGTAACGTTGCTCACTTTTTCCTCTTTTGTTGTACCTTAGGGGCGACACCTGGCATGTGTCGTATTAAAGAAGAACCTCGAGAGGACCCTTCAAATGAACAACCAATCACAGAAGTGAAGACAGAGCCTTATAACGTCGCAATCTTAACAGATCAGAACCAAATGGGGCACAGCTGTGGCTCTGCATCACAAGGTGATACAAAAAGTTTGAAAGGGATTTATACCCAGGCTGTCATATGGGCAGTCTTCAACCAACAGCCATTAAACTGAGTCAAGGCAATAACGTGGGCAAGATGGTACATTCCGAAGAGGGGCAAAGGAGCGCGAAAACTGTTGACAACTGACTGAAACATTGAACATGCGTGTATTGCCACCATGTGTGTGACCTGTCAGCTTGTTGCATGAATCGTGTCCAATGTGCCGCACATATTTTCAATGAGCATTAGCTTCAGTTGTGATTGAAGACTGCCTGTGTGACAGTGATATCTAGTGAAATAGGATTCTATCCAAACTATCACTATGGTTGTCCTTGAACACCTAATTTCACTAAATCAAATTATGTGGTCTTCCACCCAGCTCAGAGGTTAGTAGATTTAGAAAACCTACAAGTCCACTTTGATTCCCATGTACTTTCTCGCGTCCACTCAGTGAAGTTTCTAGGGGTGACACTAAATGAACACCTCACATGGCAACACCATGTAAATGCCTTGTAACGAAAAATGCTGGCAGGCCTTCAGGCGCTCTCGAAAGTGGCGTCACTATTTCCTGTTAATATTCTTCTTAAAATTTATTATGCACTAGTTCATTTTCATCTGCATTATGCATTGGAAATTTATGGCATAACTTATCGGAGTGTTCTCCAACCCCTTTTGGTATTGCAGAAACGCGCCTTGAGAGTAATACTGAGAATAGAACCGGGACAATCGATCTCCTTTGCATTCTCCGTATTATCCGTCATGGACATTTTTACGTTACTCAAATACAAGGTGCTACTATTCATACACCGTACGGTTTATTCAAAGCATACTTCCTCCGTGGTTCAGTTGGAGTATTTTACCTGCTCTTACAGTTGAAGAGATGACATGTATCTCAGAGTGCCACAACAAAGGACTAACGTTGGACTACAAAAAATGGGGTACAAAGGTCCAAAGCTATGGAACGCACTCCCATTACAATATAGACAAATGAATAATTTCCCAGCTTTTAAAAAACACTTGAAGGTCTTCATTTTGTCGGAGATGTGATAGGATCGATGTCAGCCTTGTTCTATCCTTTTGTGTATTAATCGATATAGATATATATAGATATATAGTGTCTCCCCTTTTTTGTGGTATGTATCTCAAAGTTATTTTTGTGTGTAATTGATGCAGATATCACATTTTTTTCTCTCTCTTTTTTTCTTTTTTGTTATGATAGTTTATGTTTACAAACTGGTTATAACCCGGTAGGCCCACAAGACGTGCGTTTATTGCTGTGTTCTACCATGTTCGGGACAGCAGCACAGGCTTTGTCCTCGCTGTCCCACACCTATCATGTGTATCTAAAGCTCAAAATAAAAATATTTTGATTTGATTTGATTTGATTTTGATGGTAGCCAGCACTGAGCTGAATGGTGTCGTATGGCCAGGAAAGGGAAGGCAACAGAAATGCCCTCTAGTTTTCTGTTAGGCATGCATCAGCACTTACTCTCTTCTGTGCAAGTGTCTCACAGGTGGCAAAATGGACGCGAAAATTCTTTAGCGAATTTCGCATTAATGGAACTCTTGCAAGATCTAACCCATACAAGTAACTGCGTACCTATACAGCACATTTCACCTAATGGAATACAAAATTGTATTTTGGAAATCTCTTTGTCTGAACATTATGAGCTCAACATGTTTGCCTCAGGGGGAGATTTTGCCAACACTTTTGACATAGTTTTCTAGCGTCCTCGTTGTCTCGTGTCGTAGAGCCACAAAGGATTCCTAGCTTTCTATTGTCCTAGCTGTCTCGTGTCATACAGCCACAAAAGATTCATTGTTTTCTAGCGTCAGAGTTGTCTTGTGTCATACAGCCACAAGGTTCCTAGTTTTCTAGTGTCCTAGTTGTGTCGTGTCATATACAGTGGAACCTCGTTAGCGCGTACCTGGCGGGGACGCAGGAAAAGTACGTGCAAAGCGGTACTACGTCATAACCGAAAATTACTAATTATGTCACTGATCGTCACGAGAAACCCGAAAAACGCATGCCGTTATAGAAGCCACCAATTCACGATCTTTACTTCACGCTCAAACGCAGAAATCCGTGATTTTTGTTGAGCGATGCGCCGGCCTCGGCACGGCAGGGCACGTCGTCCTCGTCACGGCAGGGCACGTCGTCCTCGTCACCATCAGAGTTGGACGCCGTTTCGGGAGCAACAGCGGCGATAATGTCGTAGTCCGTCAATTCGGCTGATGTCGCGACCTTCTCCTTTACGTGCCTTACGCTCAAAACGCGAGGCTTGGCCATTGTACGATATTGCAGCAGGAACGAACAAGCGACGCACAACCATAGCTCGCCGTTTCGTGCCTTCGAAGCTCACTATCACAATCATCTGATAAGGCGTGAGATCGGGCCCCGCTACTCACCGATACGCCAAGTCGACCTTCACGAGAGTTCGTAGCAGGGCCCGATCTCACGCCTTATCAGATAATTGTGATAGTGAGCTTCGAAGGTCCGAAACGCCGAGCTCTGCGCACAACACGTACGCTTACTGGCAGCGTCCCAAGAAAGAAAGATCCTAAGCGGACATTCTTTCTCCCAGAAAGGAGGAGATTACAGATAAGAAAGGGGAGATATGGGGAAGATTACGGAAACAATCGCCGCGTGTTCTAGAATCCGACAGGCTTTTTTTTTTCCCCGCGTTCGCAAGGACCGGTTTCGTAAGAACAGACCAACGAAAATGGTACACGATAAGCGACACAGGCGTCAAGAAATGCTACGTGTAAAGCGGTCATGAAATGCATTGACTTCAATGGGTGTTCGGTCGGGGAACCCGAATGACTACTTCTAAACCGGAACTACGGCTTATGCGGGTACGCGCTAACGAGGTTCCACTGTATCTAGAAGGGATTCCTAGTTTTCCAACGTTCTAGTTTTCTCGTGACATACAGCCACAACAGATTCTTATTTTTCTAGTATCCTAGTCGCCTCGCGTACTATAGCCACAAAGAATCCCTGGTTTTCTAGTGTCCTAGTTCTTTCGTGTCATATAGCCACAAAGACTTCCTGAGATTCTGGCGTCCTAGTAGTCTCGTGTCATATATCTACAAGGGATCTCTAGTTTTCTAGCGTTCTAGTTTTCTCGTGTCATACAGCCGCAAAGACCTCCTAGTTTTGCCGACTGATGTTTTCGTACGCAATATGTATAGCTAAGTTGAAATTCGAGGGGTGTGCTGAGGGCTACTCACTCTGTGGCATTATGACTCTGTGGCACATAGATTCTGGTACCAGCGATGACAGCGCTCCGCACTACTCCCGACAGGACAAGCTCCTCCAGTTTGTTATGCCGCTTTGACCCGAGAAATGAGACGCATGATAGAAAGTTCTACTAAGTTCACATAGAGACACAGGGCAGACATGCAGTCTCAAAAAGATATAATAATAATGATAATAATAATAATTTTTATTAGTGCCCAAGAACAGCCGCTAAGGCCATGGTGTTGGCGCACACAATACACATAACTCACAGTGGATACAATACAGATATAAACGCACAAATAATTATGTACAGACATATATATATAATACATATATACAGTGGGATACTAACAGAGGTACATTACAAACATAACAGGCATACGTACTTACATATTTACAGACAAATATACCACGCAGTACACGCGATGAAACATCAGCAACAAAACTACAATACATAGATTACGCGCAGCACATAAGTTATAAGATGGAATGAGACGATATACGGTACAAAACAAAGGAAAGAGTCACGATTGAAAATTCACTGATGAAGGAAAGAAATAATGTCGCTTTTAAGGGATGTGCTGGAGGCGTGGAAAATATCACATGTGGGGGGAAGCGAGTTCAGAAGCATTTGACATCGGGTAATTGGATCGCTGGGGCAGAAGCGTTTAACGTAGAAGACTGGTGGACTACGAAAAGCCGCGCGAGGAATACAAAAGTTTAGGAGGCGCAGCAGGAGTGGCCAATCAACACGGGCATGGACACATTTGTACAGAAATAGGGCGTTGGCGATAGAGCGACGTGTGGCCAGTGGGTGAAGGTGAAAATATTGCACTAGTGTGTCATAGTCATACAATAACTTTTTCCGTAAAAAGCCATTGTGTATGACATGGAGCGCTAGTTTTTGTACAGCCTCGAGACGCTTTGTATCAGTACCTGAAAGTGCGTTCCAAGCAACAGAGGCATATTCAAGCCTGGGAACAACATAGGACTTGTAAAGTTTAACGAAGACAGCAGGAGTCTGAAACTCCTTGCATGTATATGACAGGAGGCCCAGCGTGCGAAGAGCGGAAGAACGAACCGCTGTGACATGTTCATGAAATAGCAGCTTGGCATCAAAAATAACTCCTAAATCTCCGATGCTGTCAACACGACATATTTCAATGTCGGAGAAGTATCGAAACACAGAGATATTTGTCTTGCGTGTGAACGAAACAACCTTAGTCTTTGCGCTGTTAATTTTGAGACCGTTAGCACTGCACCGTGATAGTATATTGGATACATCTGCCTGTAGCTGTAAGCAGTCGGAAACTGAAGAGATCACTTTCATTAATTTGAAATCATTCGCATACTGAAGTAGAGTATAGAATGTTTGAGGCAGGATGACATGTCAGGCTGTGTGTGCTCAGGATGACAGGCTGTGCCTATCCTTTCTCACGCTTTCCCAACCCACCTTTCCGGTACCCCTTTCACCCTTCCAAGACCTCTCACCCAACAGCACTTTCCCACGCTTCAATTAGTTTCATTAAGGGGCCGTGGTGCACGCTTTCTAGGTGTAATAGAGCATGTAACCAGGCTTAGAAAGGGTACAGGGGCAGCAGTAACATGACTTGAATTCTTCCAATGTGGCTCACTTCTCTCCCCTTTTTGTTTTACTTCAGGTGCATCACTTGGGATGTGTCGCATTAAAGAGGAACCTCAAGAGGAATCTTGGAATGAACGTCCAATGACAGTTGTGAAAACAGAGCCTTATAACGATGAAATCTTGGCAGAGAAGGACCAGATGGGACACAGCCATGACTCTGCATCAGAAGGTGATACAAAATGGTCGAGGGGATTTATATACGCAGACTGTCACGTGGGCAGTCTTCAATAATCATTGAAACCAACAGCCGTTGAACGTGCGTGTGGCACCACCAGGTGTGTAACCTGCCAACCTGCCCACATGATTTGGATCCAGTGTTCTCTGAGAACGTGCCGCTTTATACCATTGGTGGTGCTGTGCATATTTTCACTGGCCATTGGCTTCAATGGTAATTGAAGAGACTACCCGTGTGACAAGGATATTAGTCAACACCAAACTGAATGGCACCATATTGTCAAAAGAAGGGATGCAACGGAAATTCTTTTCAGTATTGTGTTCATCATGTGTCAGCCTTCCAGCACTTGCTCTCTTCTATGGCAGACCCTCAAAGGAAGTCAAAATAGACACAGATATTCTTTGTCCAATTTCGCATTATTGCAACTTTTGCAGACTTTAACCACACGAGTAGCTACGTACGTATACAGGGTTTTCGCATAGTGCGATACAAACTTGTATAAAAAAATCTACTGATCTAAACACTATGGGGTCAACACTTTTTACTTCAGGGGAGATTTTGCAAACACCTCTGAGCACTTTTAGCGAATTGGCAAAAAAATGATATTTATTTGGTTCACAATATTGGTCGAGTCAACAACACGTTTTTGACAGAAACAAAGTGCACATCATATTGAACCTATTACATATACAATACGTTCCCTACTACGGTGGTAATACCAATAAAAAAATTCCAAAACCCGTTTTTGCGACATGCGCACATTGTTGGCCTAGCTCAGTTCGGCGTGTAGTTAATCGAAGACGCTGTGGAAGAAGAAGGGCCTCCCGCCCATTCCTGTTTCCTTCTCGCTCTTTTTTCCGATAAGTTTGTTGCAACCACGCTGCCGTTGTCAGCATAAGCTGGGAAGAGTGCAAGTGAAAGGGCAGGTACATGGCCTCCTCTCATCGCCTGTTTCAGAGATCTGAACGCCGCCAGACATTTGCTCTGCTCAGAATGAAATTTTTGCAATTTTTGCTGTCTATTACTATCGTAGTACATAGTGAATGTGTTTTGCGATAGAATGGGGCAAGCGCAACATCCACTTTCTGTTTCTCTAAGAACAGGGAAGTTGACTCAGCAAATTCCTGAGTTCAGTTGGGAAAATTCAATTTCTCCGGAAGCATATCTCAATCAGAAGTCACCAAAATCTCCCCTGAGATAGGTGGCGTTGACCCCATAATGCTCAGACACGTGGACTTTCTCGTAAGATTTTTTTATCACGTTTGAAATCAAGTACAAAATGAAGCGAGCGCAAGCTGTTGCCAGGGAAATTTGTAATTCTTTATACATTCTTCATAGAGTGCAGTACCAATAATTCGAACCTGAAGTGGGCGGAGGACTTGTTCAGATAAAGTGGGGTTCAAACTAAAGGCTCTTAAAGAGAGCTGTCGGAGGCAGCGCTTCGTTGCTCTGTCGGAGATGCTTAATAGCTCCCCTGGCCTTGTCACCCCTTCACAGTTGCGCAATGGCAGAGAGGATCGCTCGTTCCAGAATGCTTATTTATATGCGTGCACCAAAACAGTGCCGGTGAGAAATTGTTGTTGAAAAAGCAACCGAAGTTTTAAGGGAAAATCGCAGACAAATGCAATGATGATGCGCAGCGAAGTCGCCAGCGCCGACCGGTGGTTGAATGGAGATGCTGCAGCGATGTTACCTTGAGTAGCAGTTCGCCAGTACACAAAAGCTCTGAGGCAGAGAAGTAGAATAGCCTCACTAGTACTTAATAAATGGTCCATTTTATGAGGGATCTGTATCAAATCGTAGGAGCAGGCACCAAGTTCTCTTTTTTTTCTTCTTTTGTCAGCAAATTCGCTCGAAAGAATGAGGGAAAACCTAGAAAAGTCGGGGAATTTGATGGCTGCAGCTTGCTAGACACCCTGTATAGGAACACTCACTCTGCACCAAGCTCTCAGCTTTCGAGTGAATAGGATTTAATAGGGTCTCTCACAGTCCATTGCATGCAGTCAGAGACAGGGCAAAAAAAAAAAAAATGGAGGGAGGTGTAGCAGGGCCTAATAGTAACAGCCCGTAATGTAGAATCCGTAATTAGGGATAGCGAAACGGAAAGTGCGACGGTTCCCCCGCCCCTCCACGGTGTTCGGCGCGTGTTGTCGAGAAAAGATGGCAACCCTAGAGCCGATGCAAAGGTTGGTATATCTCGCTCGAATAAACATCCACGTATATTCACATGTTTGAATTGCTGGGCGATTTCCCCACACTGAAGTACTCACAAAAAATAATTCAGAAATTTGAATTTGCGTGGCCTCACCCTGTCAGATGCACAGTTAGAAAAGCACTAAAATGCAAAAACCCCTTGCTCTCAAATGAAAGTCTGCGTTTCAGTTAGAGTGATGCAAGCAAAACTAGTTCACACAGCGCTACTGTTTAGAAGAAAAACACAATGAAAACAGAACCGTCTGTGGCGGCAACGAATGGAATCCACAGGAGGCAAAGATTGACAGCACCCAATGAGACAGCAGGAAAAGCTTGTGCTTACCTATCATGGCCATGTGGATTTAAAAAAAAAATACTACTGGCCTCCATCGTGAGGCCAAAGTAGGAGCAGTACAACTTAAGAAACAGAAGAATTCAAGCATTCAACAATCATTGAAAGAAACAAGTTTAGATACAAATTGATCCACTGATTCGGATGAGACCACATCATCCAGAAAGCTATTCCACTCAGTAATAGTGCGAGGGAAAAACGAAAACTTAAAAGCATCAATTCTGCAACTGTGTTGCTTGATGTAATACCTGTGCATACTACGTGTTGGCCACCTGGCAGATAACTCTATATATCGGTCTGTGTCAATGTTAATTTTTTCATTGATCATATTGCACAAAATTTTTAATCTAGCTGCCTTGCGTCTACGATCCAGTGTTTCTAGCCCTGCTTTACCGTAAAGCTCTGAAACAGAGCTGAGTTGCCTATACCTGTTAAAAAGAAATCGCAATGCTGATGAATCCGTAACAGGATTTGGAACGGGTCCGACCATAGTGTTCCGTATATGCGCAGCATGATGCATACTGCTGCATTTTTCAATACCGGTTCACTGAATTGTAGCCCACAGCAGTTCTCACAAATATTCCGCTGACAACGTTTGTCCTCGTATCCTTTGGACGGTGATGCCAGTTCACTTGGCAACGTGCACTATCGTGCTCTATGTATCTGCATGACGTGGCAAGCATGAACTTGAAAACACCGATATATGAGTCGAAACGACGTTCCCTGCTTAGCACCGACGCAAGAAAGAGCCCGGTATAATTTCGATTATAGTTCCGTAACAGAATCACAGTTTTGAATTATGGCAACGCGACTGGAATTAACGTAGCGCGTAATGTAATTTGAAGTGGACATCTTTTTGCATTTTAGTGCACCTTTAACAATTGGGTGTTTTTGTTGTTGTTTTTTCACAGTCATAGCGTGACAGGTTTAACAGAAAAGTGTGAAAACTGTACCATTCATAGTATAAAGGTAGAGAAACCACATGAGGAGGAAGTGGCTCTTGTAACACTTCCATTAATTCAGGTTTGACAGTGATGTGAAAGTTTACATTGAATTGCATTACATTGAATTATCTCAGGGTCAGACCAACCCCACCTAGATAGAGAAAGCCTGTGCATTATCTCCTCTCTCTCCTCCGCTACGTGGACACATATAAGTCAGCATTCGTCTGCTACTGCAGTTCGCCGTTCTGCGAATTGAAGAACGCGCGAATGATTGCAGCTCACCTGGAACCTGCAGACCTAAATGTTTAGACAAAAAGTGCAACATGCCTTCCAGAAAATCAGTTCTAAGAAAGATTGAGGCCGTTTTGCAATTTATTTCCAAGTTTTCCCATTTAGTACGCGGGGACGTTCAATCGCAGCTCACAGACGACAGTTCTCCTCTACGGCCACTATCGCTGAAAGCCTGTTCGTGATTGGCTGCGGCCGTTGAAGACTCAATCCTGGTCGGCTGACCCATAATTGTTACATCGAGTCGACGAGCGCGCAGCCTTTCTGTATCTAGATTCTGTTGGTCAGACTGAGGAATAGAAAAAAAGGAAAGAAGTCAGTGTTACTCTTATTAGCAAGAATATGTCTGCACTCTCGATGTCTGACTCTTGCTAGTATTTCAGGAGCAAGAGAAAGAACTGGTATGCTCCCTGTTCAGGACCAGCCCAGAGGAACTGGTGACCGAGCATCTTCAGGTCCCACTTCTTCAAATGCGCAGTTCAAGGTTGATGCAACAACAGCTGGACTGCAATTCGACAACACAGCACTGGTCACTACGAACTGTCGACCCATGGAGCAATCTCTCGAGCAGAGTGAGACTCAAGAGGCAGGCAAATTAGGGCAGGAGAAAGAAAGGTCGTATAAGTGCAACGTTTGTTCAACTACATGCATCGAGATTGTCGGCTTGAAAGTTCACCTGAAAAGTGACAACACGAAGACATTTGCATGTGACGCATGTTCCAAGACATTCCATCACCAGTCAACCCCGCGAGAGCACACAAACCATCACACAGGAGAAGGGTTGCAGAAGTGCAGGGCATGTGCACTTGTATGGGTGTCCAGGTCACGCAACGGCGATCTCAGCACTGCAGAGTTCAGCCTGAGCAGGAGCCTGCGGTCTCACAGGCAGATACACACCCTCAAGAAAGCATACAAATGCGATATTTGTCCAGCACATTTCAGCGATAGCACAAAGCTGCGATATCACAGGCGAACGCATACAGGTGAAAAGCCCTACAAGTGCGATCTCTGTTCTGCAGAGTTCAGCCAGAGCACAAACCTGTCACGTCACAGGCTGACACATACGGGCGAGAAGCCATACAAGTGTGATCTCTGCCCTGCAGAGTTCAGAGAGAACACGAAGCTGCAGAAACACAGGCGAACACACACGGGTGAGAAGCCCTACAAGTGCGATCTCTGTTCTGCAGAGTTTAGCCAGAGCACAAGCCTGTCACGTCACAGGCTGACACATACGGGCGAGAAGCCATACAAGTGTGATCTCTGCCCTGCAGAGTTCAGAGAGAGCACGAAGCTGCGGAAACACAGGCGAATACACACGGGTGAGAAGCCCTACAAGTGCGATCTCTGTTCTGCAGAGTTTAGCCAGAGCACAAGCCTGTCACGTCACAGGCTGACACACACGGGCGAGAAGCCATACAAGTGCGATCTCTGTCCTGCAGCATTCAGCGATAACACGAAGCTGCGGAATCACAGGCGAACACACACGGGCGAGAAGCCGTACAAGTGCGATCTCTGTCCTGCAGTGTTCAGTGATAGCACGAAACTGTGGCATCACAAGCAAAGACACACGGGCGAGAAACCCTGCAAATGTGATCTCTGTCCTGCAGAGTTCAGATATAGCAGAGGCCTGTCACGTCACAAGCTGACCCACACGGGCGAAAAGCCATACAAGTGCGATACCTGTCCTGCAGAGTTCAGGGACAGCTCAAAGCTACGGAATCACAAGCGAACACACACAGGTGAGAGGCCCTACGAGTGCCATCTCTGCCCAGCAAAGTTCAGCAATGGATCGAACCTTACACATCACATGCGAAAGCACACAGGCGAGAAGCCCTACAAATGCGATCTCTGTCCTGCAGAGTTCAGACATAGCACAAGCCTATCAAATCACAAACGGGAACACATGGGCGAAAAGCCGTACAAGTGCAATCTCTGTCCTGCGGCATTCAGCGACAGCAAGAAGCTGCAGAATCACAAGCGAAGGCACGTGGAAGAGATGGCATACAAGTGCAATCTCTGCCCTGCAGAGTTCAATAATGGCACAAGCCTGTCATGTCACAAGCGAACACATACGGGCGAGAAGCCATACAGGTGCAATCTCTGTCCCAGAGCGTTCAGCGAGAGAGCGAACCTTTCACGTCACAAGCGAGCGCACACAGGTGTGAAGCCCTACAAGTGCAATCTTTGTCCAGCAGTGTTCAGCCGGAGCACGAACTTGTCACGTCACAAACGGACACACACGGGTGAGTAGCCATTAAAGTGCGACCTCTGTACTGCACAGCTCAGCCAGGGTCACAAGTGGACACACACAGGCCAGAAGTCATAAAGGTGACCAGCGTCCTGCAGATTTCACTTGCAGCACGCACTTACAATGCCACAGGCAGCACTGGTGATTGCACTAGTGATAAGCAAGCTATGCTATTACTAGATATGTATGTAATTTCATTTTCTAAAGTTCCTGTCTGTGACAACAACAACTTTATTTTGAGATGGAGTGTGGGGAGATTCATCGCCAGAGGCGATACTCTACGCCATTGCTGGTAAGGATGTGGGGAATAAAATAAGGAGCCCCTTCACAATAACGATCGAAGTCTGATGGTGTCCAGAAATGTCAAAAGAGTTTTGAGCACAGATCGCTGCTGGGCTGGATTGGGCCAGGGACCAAGCAATTTCGAGAGGGAGAAGGGGTGAGAGTCCAGCTGACTAAGGGACTCGGAGAGTGCAGTTCGGGAAGGTTGGTAGTGGGGGCAATGAAGAAGAATGTGTGCTCCAGATCCTCAAGAGCACCACAGTGGCAGCAGGTGGGAGAGTCAACTTGTCTCAAGTGGTAACACCACTGAGCTGTAAGGGCCACATGGAGTCGCATTCGGTAATTAATGCAGCATCTTGACGAGAGGTGTTTAGTGGCATACGTAAAGCGAGCATTGGATCAGCTCTGCTCAACATAGATGGGGGGAGAATGTCGGTTGTCTATTGGCGGGAAGCCAGGGGTGTCACGAGGCGTCGCAGAATGGAACGGCGGTCTCCTCTCAGCAGAGTACACTGTAATACTGCTCCGTTACGACAGTGCTGCTTCTGCGGCGCTGTCGGCCTGCTCGTGCCCCACGACACCACAATGGGCTGGAACCCACTGGAGAACTAGCCTGTGGCCTGCTGCGTAGACAGTGTGG
The DNA here is from genome assembly GCF_037126465.1 of Ornithodoros turicata. Taxonomy (NCBI): domain Eukaryota; kingdom Metazoa; phylum Arthropoda; class Arachnida; order Ixodida; family Argasidae; genus Ornithodoros; species Ornithodoros turicata. The sequence goes on along the minus strand of NW_026999378.1, from coordinate 50,591 downwards.
TGAGTCATTAACACATCTGTGACGAGGGGTGCGGATGGGCCTCGTATGCCGGAATTTTCAATAGCTTGAAGTGCAGATTTGGAGTCTGTGAAGACTGCCCATTCCTGCGGGGTAAAATCAGTGATGTGTTGTAGAAAGAAAAGGATGGCACAGAGTTCCCCAGCAGTTGAGGAGGTTGGATGTGAAAGGCGTCGTGCTTGCGCTACGCCTTCGGATGGTATGACGAATGACGAATTAGGCGGTCTTGTTGTTTCGGGATGCGCCATCTGTACATGCTGCCGTAAAGGTAGAAAACTTCTCGTCTACCAGAGCATGAAATTGGGCTCGGAGGACTTGAGGGGGGACCTGATCTCTTCTTTCCAGAATGTTGGAAGGCTTACTAAAGTCGGCGGTACCGGCAGAGACCAGGGGGCTTCCGGCGGTGTAATGGCCTTAGCTATGAAGCCAGTGAGAGTCTTGCATAACCTCTGCGGTACTCGATAGAAGTCGCTTTCAGGGCGGTATGGAATTTTCCTGAGGAGCGGGTGACGGGGAATGTGAGCACGCAAACGTAGGAAGTGCCGAGCCGTTTCACGTTCACGTAGAACCTCAACCGGGAGTTAACCAGCTTCAGCCAGTACTTGCCGTGTTTCAGCCATTCTTGTAACTCCGAGGCAGCGACGAAGGCTTCTAGCAAACAGGGACCGAAGGGTATTTAGTGATGTTGATATCCTGTGCAGAATAGAAAGGCTGTAAAGCACAGTCGCCCTCACCAACGCCGCGTGAACTGCGAGCAGGGAACGCTGATCACAGCCCCATCCTGAGCCAGAAAGATGTTGCATTGCGGGGAGCCATCGCTGCACTTTAGTTTCAAGGTGTTTAATGTGGCGAGCCCAGCGCAAGTCCGAGTCGATTACCGCGCCAAGGAAGCGGTGGAAGCGTACCGGCGCAAGCTTCTTGGCACCAACCCAAAGAGGGAAATTGGTCATAGCTTTGTGCGTGAAAGGGAGCTCGACGCACTTTTCGGGTGAAAGGTCCATCCCTCCCAAGGTGCGTGAGGTAGCCTACTGTCCAAAGGGCGACGTCATCTGCGACGTCACGGAAAACGACACTTTGCGAGGAATTACTGATTGTGGGCCGGCCATCACCACATTAAAGAGTGTCAGACTGAGAATACTTCCTTGGGGGACTCCTTGATGAACAGGATGCTGAGGGGTTTGGCCTTGGGACGTACGGACAGCGACAGTTCGGTCCGTAAGGGAGCCAGATGAAGAGCCGACCGGATACCCCAAACGAGCACAAGGCGTGCAGCACACAAATGTGCGAGACGATATCATATGCGCGCGTTATATGTCGAGGAAAACCGATAGGACGATCCGCCGATGGGCACGAGCATGTTGGACTGTAGAGACTAGGTCGAGAACTGGATCCATGGAGCTTCGGTGGCGACGAAATCCAGCCATTTCTTGAGGGAACGCACGTTGTTTTTCGAGCCACCAGGCGATGCAAAACCATTCTCTCCATCAGTTTCCCCATACTGCTTGTCGGGCTCACAGGGCGAAAGGAGGATAGGGCAGGGGCTTGCCTGGTTTCAAGACGGGAACAGGGTAGTTTCATTTTAAATCGAACAACGTGTGAAAGTCGTATATTTTAATTCGCCCAGAAAAAATATATGTTAGAGGACTGTTCAAACGACGCAAATCGCGCCACGTGCGACGCTCGTGCGTGGAGTAGTTTCCGCGTAGGAGAGGGGGAAAGTCTGAGGCTGCTTGAGCACGCTTTCTTCTGGACCGACTTTGACGGGATCTAGCACCGCTAATTTTATCTGTAGGAACTGGAGTTTTTTTTGTGATTATAGGCTACACCATAGACATTGTCGACAGTCACCCACAGAACTCTGAGAGCCACAGCTTTTCTGTTAAAAATGCCAAACTTGACGTAAACGTTCAAAAAGGCCAAACTTTGTTACCAATTTTCTTCATGACGGAACGTCAGAACATCGAGCTTAGTGCCATTCGATAGGACATTGAAAGAGATTCCGTGCTGTATAGAATTCATTTTTCTCAGCCCAGTTGTTCCTGTGTTATTAGCTTGAGAATCACACATGGTAGGCGAAAATTGCCAATGTTGCATCTCAATTTTCTCAAAAATGCCATCTTCGATTTCCTTGATTATTTTCCAAATGGTGGCGTCATGTCTCTACGTTAGACGCCAAGTGAGACAATCTTTTATTTTTGCCTGAGAGACGCGCAGCGATTTTTTTTTGTCAGGCAGGGTGCACGAGGCTGCGGCCTTGCGCGCCCCACCCACGAGCCCGCGACCTTCAACCCCTTCTTTGCTACATGTGTCCCGCTGACGGAGAAATCAATGACCACACTGCGTGAGCTTGTTGTAGTGTCCCCAGAGCATCACTTCACGTTTACCCAATGGCCTTCCAGTTCCGTCAGGCTTATTCAAACCGTGGGAGAGTACATGAGTTGCCTGTGCGCCCTTGACGAGAAGCACAGGTTCGACGAACATACCGAGAAAGCAGTGAGAAGAAACGAAGCGCTTCGTAGAGATCTTTATCCACTGGTAACATCTTGGCTTTTGTTTCAGGTTGCCACCAGTCCCCCAGGAAGTGTGAAAGTCACCTCCTTTTCATTGGTAAAAGAACGAAAAGCGGAAGTTTCCAACAACGTAAAATGTGCCCGTTGCGAGATCCCTGCAGGTGGTGGCTGCTACCATTAAATTAGCATCATCCGATAGCTTTACACGTGTCCTTTCACATGATATAAAGTGAGTGGGTTCAAGCGCATGGATGCCAGAAGGACTACTGAAGACCACACCGAGGGTTTAAGGTACCTACGGCTACCGGAAACGAGGGATTTTAGTTGTACGTTGTTCTGTCAGAAATTTTGATTCCCACGGCGACACTGACACATCTCGGTGAGGGCGAACGGTTATACTTGAGAGCAGCAACTGTCATCACAGCGGTCTTACGGGTTTTGTACCACTCGTCGTGGTTCCGAAATAACGCTACGGAGCATAAAACTAATTAAAGAGAGCACGCACACCTTCGGAACTATCACTTATTGCGCCCAAGTTAAGAGGCGACTGCAACCACGCGACCACAAATTTGTATTCTCAGGTGTTGTAACTTTCTGTCCCCTGTGGCCGTAGTTCTGCCTTCTTAATATTAACTCGCACGACAGCCTCATAGCGTGCGTATGTGCATTGCCTCAAGCACATGTGCGGAAGAATAGTGAATATGCGCACGTGCGTATACGCACACGTCGTGCGTGCGACTCCCACGAAAGTGCGTAATAGCAAGTTCAAGTCGCCCACGAAAGTATTGCTCTGCGTCTCCAAAGGAAAAAATAAACATACGTACCATAAGTGCAAAATAAGTACATAACGCAACATTTGGGCATTAAATTACAAAGCAAAGACTACGAAGCAAAACGCGCTCGTAAACATACGAGAGAAAGCAAAGAGAGCCTTTGTCTGGAAAAATCGCTCCGCGGAAAGGTAGCCCTACGTCTCAATCAAAAAGAGAAAAGGTACTTTACCAGCAGCGCAAAGTACCGGCATAATTCTGCCCCTGTGGAATAAATCGTGAAAAATATTCCGGCTTTTTTAGAAATAATTAAGATCGAACATGCAAAATTTTTGCGTACCACTCGTGGTTTTGCGATACTAGGCGGACAAAGAATGCGTTTAAACCCAGTTACTTTACATCATGTGAAAGGTCATGTCTAAAGCTATCGGATGATGCTAATCCAATGGTGGCAGCCACCACCTGCAGGGGTCTCGCAATAGGCACATTTTACGTTTTTCGAAACGTTCGGTTTTCGTTCTTTTACCAATGAAAAGGATGTGCCTTTCACACTAACTGAGGGACTGGCAGCAACCTGAAACAAAAGCTAAGATGTTACCAGTGGATAAAGATCTCTACGAAGCGCTTCGTTTCTTCTCATTGCTTTGTCGGTATGTTCGTCGAACCTGTGCTTCTCGTCAAGGGCGCACAGGCAACTCATGTACTGTCCCACGGTTTGAATGAGCCTGACGGAACTGAGAGACCATTGGGTAAACGTAAAGTGATGCTCCGGGGACACTACAACAAGCTCACGCAGTGTGGTCATTGATTTCTCCGTCAACGGGACACATGTAGCAAAGAAGAGGTTGAAGGTCGCGTGCTCGTGGGTGGGGCGCGCAAGGCCGCAGCCTCGTGCACCATGCCTGACGTAAAAAATCGCTGCGCGTCTCTCAGGCAAAAATAAAAGATGGTCACACTTGGCGTCTAAAGTACAGACATGACACCACCTTTTGAAAAATAACCAAGGAAATCGAAGATGGCATTTTTGAGAAAATTGAGATGCAACATTGGCAATTTTCGCCTACCATGTGTGATTCTCAAGCTAATAACACAAAAACAACTGGGCTGAGAAACAGGAATTCTATACAGCACGAAAGCTCTTTAAATGTCCTATCGAATGGCACTAAGCTCGATGTTTTCAGACGTTCCGTCATGAAGAAAATTGGTAACAGAGTTTGGCCTTTTTGAACATTTACGCCAAGTTTGGCATTTTTTAGCAGAAAATCTGTGGCTCTCAGAGTTCTGTGGGTGACGGTCGACAATGTCCATGGTGTAGCCTATAATCACAAAAAACTTCCAGTTCCTAGAGATAAAATTAGCTGTGCTAGATCCCGTCAAAGTCGGTCCAGAAGAAAGCGTGCTCAAGCAGCCTCAGACTTTCCCCCTCTCCTACGCGGAAACTACTCCACGCACGAGCGTCGCACGTGGCGCGATTTGCGTCGTTTGAACAGTCCTCTAACATATATTTTTTCTGGGCGAATTAAAAAATACGACTTTCACACGTTGTTCGATTTAAAATGAAACTACCCCAACAACCAATGCCTCCTTGCAGGTAGGTGGTAAAGATCATTGTTGCCAAGACGTATTATACACATGAATGAGAGCTTGGAGTGACCGCCCGTCAAGGTTTCACAGTGCGGCACAGGTGATTTGATCGGGTCCCGGGGACGAGCCGGCGTTCACAAGCTTCAACGCTGCCTTTACCTCGATTAGTGTGAAGTCGCGGTCTATAACTTCCGGTGGACAGGGCCATGTAAAGTGGAAACTTCCTCTGCGACCGAATGGCTCATTATTTTTGTGTTTACTTCTCCCCGCACTTCGCGGAAAATGACCGGCCACCGTGAGCTTTTACCGTTGTTCCTCCCACACACGTGGTCTGGAAGCCATCACCAGATTCTGACTCCAAGACACGCAGGATCGGGTTTCTGTGAGCCGCGCCTCGCACATGTCCGTAGCCGACAAGAAGAGGTAATAAATTTTGAGTTCGAAGACGTTGTGTCAGTCGAGCTAACGGTTGTGCGAGGGATGTTGTCTTGTTATATTTTTGCTGAGTGTTTTCGTTTGAATAGCGCGAAAGGGGGACATCGGGGGGACGGAAAAACAACCCAGAGAGCGGGGGAGTTTGGGAAATGAGAGGGACTTGGCCTGCGGACTCCGTAGCAAACGGACCTGCTCGGAGGCTCGGGGTGACTTTGCCATATGATGTAAACTTTGTCCACTTAAAATCTATTGCTGTAAATACATGGGACATGGTTATTAATTTGGAGAAAACTGTCTTTATGACTATAACAACCAAAAACAATCCCTATGTTACGAGTACACTATTAACAACAGTAAAATATCCCAAGTGAATTATTACAGATATCTTGGTGTCACAATAACAAGTGACCTGAAATGGACAAAGCACATAGAAGACTTATGTTCGTCAGCTCGTCGAAAACTGGGTGTCCTTAGAAGACTTCTCAAAAACACGAACGTGACTGTGAAACTAATGGCATTTAAAACGGTGATCCTTCCCACCCTCGACTACGCCAGTATTGTATGGGATCCCCATACGAAAGTTGACATTGAGAAAATTGAGAAAATCCAGAAATTAGGATTGCGCTTTATTTATAACCGGTATGATAGGCTTGCTTCGATGACCGAGCTGATGACAAAGGCAGACCTTCTACCGCTACAGCAACGTCGTAGACAAGCTCGATTGAGGTTTATGTATTCTCTTTATTTCCATCGCATAGGTTTAAATCGGAGCAATTACATATCGGAACTAAATACAAGAACAGGTAGACATTCTCATGGGCATGCTATAACACCCATATTTGCGCGTACTAACAGATTTAAGTATTCTTTCTTTCCTCGGACCATTGAAGAGTGGAACCGATTACCATCTGAAGCCTTTTGCTCCGACAATGCCTTCTCATTAGCAGTGGAATGCCAGTGCACCTAATTAGAGCAATTTATAGCTACAGCATGTGAGTACCGCAGGTATGTCGCTTTTGTACGCCCTGATATCTGTCCTGTATTCACTCCTGCATGGGCCCTTCGGGCCTGCAGTATCGTTGAAATAAATAAATAAATAAATAAATAAATAAATAAATAAATAAATAAACCTGTTACCAACTATTGAATATCGTCTGCTGTCGAGTACCTGCAACTCAACCGTCATCATCACCGACAACTGGCAAGCCACGGGGATTCAAGAGAGAGGAGAAAAGAACCACCTTTACTGGCGCAGTCGACAGGATCCCCATCTTGGCCAGAAGAAGAGCAGCAGCGATCAGCATCATGAAACGGACCGGCAAGTCACTCAAAACCGCAGCCAAGGACAAGGACAGCCGTATGGGCGGCTGGTGAACTAGGAGCCATAGAAGCTGGATTAGGAGAATCACCGCGACGGACAGCGGACTAGGAGCGCTGCTGCGACGGACTGCAGCAAGCGAGATTCTACCTTCAACGTCCAGCGACACGGCGAGAGTTCAAACTACCGCGACGGACTGCGGAATCGGAAGCGCATCTGCGACGGACTGCAGTAAGTGCGATTCACCCGACAACGTTCAGCAGCACGGCGACGTCCCGAATCACCGCGACGGACAGCGGAATCGGAAGCGCATCTGCGACGGACTGCAGTAAGTGCGATTCACCCGACAACGTTCAGCAGCACGGCGACGTCCCGAATCACCGCGACGGACAGCGGAATCGGAAGCGCATCTGCGACGGACTGCAGTAAGTGCGATTCACCCGACAACGTTCAGCAGCACGGCGACGTCCCGAATCACCGCGACGGACAGCGGAATCGGAAGCGCATCTGCGACGGACTGCAGTAAGTGCGATTCACCCGACAACGTTCAGCAGCACGGCGACGTCCCGAATCACCGCGACGGACAGCGGAATCGGAAGCACATCTGCGACGGACTGCAGTAAGTGCGATTCACCCGACAACGTTCAGCAGCACGGCGACGTCCCGAATCACCGCGACGGACAGCGGAATCGGAAGCGCATCTGCGACGGACTGCAGTAAGTGCGATTCACCCGACAACGTTCAGCAGCACGGCGACGTCCCGAATCACCGCGACGGACAGCGGATCGGAAGCACATCTGCGACGGACTGCAGTAAGTGCGATTCACCCGACAACGTTCAGCAGCACGGCGACGTCCCGAATCACCGCGACGGACAGCGGAATCGGAAGCACATCTGCGACGGACTGCAGTAAGTGCGATTCACTCGACAACGTTCAGCAGCACGGCGACGTCCCGAATCACCGCGACGGACAGCGGAATCGGAAGCGCATCTGCGACGGACTGCAGTAAGTGCGATTCACCCGACAACGTTCAGCAGCACGGCGACGTCCCGAATCACCGCGACGGACAGCGGAATCGGAAGCGCATCTGCGACGGACTGCAGTAAGTGCGATTCACCCGACAACGTTCAGCAGCACGGCGACGTCCCGAATCACCGCGACGGACAGCGGAATCGGACGCGCATCTGCGACGGACTGCAGTAAGTGCGATTCACCCGACAACGTTCAGCAGCACGGCGACGTCCCGAATCACCGCGACGGACAGCGGAATCGGAAGCGCATCTGCGACGGACTGCAGTAAGTGCGATTCACCCGACAACGTTCAGCAGCACGGCGACGTCCCGAATCACAGCGACGGACAGCGGAATCGGAAGCGCATCTGCGACGGACTGCAGTAAGTGCGATTCACCCGACAACGTTCAGCAGCACGGCGACGTCCCGTATCACCGCGACGGACAGCGGAATCGGAAGCGCATCTGCGACGGACTGCAGTAAGTGCGATTCACCCGACAACGTTCAGCAGCACGGCGACGTCCCGAATCACCGCGACGGACAGCGGAATCGGAAGCACATCTGCGACGGACTGCAGTAAGTGCGATTCACCCGACAACGTTCAGCAGCACGGCGACGTCCCGAATCACCGCGACGGACAGCGGAATCGGAAGCGCATCTGCGACGGACTGCAGTAAGTGCGATTCACCCGACAACGTTCAGCAGCACGGCGACGTCCCGAATCACCGCGACGGACAGCGGAATCGGAAGCGCATCTGCGACGGACTGCAGTAAGTGCGATTCACCCGACAACGTTCAGCAGCACGGCGACGTCCCGAATCACCGCGACGGACAGCGGAATCGGAAGCACATCTGCGACGGACTGCAGTAAGTGCGATTCACCCGACAACGTTCAGCAGCACGGCGACGTCCCGAATCACCGCGACGGACAGCGGAATCGGAAGCGCATCTGCGACGGACTGCAGTAAGTGCGATTCACCCGACAACGTTCAGCAGCACGGCGACGTCCCGAATCACCGCGACGGACAGCGGATCGGAAGCACATCTGCGACGGACTGCAGTAAGTGCGATTCACCCGACAACGTTCAGCAGCACGGCGACGTCCCGAATCACCGCGACGGACAGCGGAATCGGAAGCACATCTGCGACGGACTGCAGTAAGTGCGATTCACTCGACAACGTTCAGCAGCACGGCGACGTCCCGAATCACCGCGACGGACAGCGGAATCGGAAGCGCATCTGCGACGGACTGCAGTAAGTGCGATTCACCCGACAACGTTCAGCAGCACGGCGACGTCCCGAATCACCGCGACGGACAGCGGAATCGGAAGCGCATCTGCGACGGACTGCAGTAAGTGCGATTCACCCGACAACGTTCAGCAGCACGGCGACGTCCCGAATCACCGCGACGGACAGCGGAATCGGACGCGCATCTGCGACGGACTGCAGTAAGTGCGATTCACCCGACAACGTTCAGCAGCACGGCGACGTCCCGAATCACCGCGACGGACAGCGGAATCGGAAGCGCATCTGCGACGGACTGCAGTAAGTGCGATTCACCCGACAACGTTCAGCAGCACGGCGACGTCCCGAATCACAGCGACGGACAGCGGAATCGGAAGCACATCTGCGACGGACTGCAGTAAGTGCGATTCACCCGACAACGTTCAGCAGAACGGCGACGTCCCAAATCACCGCGACGGACAGCGGAATCGGAAGCACATCTGCGACGGACTGCAGTACTGCCATTCACCCGATAACGTTCAGCAGAACGGCGACGTCCCAAATCACCGCGACGGACAGCGGAATCAGAAGCACAGCTGCGACGGACTGCAGTAAGTGAGATTTCTTCGCGACAGCCAGCGTAGACATCGACGTACGGGACCGCCGCAACGGACAGCGGCATCCAAAACAACTGCGACGGACTGCAGTGAGCAAGACGCTACCGGCAACGGTCAGCGAAGACGAGGTACGGCATCATCGCGACGGACAGCGACACTCAAGGCACAACTGCGACGGACTGCAGCGAGAGTCGCCGACAAGCAACGGACAGCAACAGGAACTGCGGACAGCCAACAGGTAGGAGATTACTTGCACTCCTCGGTGTCCAGTGTGGTCAGAGACAAGAATAGAGTTAGCTGGCGCATGCCCACGCGCAGTGGTACGGTTTACACTGTTAACGACAGAAAGTTGGTGGCGGCTAACATGGCATCGGGTCAGGGTGACACACCAACAGACAGTCGGGATGGTATCACGCCGGCGGGAAGTGATCTTTCGGACGTATCACTCGAGCGGCTGAAACTTCAAATTGAACTTGAAAAGCAACGGGCGCGGCGCATTGAGTTAGAAATATCACGTGCGAACAGCGAAAGGTCGTCGAGAAGCTCATCACCCCCACCAGTATCGCGAGAGGATACACTTGAGCGCTACGCTAAAAAACTAAAAAGCGTGCTCCTGCCGTTGCCATCCGACCTAGAAGTGCCGGTGTGGTTTGATGGTATAGAAGGGATTTTTCGATCCTATAAAGTACCGGACGAAATCCAAAGCCATCTAGTGCTTCCTTTGGTCACTAAGCGAGTAAAGCACCTCTATTCCAAGCTTTCTACGGGCGAGCTAGACAGCTACAAGGCGGTAAAGGACGCCGTACTAAAAGAACTGAGGTTGGCACCGGCAGAGTACCGGCAACAGTTTCTAACGTCGACGAAATTGAGGGATGAAGGGTGGACACACTTTGCGTCTAGGCTCAAGAGTTATCTCATGTACTACGCTAAGTCGCGTGACGTCGACAGCTATGATGACCTAATCGAGCTGGTAGTAGCCGATCAATTGAAAACCGTGATCTCTCCAGCGGCGTACGAATACGTCAAGATTCAGGAGGGGAGCGAATGGGTCAACGCGGCAGAAATTGCAGAAATGGTGGACGCCTTCGAAGAGGCGAGGGGTATTGGAACGGCGAGTAGGGACCGTCGGTTACAGGCGGCGGGACAACCACCGCAACGCGCAGAGAAAACGGATGGCAATCGAGGCCAAAATACCGTACGATGCTTTATTTGTGGAGGGCCACATTTTGCGCGAGGCTGCCCTCAGAGACAGTCAGAGGACAGGCACGTACAGGCTGCCGTGAATGTGGCTACCGTGTCGGCCGCGCCGGATTACGCTGGAGTTAACGTGGCTGGCGATACGTTGAACCATGGAATGAATGAATACAGGACTAACTGCGCAACTGCGAAAGGGGCGGCACAGGTATCTGCATTGCAGACTGTCGAACTGCGTAGTGGGAGCACAATAGTACAAGCTGTGGTGGATACAGGAACCGAGCTAACAGTGATGAGGTCCAGCTTGTTTCCAAAGGAAAGCGCGGAGGCCACGGAAAGTGTAACGCTTGTGTCGGCATTCGGTCAAAAGGTCAAAGCGAAATCGGGAACATTGTCGCTTTGCATACCCAGAGAAGAAAACAATCACCGCGGCGCCGAAGGATCAGGATCGATACTCTGCGCTTTTACGGAAGAATTAACCCAGGGTACAGACTGCCTTCTTTCGGGAGGAGCATGGGAACTCCTGACCTCAGGTACGATGACTGAAGCAGGAGCCAGCACAGCAATAGACGCTGATACTCGTAATGTTCAAGGGGACAAAACATGCTTCAAAGTAGGGATAAAGGTCGCAGAGTCGGACGTAGCCACACAGGAGGCGACGGAAGCAAAACCGCGCACGGTCAAATACGGGTTGTTCGGACAAACAAAGGAAAACAACTCTAAAACCACAGCCATGAGGGGGCACGAGAGACACAAAAGTCATAACTTAGAAGTGACAGACGGCGGGTTGTGCTGCAGGGAGAGCATGCGGCGGCCTGTACCTCTGCAAGCCGTCATAAAAGGGCGGGCGGAGAAACAAAGCACTGATACTTGGGTATCGGACGCCCTACTCGAACATTCCGAGAGAGAAATGGCCATGGTGGAGCGGAGCCCACACAGCAGTATCGAAGTACTGCCGAGGTCCCAACACCGCCGTAGGAAACGGTGGAAAGCAAAAAGTGACAACCCTACCGTTATGAACCGGAGGGGAGAAAAACACGCGAATGAAGACGACGCGCTCTCTAGGTTAGTGTGAGGCGGTCTTTTATATTGTGCATGTTTGTTGGACCCCGAATTTCTGCAAGTGGTCTTCTCTGTATATGCTGGTTCGCTTTTGCATAATTCGTGTAGTATGTATGGCGTCATTGTCACTAGAGAGAGTCGCACAGGAAGTAGTTTTGATTGTGTCAGAACAAAAATGCCCTGTCACACTCTTGTGGTGGGAGGTGTAAAGTGGAAACTTCCTCTGCGACCGAATGGCTCATTATTTTTGTGTTTACTTCTCCCCGCACTTCGCGGAAAATGACCGGCCACCGTGAGGTTTTACCGTTGTTCCTCTCACACACGTGGTCTGGAAGCCATCACCAGATTCTGACTCCAAGACACGCAGGATCGGGTTTCTGTGAGCCGCGCCTCGCACATGTCCGTAGCCGACAAGAAGAGGTAATAAATTTTGAGTTCGAAGACGTTGTGTCAGTCGAGCTAACGGTTGTGCGAGGGATGTTGTCTTGTTATATTTTTGCTGAGTGTTTTCGTTTGAATAGCGCGAAAGGGGGACATCGGGGGGACGGAAAAACAACCCAGAGAGCGGGGTAGTTTGGGAAATGAGAGGGACTTGGCCTGCGGACTCCGTAGCAAACGGACCTGCTCGGAGGCTCGGGGTGACTTTGCCATATGATGTAAACTTTGTCCACTTAAAATCTATTGCTGTAAATAAACCTGTTACCAACTATTGAATATCGTCTGCTGTCGAGTACCTGCAACTCAACCGTCATCATCACCGACAACTGGCAAGCCACGGGGATTCAAGAGAGAGGAGAAAAGAACCACCTTTACTGGCCAGTCTTGGTGAAGTTCAGCCGTCAAACTGTGGACAAAACTGCGATGTAGCGGTGTCGTCGATGCAGCCGCCGGTGTCGTTAGTACCACAGAGAAATCCGTCGCTAGGGTGTTTTCGTCTACACCCTTAACGATAGCGAAGGCCGCGAGAGGATTCTTTTGAGGGGGCGCCTCCTTCAGAGATCGAATTGTCAGCCACATCTTCGTGGCCGGGTCAGACGGTGAAAGATGGTGACAAAACTTACGCCAACGCTTTCTGTCCTCTTTCTTAAGTACTCGTGTTACTTTAGCTTTCATCCGGCGGTATTCCACAATGTCCGTAAGTTGCCCTCTCCGACGAGCTGTTCTTTCTGCTCGGCGTCCTAATGCCCTAAAGTGGTTGCTGGAGAACGACCGACATGTCCTGTTACCCTTTTGGACATGACTACCGCGTCCTGAATACTGCGGCTAATTGCGTTAAGAGAGCCTCTGGGGACATACCGGTGTGCACAGATGTTCTGAGGCCCTCACGAAAAAGTCTCCAGTTTGTAAAAGAAATCAGTCCAGTAGTTGCTGAGAGGGGCAGTCTGTCGTGCGAAATATATAGAGGCAGTGCCGTGTATGCCAAAGGGAGTCTGGCCATTAGGAGGAGCCTAAAAAAGGTGCTGGACCTGTCAATCAAATTGAGCGTTTTTCATTGGCTATTGTTTTCTATGCGGGCCGCCATGACACCAAAATTTTCCCTAAAATGGCGGCGTAGCTTGGAACGGCGAAGCGAGGATTTCATGACAATTTTTTTTCGCAAATTACGTCAATTTTATTCCGTAAGTGTACATTCTGTTGCAATTATCTTGCAAATCACCTTTAAATTACGCTCCAGTGTCGATGTTTACCTGAAAATAATGTGTTTCGTCGTCCTTGTTAGGCCTAGTAACGACAGCGATCACAGGCAAATAGCGAGAAAAACGCTACAAATGGCCAAAAATGTTCATTTCATGACATACTTTTATTCATATACACACCTTTGCCCGTTCTTGGTTCAGTCTTGTTATGTTTCATAGTTAAAATACGTATAATACCGGCAGTCTGTTCCAACTAGCGGTTCTGCCGGCCAATCAGTTCTGCTAGCAAGCACTGCTACTTCTGCCTTCTGCTATTCTGCGTCTTCCCGGCGTGCCCCTCACCATCCAGATGGCGCCGTTAAAAGTGGACGCAAAATCCATTATGTTGCTAGGTCGTCAGGGAATATCCTATTCAATCTAATCCAATCCAGTTTCCCGAAAATGTCGGCACCCAGTTAATACAGGTAATATATAGCTTGGATAGCCTGGGGTTAATAGCGAACTGTATTTTGGCTCGTGATTGGCCAGAGAGCTCAAAAAGTGGGTGGAGCTCCAGGTATAGGCATGTTCCATTAATGGCCAGACTCCCTTTGGCATACACGGCTCTGTATAGAGGAAAATAATCGCTACCTCTAGTGTCGACGTTGGTAGCGCACGACAAGTGGCGAATTATGTCGGTTGAGCACCACGAGAGGTCCAATACATCGAGTGACGTTGGGGATCGCATGTAAGTTGGCTCTCGATTGTTCAGCAGGCACATGTTATTATTCTCCATCGCCTACAACAACCTCCTTCCCCTACCGTCCGTCCTTCGACTCCCCCTGGCCGAGTAATGGGCATTGAGGTCACCCAGCACGAGTGAAGGGGCTTCCAGAGAACCAAGCAAGCGTTCGAGGTCACTCCACGGGACCTGTACCGCGGGACGTATATAGGTACTGACGACCGTTAACAGTATGGGGCCAAGGAGGATCTTGCAGGGGTGACATGTAATCATAAGAGCGATGACAAACTGACCCTATGGGCGCAACAACGAGGTCATTACGAACGTATAGCGCTGTTCTGCTCTCAGAGGATTGATGAGATCGATAGATTGTGTATCCATTAACGCAATGTGTTGAATCCATGCCGTGTTCGCATACAGCTATGAAAGGGAACTTGTACTGTTGTAGATGTAATTCAAAATCAGCGAGCTTGTTACGCAGGCTTCCAGGATTCCACTGCATCACCATGGTCTTTGCAGTGTCTTACTTATTTATTTATTTCCATACACCTCAAGGGCCTAGAGGGCATTACATGAGGGGGGTGGGCCAGGCAACATGTACATACTCAACAACAAGTGTACAACAACAAAAAGAAAAAAAGAGGAACTGGAGGGAAATAACACGAAAAAATTCTGTACAAAATACAAAAATGTTTATGACACAGCGAAGTGACGCTGTAATGCAATGCGGAACGGATGGGGGTCGATGACATTGACAGTGTCCTGAGGTAAGTTGTTCCAGTCGATGATAGTGTTAGGAAAGAATGATTTACTGAAACAAGTGGTGCGAGACTGAATACGTAAGAGTTGTAAGAATGATCGAGTCGAGCTGAAATGCGAGTAGGAGGTAATATGTAATGGGGGCGTAACGAGTTCGAGCGATAAATGTGGTTGAAGACACAGAGACGAGAAATCCGTCGACGATGAGAGAGGTCAGCTAGCTGAAGACGTTGCTTTATCTGGGATACACTAGAGAAAGGAGAATAATCAGATGTAATGAATCCTTACAATGCCCTCATGCTGATGCAAAGATAATGCCTCCAGTGCCAGAAGGGCTTGGACCTCGGGCAGTTGCGACGCACCAGAAAAAGCAGAGACAATTGCCGTAAGGGCAGCAAGTACCGCTGAGAAGTGTCCAAGAGAAGGCACATCTTCAGGGGCTGATGAGGGTAACTGTTTCCTCGTGACTGCTGGTTCCGTCACACTGGCGTAAGTGTGTGTAATCTGCCTTGATGGACGAGGAGGCGGTGGGTGGCTGCTTGTGATGGGCTTAGCCGCGATTGTGTTCAGCGACCCTCGTTCACCTCGTGCAGATCGAGGGGGTAGTGCAGGAAATTCTTGTGCATTTGTACCAGACGGGAGTGTGGCACTACCACCCCTTGAAGCGTCAGATGGAAGTCGTAGTGTCCGGTGTTGGTGCCTTTTGGTGGCGGCGATCTTCACAGGACATAAAGAAAATGATGCGGGGTGGCTGGATTTGCAGTTAGCACACTTTGGCTCTTTTATTGTTGCAGTCTGATCTCTGGTGAGGCCCGGCGCATATGCCACACCGTGTAGAACCTCGGCAATTTCGTGCAATATGGCCAAATCGTTGGCAGTTATAACGCTGCATGGGTCCTTGTATGTACTCTTGGTCTGTGAAGGTCTGAAATCCGAGGTTCCTTGTCTGTGAGTTACTCATGATGGCCTAACAAATCTGGTATTCAAAGTGTGTGAGTCAACAATAAACGTTTCACTTGAGAGTACAGTCTTGTTTTCTTCCTTTTGTGTGTAGGTGTCACTTGCTCTGTTTACGTTTGGTACTGTCACAGGCAGACACACACGAGCAAGAATCCCTTCGAGTACTCTGTGAAGTTCAGCCATAGTGTGCAGCTACAACATCACAAGCGGACATACGCAGGCTAGATAATGTTTTCTTTGGCCAGAATGCCACCCTGCCGAATCATAAGTGAACAGACATGACCAGGCAGCCCTACAACTGCGATGTATGCCATGCAGAGTTCAGCTACATCAGTGGAACTGGGGCATAACAAGCAGAGGCACAGAAGAGCATTCCTTGTTCTGCAAACTTCAGGCAGAGCGCTATAAACGGAATACACGGGTGCATAGCTGGGCGTCCTCACTCATGAGGACCCTCATGGGAACGCCTCACCTCACGACGATGAGGTGAGGGTGAGTGAGGCCAGACCACGCTGAATGTTCCTCACGAGGACAGTCGTGAGGCATTGTCCCTCATGAGGCCCACTCTGAGGGCCCTCATGAGGCCAGTCGTCGTGAGGCCATCAATACGTGAGGGTACAACGAATTCTGTGAGGAGCCTCACGGATGAGGCCGTGAGGCCCTTTGTGAGGAACCTCACGGATGAGGCCATGAGGCCTTTCGTGAGGAACCTCATGGATGAGGCTGTGAAGCCTTTCGTTAGGGACCTCACGGATGAGGCTGTGAAGCCTTTCGTGAGGGACCTCACGGATGAGGCTGTGAGGCCTTTCGTGAGGGACCTCACGGATGAGGTCGTGAAGTCCTGACGGTCCGTGACGCACCTCACAGATGAGGTGATGGGTTCGGGCTCCTCTTTGCTGATGCCAAACACTAACGTTATATCTCACTGTGACAGTAGCAATTGTTACCAAATTTATCCAATCACTCGACGAAACCCTTAAGCAGTTGAATGCCGCGCAGTATAATTAGTACCAACTACTGACACAGTAGTTCAACGCCGACGTGTCAGGTGAACATGAAGCAAAGTTCTTTTAAGGCTTATGTGCCTACTAGTGACTTGAAGACACGTCACGCCATAACGGTATTCACGACGCGAGACTCGTGAGGATGAGGGGTCGTGAGGCCATGAGGGTCCTCATGAGAAGAATGTACGTGAAACCATAAGGGCCGTCATGAGGTGAGGGTACGTGAGGATGAGGACTCGTGAGGCCATGTGGGTCCTCATTAGGCGAAAGTACGTGAGGCCCCGTGAGGACATGAGGGCCCTTACATGGGCCTAGGGTTCGCGTGAGGACATGAGGACACGTGAGGATGAGGACCTCATGAGGTGAAGATACGTGAGGCCATAAGGGTTGTGAATAGCCTCATGAGGTGAAGGCATGTGAGGATGAGGATGATAAGGCCTCTCGGGATCCCGATGCCCTGAGATGAGGTTTGTGAGGGCAAAATTTAAAATGGAATGTGAGGGTGAGTGTGACTGAGGTTTAGTTACTGGTGAGGAAGATTTGGTGAGGGTGAGTGAGGCCAATAAAGTCTGTGCTTCGTGAGGTGAGGATGAGTGAGGCCGCTGGAAAATACCCACCTATGGTCGTAGACGTTCCCAACGTGTCTGCATCGCAGTACTTTTTTCTCTGCGTCGGGATCGTTAAAAAAAAATTGGAGCATTACGAAAACGCATCTGAAGCTGTAACAATCTGCTCCGAAAGCGTTATCTATATCATCCAACTAGCGTTATATAGCTTACGCGTTACGAAAACTCATCTGAAGCTGCACAAAGATTGGTGGTGGAATGAACATCTTGCCGTGCGTCTGTGAAATTTACCATACAGAAATATTAGAGGAACAGAAGAAACCATCAAGCAAGAATAAGAATTAAATGTTCCATGTTCCATGTTGTGTTCCATGAAAGGCTCAGTTCACTCACCAAGAATGCTGTCGGGAACTGTCAACTCCACTTTGGAAGATTTCGTGGGCGGCCTTTGCAGAAGGAACATCTTGCCGTGAAGGAACATCTGTGAAAATTAGCATACAGAAAAATTAGAGGAACAGAAGAAACCATCAAGCAAGAATAAGAATGCTGTCGGGAACTGTCAACGGAAATGCGAGCCAGACTTAAAAAAGCCACTCCTTCTTATCGTCTTTGGTGATCTTGAGCCTGAGTCTAGCGCCGCCATTTTACGCGGGCGTTGGTGATAAGGCTGCAACACGTCCATTGTCCAACACTATGTCCATTCTTTGGGGGGAAATATGACGTTATGAACGCTGTAGCTCCGAAGCTATTTCATTTTAGTGCAATGAGGGATAGAAGAATGCGCAGATGGCGCAGCGTGTTGGCATACTATGTGCGCTTACAGCGCGGAGAATACACAAAAAAGAAGAGGAAAGAGGCGTAGACGCAGGCAAGATGGTGGACGACATGCATGAAGAACGAAACCTGAACGTGGGTTCTACGTGGGTTTCTTTCAGTGTTTTCCATGAAAAATAGTTTTAAAACCACCCAATTGTAAAAAGTGCCGCCAGAAAAACTGCTGGAAATTTCCAACACAATCCGGGCGCACTTGTGCCGAGTAAACGAGGGCAAAATATCAACAAAACATATGCCTCTTTGAGGTAGACCAAACAAAAAGCTATTCCACCTTTTATTTGTATGGGGAACAACGCATTGAACAATATCAAACTGGTTTAACTAATGAGCGTCTATTTCCGCCACCCGCTTACGACGTCGTGTCGTTCGTCGCCAAGTGAAAGCTGGCCCTTATCCAATAGACCTCTCCCTGTTTGTAAACAAATGACGTCATAGTGCTCGAGAGCGCGACTAATTTGGTAGAGTTGATATACGTTCGAAGTTAGGAACTTACAAGGTCGCGCCCGAAAGACCACGCGCGGTCTTGGGGGAATTAATATGGTCCCTGAAAGAGACGCGACCTTCGCTCCTGCGTTTCTTTCAATCAGCGGCAGCGAACGAGTGCCCATTCGTGGAACCCAGTCCTCCCCTTCCCAGTTGTTTCGGTTTCGGTCTGTCTACCAACGTCATGATGACGTTTCTCGGGTAGAGGTCTATATAGAGGGTCGGGGAGGGGTTAATATTGTTGCTCGACGAATGGGAGATTATTTCGCACCAGGCGTCGCGCCGTGTGTTTTCACCGTAGGGTGACTCAATACCAGCTTCCTCTGCAGGGGGAGCTACCATATTCTGGCACCCTATTTCCCCGTAGCTTCAGTCGTGATTATAAACTGTTCAGGGTTTTCTGTCGCACGTAAAATTTGCAATGCGGGCGCTTCTTTCGGAATAAGCTTTCAAATACCGCTGACAATATTAACAGCCTGCCTGCTGCAGAGTACAGTCTCTCCAGAGTCCAGAGCGCCGCCGTTCTACTTGTGGCGGCACGTGGATGACTATGAAGACGTGGCTGTGCTGCCGCGTGCCACTGCCCCTTGCAGCCAGTTGTACCAGCACCGTCCTAGCGTGAGGCCACGATCATCTGCCCGCTGGGACATTCCATCATCGCCGGTCAGGACTCATGTAGAGGAACACCACTTCCTCTACATACTCAACGGTATCACTCCTTTTCCGGAGCGTGGCGCTTTTGATGCACTCTCACGCTCCAGCTTGCAGGTCGGAGTGCGTAAGTATTGTTCTGGACCCGTGACGTACGGGGGAAGGGGACGTCGGAAAACCAATGATACACCTCGGAAACTTCGCTGGGGAGTGTATCGCGCTCGTGGCCCTGAAAGACCGTTTAGTAGAGGCACCGGAGTACGAGGGAGAGAGTACACCGAGCGCGTTGGATAGAGCTGCTACTTAACCTTCCCATCGACATTCTACGTCTTCTTCCTGGAGCGTGGCCTATATGATGGTATATGATACGCGGGGCCACGCACCGGTTGGTTACTATGGCAACCTACTGGCGCACGCATTACAACGCAATAGTGTGATCCGGACTTGGTGTGAACCGGGCTTTAATTTTCGCACTAAGTTAAATAGTGTCACATAAAAAAAAGAAGAGAGATTAGGTACAAACTCCGCGGCATTTTAATTCTTTAGGAGTCATAGTAGGGTAGCATAGTCGGAGCTATCCATTATCAATAATATCCGCTAGCTGCTTTTCTCCGATTTTTCTGTTTCTTTTTCCAAGTTCAAGGTGTGAGCAAAGGCAACAATACGGTGTGTAAATAGGTAGTATATAATTTCAGTGCTCTCCACATTGTCATGATTGCTTTTGAAGAACAACGTATTCTTCTCTAATCATTTTTCGCATTTCCGGCACCCGATCTGGAAAGGCAGTTTACTCTATTTGCATTGCTGTGTCAAGTGGATCTTTCAGTAATGAATTCTTCACACACCTTCCGACTCCGCAATGACTACTACACCGCTATGCTGTTTTGCGGAATTTTTATTGTATGGTATTTTAGGCGGAGGGTAATTTAAGGTACGTAATTACCGTTATTTTTGTATTTTTCTTGTTTTCATTATATTGTAATGTATTATTATATGTATTGCTTTGTAAAATCATTATTATTTTATTATTATTTATTGTATTATTTTATGTGCATAATTATTACTATGGTATTTTGTTATAATAAAGACGTGTTACTTTGTATTTCTGTATATCAGGGCATTTTAAGGCACGTAATTACCATCATTTCTTTTCCTGGTTGGCCCTCCATGGTGTGGTCCAAGGCGAATGCGTACCACGACTAGTTTTGAGTCCTGAGTCCCCTGATCCTAGGGAGCCTAGGCATCCTATTGGAAGACGCCGTTGTATTGGAAACTATTAGGGATGACGTAAGGGATGACAAGAGCATCTTTAAGGAAGAACACTAGCTCACATAACGGTTACGAGGGGCGTTCAAGTCAAACGGGGACTTTTCATTTTTCGCAAAAGTAAAAGGAACTTACATGCGAGAAATTAGTTTTATTTTTCAACGTAATCTCCAGCTGCACTAATGCACTTGTCTCAGCGTTTCACGAGGGCTTGGGTGCCAGCAGCGTAGAAATCCTTACCGACGCGTAGCAGCCATGATCGGACCGCATTCTTAACCTCGTCGTCGCAGTTGAAGTGGCGGCCCCCAAGGAACGCCTTCAGTGGCCCGAAGAGATGGAAATCGCTGGAGGCGAGGTCTGGAGTGTAAGGGGGATGTGGCAGGAACTCCCTGCCAAGTTCCTGTAAGGCGCATGTCGTGAGATGCGCGGTATGCGGGCGTGCATTCTCCTGTAGGAGGAGGACTTCTTTAGTGATGAGGCCTGGCTTTCCGAAACTGGATGTGTTCAACGTTCCCACAGAAAAGTCCGTCTTTTGAGCCAGTTCGAGACATGTTATCCGTCGGTCCTTGAGGATCAGGCGCTCCACAAGTTGGATGTTCGCAGGAACTCTGACACTGGGCTCTGAGCCGCCCCGGCCGGGATCGTCCTGCACTGATATACGGCCGTCTCGGAACCGTTTGCACCACTCAAACGCTTTGCTGCGGCTAAGTTTATCGTGGCCATACTGAGCCTGAAGTCTTCTGTGAATTTCAGATGACCTTACGCCTTCATTCACGGGAAACTTCATGACAATTCGCTATTCGATGTGCGCGCTCACCTCGTTGTCGGTCATCTTGACTAGCACGTGTCTTCTGTTTTGCACAAACTTTGGACCACTACGTGGTGAACGCGGAGGCCTGTCGCGTGTGAAAATTATGAAAAAGAAGTAGCGGGAGTCATTTGTACACTCAGGAGACAGAAAGTCCCGGTATGACTTGAACGCCCCTCGTACAAAGTCTCTTGACGTTTCGATGTCTGTACGGACGTCATCATGATGACGTCCGTGGAGACGTCGAAACGTCCAAAACCTTTGTTACTCTTTGTTATGTAAGCCAGTAATCTCCTTCTATTAAACATGACTCCTGGCTTCTGGTCTACTTTCAGAAGCATCTTACAATACAGCGTTTTCCTTTTTTTTTGCTTGGATTACTCCAGAGCGGGTGGGTGGCCCCGAACGATTTGTCTGTTGGTATTTTCCTGGGCTCCCGAGCCTCCATATTATGGGGGGGGGGGGTGAGTTGGTCAGTGGCGTACTCAGGGGGAAGATTTCGGGAGTTTAACCCTCGCCCCGAAATCTTACTGCCCGAATCTGGTAGTGCATTTTGGGTGCAACGAGGGTGAAGTCCTCCTCTCCCACGTAGGGTCCCCATAGAATACATCGCTAAATGCTTTTTCCGGCTACGCCACTGGAGTTGACTCACACGTGGCGAAGGGTTATATGCCGCCTATGTGCAGGTCTCGAGCAATACTGCTGAATAGCTACCTTTCGAAGATAGCTTGGGCACCCTTACACCCAATGCGGGGTTTGGGTTTGCGCAAGCGCAGTGGCGACGGCGCTATTGCTTTGGGACCCCCCAAACACTTTTTCTCTCCTGTGCTAAAAGTATTGCGGTTGCTCACTAAGAGGGCGCTTCTCTTCCGTACGCTCGCTCACTGTGGTGATAGCACGCTTCACAGGAGACCATCATGTGCGGAGAGAGAGACGTTTGTTTGACTTCGCACCCTAACCGTAGTACGCGTTCCGCATTTTAAAAAAATATTCAGTGGCGATTTAGCTGTAAATGCGAGAGGAATCCGTTAGCGCCTTTTCCAGTCCATACTTGACTTTCGGGTGTCGACTTCCGGTCTAAACTCGACTTCTGGTTCTCCACTTCCGGTCTAACCCGACTTCCAGTCTACACTTGACTTTCGGGTACCCACTTCCGGTCTAAATCCCGCTTCCGGTCTAAATTCGACTTCTGGTTCTCCATTTCTGGTCTAACCCGACTTCCAGTCTACACTTGACTTTCGGGTACCCACTTACGGTCTAAATCCGGCTTCCGGTCTAAACTCGACTTCTGGTTCTCCATTTTCGGTCTAACCCGACTTCCAGTCTACACTTGACTTTTGGGTACCCACTTACGGTCTAAATCCGGCTTCCGGTCTAAACTCGACTTCTGGTTCTCCACTTCCGGTCTAACCCGACTTCCAGTCTACACTTGACTTTCGGGTACCCACTTACTGTCTAAATCCGGCTTCGGTCTAAACTCGACTTCTGGTTCTCCACTTCCGGTCTAAACTCGACCACTGGTTCTCCAGTTCCGGTCTAAACTCGACTTCTGGTTCTCTACTTCCGGTCTAACCCGACTTCCAGTCTACACTTGACTTTCGGGTACCCACTTCCGGTCTAAATCCGGCTTCCGGTCTAAACTCGACTTCCGGTTCACATTTCCGGTCTAACCTGACTTCCAGTATACACTTGACTTTCGGGTACCCACTTCCGGTCTAAATCCGGCTTCCGGTCTAAACTCGACTTCTGGCTCTCCATTTCCGGTCTAACCCGACTTCCAGTCTACACTTGACTTTCGGGTACCCACTTACGGTCTAAATCCGGCTTCCGGTCTAAACTCGACTTCTGGTTCTCCATTTTCGGTCTAATCCGACTTCCAGTCTACACTTGACTTTCGGGTACCCACTTACGGTCTAAATCCGGCTTCCGGTCTAAACTCGACTTCTGGTTCTCCACTTCCGGTCTAACCCGACTTCCAGTCTACACTTGACTTTTGGGTACCCACTTATGATCTAAATCCGGCTTCCGGTCTAGACTCGACTTCTGGTTCACATTTCCGGTCTAACCCGACTTCCAGTCTACACTTGACTTTCGGGTACCCACTTCCGGTCTAAATCTGCTTCCGCTCTAAACTCGACTTCTGGTTCTCCATTTTCGGTCTAACCCGACTTCCCAGTCTACACTTGACTTTCGGGTACCCACTTACGGTCTAAATCCGGCTTCCGGTCTAAACTCGCCTTCTGGGTTCTCCACTTCCGGTCTAAACTCGACCTCTGGTTCTCCACTTCCGGTGTAAACTCGACTTCTGGTTCTCCACTTCCGGTCTAACCCGACTTCCAGTCTACACTTGACTTTTGGGTACCCACTTCCGGTCTAAATCCGGCTTCCGGTCTAGACTCGACTTCTGGTTCACATTTCCGGTCTAACCCGACTTCCAGTCTACACTTGACTTTCGGGTACCCACTTCCGGTCTAAATCTGGCCTCCGCTCTAAACTCGACTTCTGGTTCTCCATTTTCGGTCTAACCCGACTTCCAGTCTACACTTGACTTTCGGGTACCCACTTACGGTCTAAAATCTGGCTTCCGGTCTAAACTTCGACTTCTGGTTCTCCATTTTCGGTCTAACCCGACTTCCAGTCTACACTTGACTTTCGGGTACCACTTACGGTCTAATCCGGCTTCCAGTTTAAACTCGACTTCTAGTTCTCCACTTCCGGTCTAACCCGACTTCCAGTCTACACTTGACTTTCGGGTACCAACTTCCGTTCTAAATCCGGCTTCCAGTCTAAACTCGACTTCTGGTTCTCCATTTCTGGTCTAACCCGACTTCCAGTCTACACTTGACTTTCAGGTACCCACTTCCGGTCTAAATCCGGCTTCCGGTCTAAACTCGACTTCTGGTTCTCCATTTCCGGTTTAACCCGACTTCCAGTCTACACTTGACTTTCGGGTACCCACTTACGGTCTAAATCCGGCTTCCGGTATAAACTCAACTTCTGGTTCTCCACTTCCGGTCTAACCCGACTTCCTCTCGGTGCGTTAAGCAGGCTCCCGAGCGCCATAACCCGGGTTTTCAGGGGAACGTACGCTTGGTATCTCTACTTGATGGTGTTTGTGAGCCTATCCGGAAGCCGAGCGCCAGAGCCGCTGAGCGCGCGCCTCCTATCGAGCTTTTTTTTCTCGTCTGCTTTTAAGTAAACATAGCAGTGGACCATAGCAGTCCTCTATAAACCGTATAACTATTTACCGCCGACATCCGCTGATTCCGGAAACACAAAGAGCATGGGCGGTTGCAACGTGTTCCAACGGTTGCGCCATTTCGAAATGCAGTACACCGGAACATGCGTCATGCTCCGGAACTGGCCTCGCTCTTCCCCAGCGTTCTTCGTCTCCCTGGCTCCGAAGAAGGGGTGCGCAGGGTGCACCCGGGAACGTGCACCGGAAGTCACTTTGGAGGTGTTAAATGATCCCCTGAAAGAGGGAATGTTCCCGGAGCACGAACCTAACGCGCCCAGTCCATACTTGACTTTCGGGTACCCACTTCCGGTCTAAATCCGGCTTCCGATCTAAACTCGACTTCCGGTTCTCCACCTACGGTCTAACCCGACTTCCGGTCTGTACTTGACTTCCGAGTAACTTGAGTTAACCGTTGATTAGCCTCAATTAATTTCAGTTACTCTGCAATTACCTCTAATTACCGAAGATAACCATAGGATACTTGAGGTAATCTTGAATTACACATCAGACATTCCAGCACTTACTATCATGGTTAACCATTGCATTTCCTCGTGATTCCGCCAAAACTAGCCAATAGTTCAAAGCAGCTCTTTGAGCTTTCAGGTTCTTCGCTCGCTAGGTAGAGCCCATGGTGCCCTACCTCCTCGCTTCATCTTCCTCTTTTGGCTCCGCCGAAGATGGTCACGCTTTTTGGACAGTCGCGCGATTTTCACTTTTCTCCTTTGCTTTTTTTGTGCGTAATATACCCCACCTTTCTTTTTGAGTTTATTGTTTCTTTTCCCTTATTGTATGCAAGATACAGGGGTATGTATCTGACCTTTCCTGCGCTTTCTATATTTCGTTAACGCTAGGTGCAACCTAGCTACTATCGGTGTTCACCGGGGTGCAGTGTCCCGCGCGGAACCGAAGTCTTCGTTCCGTTAGCGTCACACTCCAAAGCAGCACTCCAGAACCCATTAGCATCACATTTCCAACACCTTCTCACACACTCCTTGCTGTTCGATGGGAGCCTGGTTCTCCCTTCAAGCGAGCATGCAAGAGGCGGCCATGGCGCATTAGCGCAACCAGCAAACCGCGTACAATTACACTAACTCTACACTCTCCTTGCTGTTCGTGGGTGCCTGGTTCGCCCTTCAAGCGGACATGCAAAAGGCGGCCGTGGCGCATTAGCGCAAACGCGGACCGCATTCAGAACACTAACTTTACACTCTCCTTGCTGTTCGTGGGAGCCTGGATCTCCCTTCAAGCGGGCACGCAAGAGGCGGCCGTGGCGCCCACCGCAAAAGCGGACCGCATACAACTGCACTAACGTTACACTTCCTTGACACTCGTTGGGAGCTTTGCTCTCACGTAAAACGGGCACTCAGGAATCTGACGTCATGCATAGCGCTAAAAGGACAGCAGAGAGTTACAATAGCTGTCACACCTTTGTGAGCGCTCAGCCTCCGGTTACGTTCCACACAGCAGTGTGATGAGAATCCCAGATATTGCAGCAATTTGGCTTTTATTTGGGTGTCCCAATCGCACAGGCATGTCCTACTTGCCACTGTGCCATGTACATGGTAGGCTAGGCAGCTAGCTTACTGACCGTTTACTTATTCACCATTGGAGTTGGCGCATTATGGCCTTTGTGGCTGATGCGCCAATAAAACCCAAATCAAATCAAATCAAACCCATTGGAGTTTGTAACCTTCATGCGGCCCTCTTCCCTGGGCGAGAGGCAAACTGATTTTACATATTCTGCTTTCTTCTTTGTCTCAGTATGTCTGACCCAACGACGTCCCGCCTCAGCACACTCGAGACCTCCATGCGCACGATGGAGGTGGACATAGGAAATATGTCCACCTTACTACAGGATCTGTTGGCAGACAGGGGCGCACGCGCTCTTGCGCCCACCACATCGTCCTGAGCAAGTGCACCGTGAGGAGGTTGATTCTTCGGGGGCAAGACGAAGTAATAGAGGAAGTACCCCAGGACGAGCTGCTGGCATACCAGATACCCCCAGTTCAGTTTGAGGGCCCTTCAGGCGATGCCGCAAGAAACGCGTCAGAGGAGCCTGGGACAGCTTTTCTGCTACGCCAGACTATTCCGGGGTCCGTAGCCTGCCCGGAAGCAGTACTCAGCTTCATCCAAGAGTAATTGGACAAGTGAAGGCCGTACGGAGCGGTGCAAGGTAGCCAGGAAGACCTCTCTCGACCTGGCTATGGCATCCCTCCAGCCGCCGGCTTGATCGGGAGATCAAGGAGTTCGGTGTCCGTAGACACCTCAAAATAAATGCTTCAAGGGACCGCACCCTGAAGTCTCTACAAGCAGCGCTGCTTGCGGTGCTGCGACCCATGGCAAACCTTCTTGCCGAGGCAATACAAGGGCCCCCTGCAAAGTCATCTGTCGCCAAGCACCTGGGAGGGGCCATCTCTCTCCTGGCCCAGGCAAACTCGCTGGCTCTCTCCGAGCGGAGGGAGTCGGCACTAGAGAGCTTTCCCCCTGCACTGAAGTATTTGGTAGACAACCTCCCGGAGCCTACAGGAGAGGATGCGGGGAGGCTTTTTGGGCGAGCATACCTCTCGCGCCTCCAAGAAAATGCCCAGGTGTGGCAGTCTTTTGACTCTGCTCTGGAGTCCTCCACCAAGCGGCCTACCACGAGCAGCCAGGGCACTGCTCCACAGAAGAAGGCACATACGTTTGTGCCAGACGCTGGTGCTTCATCAGCAGTGACACCGAGGCCCTTTCTCCTTGGCCTCCCCCTGGCTGGTGGTTCCAGGGGGCGAGGCGTGTTCTACAGAGGTAGAGGTAAGTCATTCCACCCTTACCAAGCCACAAGCAACATTACACATGCAGGCAGGTCGAATAGCACGTTGCATGGAACATGGGAGAACAATAACGGACGACCCCTGGATTCTTCACTGTGTCAGGGCTACACACTCGACTTGCTGTCAACCCCTTGCCAGCTAAGGCTAACGCGCTGCCCCGACCTTCAGCAGCTCAGAGGTCCCTTGTCGACCAGGAGATCAAGGCCCTACCGTCGAAGGGAGCAGTGGTTCCGGTCAGCCCCACACGAAACCAGTTCGTTTCTTCCATCTTCCAGGTCTCCAAAAAGGAGGGGGGTTGTCGGCCAGTTCTGAACCTGAAACCTCTTAATGCATTCCTTCGATACGAGCATTTCAAAATGGAAGGGTGGCATACGGTTCGGTCATTGATCCTCAGCAAGGATTTCTTGACTCGCATAGACCTCCACGACGCGTACCTTTCAGTCCCTGTCCATCCGAAACACAGGAACCTTCTCTGCTTCGAGTGGGGTGGCCTACGTTCCGTTGGGAAGTTCTCCCCTTCGGCTTTGCATCGGCTCCACGGGTCTTCACAAAGCTCCTGAAACCAGTCATCGCGTTCTTTCGTTCCCAAGGCTTCCGCTTGGTGATATATATAAACGATATACTTCTCATGCATCAGAGTCCCCTACAGCTCTCACAGCAGACTTACCAGGTAATGCTTACTCTGCATACCCGGGTTTCCAAGTAAACAGACCAGAAGTCTCAAATCCTACCCTGTCAGTCACTGCAGTTTCTGGGCTTCATTGTCAACACCCAGACCATGCCTATTCAACTCCCATCGAGAAGAAAGAACGTATTTTGTCCCAGATCCGGTCTCTTCTCGCAAACCCAGGACCTCAACCGCGGGAACTCTCTCGGATGTTAGGCACGCTCAATTCAACGGTACTAGTCGCGTTTCCAACGCCGCTACACTACAGAGCCCTACAGCAATCGCAGAAGGTAGCTCTGCGCACGGGTTCCTATGAAACAACTGTGGCTTGGACTCCTGCATCTACGGAGGAGCTCATCTGGTGGAGAAGAATCTCCCGCACTGGAGCGGTCGGTCCCTCCTAGACGAACAGATTGTCTTGCTGATTCAGTCGGACAGTTCACTTCTTTGCTGGGGATCGGTTTGCAGAGGTCTTCATGTGGACACCTATGGTCGCCCCAAGACTGCAGGCTTCACATAAACGACCTGGAGCTCAGGCGGCACTCCTAGCCCTCCAAACATTTGCGAAAGATTTGCGGCAGGCGTCGCGTGCTGATTCAGATGTGACAACACAGTCGCGATAGCTGCGATCAACAAGCTAGGAAGCGCACGCTTTGCAACCTTGTCTTCCTAGCACTCCAAATTGGGGTCCTGTGCTTCAGAAAGGAGTTAACAGTCAGAGCGGAACTACATCCCAGGGAAACTGAACGTCCAGGCAGACTGGGCAACGAGGGTGGATCACGACAGCAGCGGCTGGAAACTCGATTCAGACCAGTTCGACAAGGTAAGTTGCCTTTGGGGCCCGTTTCAGATAGACTTATTTGCAGACTCCACAAATTTCCAAATCCCAGCCTTCTACAGTTGGAATCCGGACCCTCTGTCTCAGAGGGTGGATGCTTCACCAAGGGATTGGACCAACGCATCAACTATGCTTTCCCCCTTTCGTCTGGTGGGGAAATGCCTCCAGAAGCTGAGACAAGCCAGGACAACGTTGGTCCTAATTGCACCGGTCTGACCTGCACAGACCTGGTACCCAACTCTGCTTCAGGCTCTCGTAGACCATCCCAGGCTGATTCCACACCACCCACAGCTTCTTCTCAATAATGCCCAACTTGGTCACCCCTTAGTTTTGAGCGGTGGACTCCGCTTGGCAGCGTGGAAAGTCTCCAGCAGTCTTCCCCAGTCTTCGCAGTCGCTTTCACTTCACACTGCCACTCTCATCAATGCATCATGGCGCCAGGGCACCAGAGCGGTTTATGGTTCATGCTGGCGAAGGTGGTGTAGCTGGTGCAGTGCACAACAGGTTGATCCACTTCACCCCACTTTAACAAACTTCCTCAACTTTCTGAGTGAACTTCACCTTCAGGGGCTTTCTTATCGTTCAATTGGCTGTTATCGATCTGCCATCTCCCAGTCGGTTCCCCTACTTAACGGTGTGAGTTTGGGAGAGCACCACACACGTCTCGCCTACTTAAAGGCATTTCAACTCTACACCCCCGAAGGGGAGGTCCATGCCATTATGGCAAGTGAGCAAGATAACTACATACTTGAGCAGTTTAGGACCTAACTCCTCCTTACTCCTATATCTCTGACCTAGAAGCTCTTTATGCTGTTGGCTTTGGTAACGGCAGGTCGCTCTGCCGACTTTCTTGTTATCGAAGCATGCTTTAGCAAAGGCCCCGGTGGGGTGGCACTTACAACTGTTATGACACCGTAAGACCTCTCGACCTGGTCACTGCCCCAATTCTATGTTTGTTCCCAGGCTTCCCACATGGTGAGGAACTTTGTACTCTCAAGTGCTCGAGGAATACTTTAGTCGTACAGCCCCGCCTCGCCAGGGCACAGGAGCACCTATTCCTTATCACACGGCAAACCGTTTGCTCGTGCAACCGAGGACCGAATTGCCACGGATTAAGCGTACGTTCGCTTCAGCTGGAGTGGATATGAATAATTTTTAGCGAGCACACTCTACTAGAGCAGCAGCGGCCCCCACTGCTCTAGCAAGAGGGGCTTCGTTGGCAGATATCTTGAAAGTAACTGACTGGTCATCGAATCTACTTTTTACCGTTTCTTTTTACCGGCCTGCAACGCTCTATCCTTTGGGGGTGCAGGTCCTACGCTAGGCTTTGAACATGCAATGGTTAACCATGATACAACATCAACAACAACTAGATGAATGGATGATGATGATGTGGGATGTTTCCCTGCGTTGAGTGCAGGACCCTACCCCATTCCAAATGAGGTTCGTATGAGAGGATGACGTGGGAAGGAAATCCCTACAGTTCGTGAAGGAGGCCGGTAGGCCCTCAGAAAGGAAAGGAAAGCGCCAAGTGCACGGCACTGATGTCCAGGGTTACTCCCATGGGCCATGATAGTAAGTGCTGGAATGTCTGAAATTGTAATTACCAGTTTTAACGAAATGGTACTTACCTGAAGTTAAAGCGGGGATTAATACGAAGTAAATGGAAGCACTTACTATCATGGTGCTCCCACCCGACCCTCCCTGCAATCCTAACGCCTCTCCTTACACTTTCAGCGGATTTCTCGCGAGCCGTGTCGAGGTTATTCTTGCTTTGCTCAGTGAACTCTCAAGCGAAGTAGAAGCAAGCACTACAGATTCAAACGACCTGAGTTACACAAATTTGCACCCTTTAGATTGTGTTTTGCTCGGTTATGGTATTCTGAACTTCACTATCTTTGGACTGTCCTCGGAGGCTCGACGCGACCGACGTCGCCAATTCGGAAGAGGAAGCGAGGGAGGTAGGATGGGCAGTGAGGGGTGAATGATTCGTTCTTCGTGAACGAATCAATAGCATGAGCTGAGTGAATCAATTCACCCTCCCTAAAAGATTCGTTCATTGCTTCACCTTCAATGAGGGTTCTCGAAAAACTACCAAAAAAAGAGGAAACACTGACTTCAAAACATTTGACGAGGGTCGGCGCGGCGCCATCTCTGAATGCGAACCGCAACCACAGCACACATCCGCAGTGACATGCGCATGCGCGCACAGCGGTGTGGTCGTGTGGCTGTAGGGTGGGGGGTGGGGGGGGAGGCGCACAGCAGCGCGCAAGCGAGACTGATCAAATGAATCGGTCTGAACCTTTCGATGCTTTTGATTCAGTTCAGAGGCGCATGGATCACGGTTGGCTGCTGCGCTGCTGCTCCCCTTGAGTCGAGGTGACTCGTTTGCTGTGCGTTTTAGATCACTGATTCATGTAGCAGTCCGTTCGCTTCGGACAGTTCGAGTTCGAGGGAGAACCTTTGGATGGTTGTGCGGCTCACCGATTCATTGAGTGCTCCATTTGCGATAGAGGTCGTTAGGTGGTTCGGTATGTGCGCTGTGCTCGTGTGGCTCACTAACTCGTTTTCTGATCCGTTCGCTTCGCCGCGTTGGCTGGCGCGAGTGTCTGCTCGCTGAGTCCCATGCTGTGATTCGTTCTCTTCGGGCTATTCTGAGACTGTTCGTTCGCGCTTTATGGCATTATCCACGGAATGTCTGACCGCTCCTGATCGAGTGATGTGGGAAAGCGGGGCTTGGACTGTTTTGCTCTAGACTTGTTTGGTGTTTCCGCGGCTTATCCTTTACGGGGATGATCCTTTCGGTAGATTAACGAGTTAATTATATCATTAAGCGGTCTTAATAACGGTAGCAACTCCGACGCGTCCGTTCTAAAAGAGCTGCAACAGTTGCCGTGCTGCGCTGTAACCCTTGATCTTTTTATTAGATTTGTCCGTTTCTCTCGCCGTATAAAAGGCGATAAAACTGGCAACGTGAAGTAATGAGATATGCCTGAAACATGCTCGAGACTCGACTTTAATGAAAGGCGATGTCCGTAGCATATATACACTAGCGATAGCATACATTCGGTATGATTTACGTTAGAAAACGGATGGAACACGAGATGAACAGGTAATTGTAGTGAACAAAAGTGTAAACATGACGGGACTCGCGTTTTGAGTTCGAATGTTCGAGCTCTGGTTATCACATGTTCGTGGTTTAAAAACAGGATCTTCGACACCTTTGATGATGTAAGTCTGCTTCTTCGTTCTGTTATGACTTGGCCGCCTTTGAAAAGATTCGTTCGCATGGAACGCTTGTAGCTGTGACGCACACTCTCGTTAGCATCACTTGGTATAGGCGTGGATACATGTCTTTCCGTTCCCTCCACCACGCAAAGCGGGTCGCATGCTCGAGGGACGAGAGGTTCTTGCAAGTACGTGTCAACCTCTATTATTCCCCGCTGCTGTGGCATTTGCGCTCTGGGTGAGGCTTGATTGTTAGAGCGTGACCCGTAAGCTATATAACGCTAGTGGTTGATGCAGATAACGCTTTTGGAGTAGATTGTTGCAGCTTCAGATGCTTTTTCGTAACGCGTAAGCTATATAACACTACAGTTGGATGCTGCAGATAACGCTTTTGGAGTAGATTGTTGCAGCTTCAGACGCTTTTTCGTAACGCGTAAGCTATATAACGCTAGTTGGATGATGCAGATAACGCTTTAGGAGCAGATTGTTGCAGCTTCAGATGCTTTTCGTGACGTGTTAGCTATGTAACGCCTTAGTTGGATGATGCAGATAACGCTTTAGGAGTAGATTGTTGCAGCTTCAGATGCGTTTTCCGTATGCTCCAAATACTCCAATTTGTTTTAATGATCCTGACGTGTTGGCAAAGAAGTCGCACAACAAAATACTTTCGAAGCCAACACGTTGGGACAGTCCTACGACACAGTGGCTTAGTCGGTACTCGGGAGCCATTAGGCGAGTCGTCGCCTGTGTCGTATTTTGTAGTAAATTGTTTGCAGCTTTCAGATGCTTTTTTCGTAACGCGTAAGCTATATACCGCTAGTTGGATGATGCAGATAACGCTTTTGGAGCAGGTTTGTTGCAGCTTCAGATGCTTTTTCGTAACGCGTATGCTATATAACGCTAATTGGATGATGCAGATAACGCTTTAGGAGCAGATTGTTGCAGCTTCAGATGCGTTTTAGTAACGCGTAAGCTATACAGTCAACCCTCGATTTATGAACCTTCGATTTATGAATCCCCTCGTTTTATGAACACGAGCACTGGGAACCAAACTTTTTCCATTCATTTTTCCCTCGTTTTATGAACCTCGATATTCGAATAATGAACGGAATTTCTGGGAACCAACTAGGAGTTGCCCAGCGTTTTTGCCCTCAATTTATGAACGGATCGTTCCGAGGTCAACAGAAACCTTCAAAGGGATAATTCCGTGGTCTTATGAATGACGCCTGAACGGACAAAACGTTTTCCAGGTATTGCACCCTTGGTTCTTAACCCCTCGAAATCCGAACAACAAACGGGTTTTCCGGGGTCGCACAAGGTGCGACCAAGTGTTCCTGACCTCAGTTGATGAATAAGGTGGTCGATGTCACCCGGAGATTAATAAACGGAGGTTAAAAAACCCGGAGGAAATCCGAGACCAGTCCAGTGCGAATGTTGTGACATCTCTTATTTCCGAGATTGACACAGCCGAAGGCATGGTCCAAAGCAAAATTAAACAATTTAGTATTGCATAATAAACAGAGTGTGAATGCGCTAACGTCTGTTCTTTGTGAGATTGATACAGCAGAAGGCATGGTCAAATGCAAAATTACACAATATATGGCATTATAAACACAATCCCAACTCGGAAATACTGTTGCATTTGCTCGATAGTACTCAGTTAACTGTATTTTCGATTTATGAATCCCTCGATTTATGAACGATTTTTCGGGGAACCGAGGGTGTTCATAAATCGAGGGTTGACTGTATAACGCTAGTTGGATGCTGCAGATAACGTTTTTGGAGTAGATGCAGGTTCAGATGCTTTTTCGTAACGCGTAAGCTATATAGCGCCAGTTGGATGCTGCAGATAACGTTTTTGGAGTAGATGCAGCTTCAGATGCTTTTTTGTAACGCGTAAGCTATATGACCCTAGTTGGATGATGCAGATAACGCTTTAGGAGCACATTGTTGCAGCTTCAGATGCTTTTTCGTAACGCGTAAGCTATATGACGCTAGTTGGATGATGCAGATAACGCTTTAGGAGCAGTTTGTTGCAGCTTCAGATGCGTTTTCGTAACGCGTAAGCTATATAACGCTAGTTGGATGCTGCAGATAACGCTTTTGAACTAGATGCAGCTTCAGATGCGTTTTCGTAACGCGTAAGCTATATAACGCTAGTTGGATGCTGCAGATAACGTTTTTGGAGTAGATTGTTGCAGCTTCAGATGCTTTTTCGTAACGCGTAAGCTATATAACACTACAGTTGGATGTTGCAGATAACGCTTTTGGAGTACATCGTTGCAGCTTCAGATGCTTTTTCGTAACGCGTAAGCTATATAACGCTAGTTGGATGATGCAGATAACGCTTTAGTAGCAGATTGTTGGAGCTTCAGATGCTTTTCGTGACGTGTTAGCTATGTAACGCTAGTTAGATGATGAAGATAACGATTTAGGAGCAGATTGTTGCAGCCTCAGATGCGTTTTCGTAACGCGTAAGCTATATAACGCTAGTTGGATGATGCAGATAACGCTTTAGGAGCAGATTGTTGCAGCTTCAGATGCTTTTTCGTAACGCGTAAGCTATATAACGCTAGTTGGATGATGCAGAAAACGCTTTAGGAGCAGATTGTTGCAGCTTCAGATGCTTTTCGTAACGCGTAAGCTATATAACACTACAGTTGGATGTTGCAGATAACGCTTTTGGAGTAGATCGTTGCAGCTTCCGATGCTTTTTCGTAACGCGTAAGCTATATAACGCTAGTTGGATGCTGCAGCTAACGTTTTTGGAGTATATTGTTGCAGCTTCAGATGCTTTTTCGTAACGCGTAAGCTATATAACACTACAGTTGGATGTTGCAGATAACGCTTTTGGAGTAGATCGTTGCAGCTTCCGATGCTTTTTCGTAACGCGTAAGCTATATAACGCTAGTTGGATGATGCAGAAAACGCTTTAGGAGCAGATTGTTGCAGCTTCAGATGCTTTTTCGTTAGGCGTACGCTACGTAAAGCTAGGTGGATGCTGCAGATAACCCTTTTGGAGTAGATTGTTGCAGCTTCAGATGCGTTTGCGAAACGCGTAAGCTATATAACGCTAGTTGGATGCTGCAGATAACGTTTTTGGAGTAGATACAGCTTCAGAACCTTTTTCGTAACGCGTAAGCTATATAACACTACAGTTGGATGCTGCAGATAACGCCCTTGGAGTAGATTGTTGCAGCTTCAGATGATTTTTCGTAACGCGTAAGCTATATAACGCTAGTTGGATGATGCAGATAACGCTTTTGGAGTAAATTGTTGCAGTTTCGGATGCTTTTTCGTAACGCGTAAGCTATATAACGCTAGTTGGATGATGCAGATAACGCTTTAGGAGTAGATTGTTGCAGCTTCAGATGCTTTTTCGTAACGCGTAAGCTATATAACGCTAGTTGGATGATGCAGATAACGCTTTTGGAGCAGATTGTTGCAGCTTCAGATGCTTTTTCGTAACGCGTAAGCTATATGACGCTAGTTGGATGATGCAGATAACGCTTTAGGAGCAGATTGTTGCAGCTTCAGATGCGTTTTCGTAACGCGTAAGCTACATAACGCTAGTTGGATGCTGCAGATAACGCTTTTGGAGCAGATTGTTGCAGCTTCAGATGCTTTTTCGTGACGTGTTAGCTATGTAACGCCAGTTGGATGATGCAGATAACGCTTTAGGAGTAGATTGTTGCAGCTTCAGATGCGTTTTCGTAAGGCTCCAAATACTCCAATTTGTTTTAATGATCCTGACGTGTTGGCAAAGAAGTCGCACAACAAAATACTTCGAAGCCAACACGTTGGGACAGTCTACGACACAGTGGCTTAGTCGGTACTCGGGAGCCATTAAGGCGAGTCGTCGCCTGTGTCGTATTTTGGAGTAAATTGTTGCAGCTTCAGATGCTTTTTCGTAACGCGTAAGCTATATACCGCTAGTTGGATGATGCAGATAACGCTTTTGGAGCAGATTGTTGCAGCTTCAGATGCTTTTTCGTAACGCGTATGCTATATAACGCTAATTGGATGATGCAGATAACGCTTTAGGAGCAGATTGTTGCAGCTTCAGATGCGTTTTAGTAACGCGTAAGCTATATAACGCTAGTTGGATGCTGCAGATAACGTTTTTGGAGTAGATGCAGGTTCAGATGCTTTTTCGTAACGCGTAAGCTATATAGCGCCAGTTGGATGCTGCAGATAACGTTTTTGGAGTAGATGCAGCTTCAGATGCTTTTTTGTAACGCGTAAGCTATATGACCCTAGTTGGATGATGCAGATAACGCTTTAGGAGCACATTGTTGCAGCTTCAGATGCTTTTTCGTAACGCGTAAGCTATATGACGCTAGTTGGATGATGCAGATAACGCTTTAGGAGCAGTTTGTTGCAGCTTCAGATGCGTTTTCGTAACGCGTAAGCTATATAACGCTAGTTGGATGCTGCAGATAACGCTTTTGAACTAGATGCAGCTTCAGATGCGTTTTCGTAACGCGTAAGCTATATAACGCTAGTTGGATGCTGCAGATAACGTTTTTGGAGTAGATTGTTGCAGCTTCAGATGCTTTTTCGTAACGCGTAAGCTATATAACACTACAGTTGGATGTTGCAGATAACGCTTTTGGAGTACATCGTTGCAGCTTCAGATGCTTTTTCGTAACGCGTAAGCTATATAACGCTAGTTGGATGATGCAGATAACGCTTTAGTAGCAGATTGTTGGAGCTTCAGATGCTTTTCGTGACGTGTTAGCTATGTAACGCTAGTTAGATGATGAAGATAACGATTTAGGAGCAGATTGTTGCAGCCTCAGATGCGTTTTCGTAACGCGTAAGCTATATAACGCTAGTTGGATGATGCAGATAACGCTTTAGGAGCAGATTGTTGCAGCTTCAGATGCTTTTTCGTAACGCGTAAGCTATATAACGCTAGTTGGATGATGCAGAAAACGCTTTAGGAGCAGATTGTTGCAGCTTCAGATGCTTTTTCGTAACGCGTAAGCTATATAACACTACAGTTGGATGTTGCAGATAACGCTTTTGGAGTAGATCGTTGCAGCTTCCGATGCTTTTTCGTAACGCGTAAGCTATATAACGCTAGTTGGATGCTGCAGCTAACGTTTTTGGAGTATATTGTTGCAGCTTTAGATGCTTTTTCGTAACGCGTAAGCTATATAACACTACAGTTGGATGTTGCAGATAACGCTTTTGGAGTAGATCGTTGCAGCTTCCGATGCTTTTTCGTAACGCGTAAGCTATATAACGCTAGTTGGATGATGCAGAAAACGCTTTAGGAGCAGATTGTTGCAGCTTCAGATGCTTTTTCGTAAGGCGTACGCTACGTAAAGCTAGGTGGATGCTGCAGATAACCCTTTTGGAGTAGATTGTTGCAGCTTCAGATGCGTTTGCGAAACGCGTAAGCTATATAACGCTAGTTGGATGCTGCAGATAACGTTTTTGGAGTAGATACAGCTTCAGAAGCTTTTTCGTAACGCGTAAGCTATATAACACTACAGTTGGATGCTGCAGATAACGCCCTTGGAGTAGATTGTTGCAGCTTCAGATGATTTTTCGTAACGCGTAAGCTATATAACGCTAGTTGGATGATGCAGATAACGCTTTTGGAGTAAATTGTTGCAGTTTCGGATGCTTTTTCGTAACGCGTAAGCTATATAACGCTAGTTGGATGATGCAGATAACGCTTTAGGAGTAGATTGTTGCAGCATCAGATGCTTTTTCGTAACGCGTAAGCTATATAACGCTAGTTGGATGATGCAGATAACGCTTTTGGAGCAGATTGTTGCAGCTTCAGATGCTTTTTCGTAACGCGTAAGCTATATAACGCTAATTGGATGATGCAGATAACGCTTTAGGAGCAGATTGTTGCAGCTTCAGATGCTTTTTCGTAACGCGTAAGCTATATGACGCTAGTTGGATGATGCAGATAACGCTTTAGGAGCAGATTGTTGCAGCTTCAGATGCGTTTTCGTAACGCGTAAGCTACATAACGCTAGTTGGATGCTGCAGATAACGCTTTTGGAGTAGATGCAGCTTCAGATGCGTTTTCGTAACGCGTAAGCTATATAACGCTAGTTGGATGCTGCAGATAACGTTTTTGGAGTAGATTGTTGCAGCTTCAGATGCTTTTTCGTAACGCGTAAGCTATATAACAATACAGTTGGATGTTGCAGATAACGCTTTTGGAGTACATCGTTGCAGCTTCAGATGCTTTTTCGTAACGCGTAAGCTATATAACGCTAGTTAGATGATGAAGATAACGATTTAGGAGCAGATTGTTGCAGCCTCAGATGCGTTTTCGTAACGCGTAAGCTATAAACGCTAGTTGGATGATGCAGATAACGCTTTAGGAGCAGATTGTTGCAGCTTCAGATGCTTTTTCGTAACGCGTAAGCTATATAACGCTAGTTGGATGATGCAGAAAACGCTTTAGGAGCAGATTGTTGCAGCTTCAGATGCTTTTTCGTAACGCGTAAGCTATATAACACTACAGTTGGATGTTGCAGATAACGCTTTTGGAGTAGATCGTTGCAGCTTCCGATGCTTTTTCGTAACGCGTAAGCTATATAACGCTAGTTGGATGCTGCAGCTAACGTTTTTGGAGTATATTGTTGCAGCTTCAGATGCTTTTTCGTAACGCGTAAGCTATATAACACTACAGTTGGATGTTGCAGATAACGCTTTTGGAGTAGATCGTTGCAGCTTCCGATGCTTTTTCGTAACGCGTAAGCTATATAACGCTAGTTGGATGATGCAGAAAACGCTTTAGGAGCAGATTGTTGCAGCTTCAGATGCTTTTTCGTTAGGCGTACGCTACGTAAAGCTAGGTGGATGCTGCAGATAACCCTTTTGGAGTAGATTGTTGCAGCTTCAGATGCGTTTGCGAAACGCGTAAGCTATATAACGCTAGTTGGATGCTGCAGATAACGTTTTTGGAGTAGATACAGCTTCAGAAGCTTTTTCGTAACGCGTAAGCTATATAACACTACAGTTGGATGCTGCAGATAACGCCCTTGGAGTAGATTGTTGCAGCTTCAGATGATTTTTCGTAACGCGTAAGCTATATAACGCTAGTTGGATGATGCAGATAACGCTTTTGGAGTAAATTGTTGCAGTTTCGGATGCTTTTTCGTAACGCGTAAGCTATATAACGCTAGTTGGATGATGCAGATAACGCTTTAGGAGTAGATTGTTGCAGCTTCAGATGCTTTTTCGTAACGCGTAAGCTATATAACGCTAGTTGGATGATGCAGATAACGCTTTTGGAGCAGATTGTTGCAGCTTCAGATGCTTTTTCGTAACGCGTAAGCTATATAACGCTAATTGGATGATGCAGATAACGCTTTAGGAGCAGATTGTTGCAGCTTCAGATGCTTTTTCGTAACGCGTAAGCTATATGACGCTAGTTGGATGATGCAGATAACGCTTTAGGAGCAGATTGTTGCAGCTTCAGATGCGTTTTCGTAACGCGTAAGCTACATAACGCTAGTTGGATGCTGCAGATAACGCTTTTGGAGTAGATGCAGCTTCAGATGCGTTTTCGTAACGCGTAAGCTATATAACGCTAGTTGGATGCTGCAGATAACGTTTTTGGAGTAGATTGTTGCAGCTTCAGATGCTTTTTCGTAACGCGTAAGCTATAACACTACAGTTGGATGTTGCAGATAACGCTTTTGGAGTAGATCGTTGCAGCTTCAGATGCTTTTTCGTAACGGGTAAGGTATATAATGCTAGTTGGATGATGCAGATAACGCTTTTGGAGTAGATTGTTGCAGCTTCAGATGCTTACGTACCATAAAATGCCCTCCGCCCAAAATACCATACAATAAAAATTCCGCAAAAAAGCATAGTGGTGTAGTAGTCATTGCGGAGTCGGACGATGTGTGGAGAATTCATTACTGAAAGATCCACTTGACACAGCAAACAAATAGAGTAACCTGCCTTTCCAGATCGGGTGCCGGAAATGCGAAAAATGATTAAGGAAGAATACGTTGTTCTTCACAAGCAATTATGACAATGTTGGATGCACTGAAATTATACACTGCCTATTTACACACAGTATTGCCGCCTTTGCTCACAGCTTGTACTTGAAAAAAAGAAACAGAAAAATCGGAGAAAAACAGCTAGCGGACATTATTGACAATGGATAGCTTCGAGTATGCTTCCTTATTGTGACTCCTAAAGAATTAAAATGCCGCGGAGTTTGTACTTAATCTCTCTATTTTTTATGTGTCACTATTTAACTTAGTGCGAGAATTAAGGCCCAGTTCACACCAAGTCCGGATCACACTATTGCGCTGTAATGCGTGCGCCAGTGGGTTGCCATAGTAACCAACCGGTGCGTGGCCCCGCGTATCATATGCCATCATATAGGCCGCGCTCCAGGAAGAAGACGTAGAATGTCGATGGGAACGTTAAGTAGCAGCTCTATCCAACGCGCTCGGTGTACTCTCCCCTCGTACTCCGGTGCCTCTACTAAATGGTCTTTCAGGGCCACGAGCGCGATACACTCCCCAGTGAAGTTTCCGAGGCGTATCATTGGTTTTCCGACGTCCCCTTCCCCCGTACGTCACGGGTCCAGAGCAACACTTACGCACTCCGACCTGCAAGCTGGAGCGTGAGAGTGCATCAAAAGCGCCACGCTCCGGAAAAGGAGTGATACCGTTGAGTATGTAGAGGAAGTGGTGTTCCTCTACATGAGTCCTGACCGGCGATGAGGGAATGTCCCAGCGGGCAGATGATCGTGGCCTCACGCTAGGACGGTGCTGGTAGAACTGGCTGCAAGGGGCAGTGGCACGCGGCAGCACTGCCACGTCTTCATAGTCATCCACGTGCCGCCACAAGTAGAACGGCGGCGCTCTGGACTCTGGAGAGACTGTACTCTGCAGCAGGCAGGCTGTTAATATTGTCAGCGGTATTTGAAAGCTTATTCCGAAAGAAGCGCCCGCATTGCAAATTTTACGTGCGACAGAAAACCCTGAACAGTTTATAATCACGACTGAAGCTACGGGGAAATAGGGTGCCAGAATATGGTAGCTCCCCCTGCAGAGGAAGCTCGTATTGAGTCACCCTACGGTGAAAACACACGGTGCGACGCCTGGTGCGAAATAATCTCCCATTCGTCGAACAACAATATTAACCCCACCCCGACCCTCTATATAGACCTCTACCAGAGAAACGTCATCATGACGTTGGTAGACAGACCGAAACCGAAACAACTGGGAAGGGGAGGACTGGGTTCCACGAATGGGCACTCGTTCGCTGCCGCTGATTGAAAGAAACGCAGGAGCGAAGGTCGCGTCTCTTTCAGGGACCATATTAATTCCCCCAATACCGCGCGTGGTCTTTCGGGCGCGACCTTGTAAGTTCCTAACTCCGAACGTATATCAACACTACCAAATTAGTCGCGCTCTCGAGCACTATGACGTCATTTTTTTACAAACAGGGAGAGGTCTATTGGATAAGGGCCAGCTTTGACTTGGCGACGAACGACACGACGTCGTAAGCGGGTGGCGGAAATAGACGCTCATTAGTTAAACCAGTTTGATATTGTTCAATGCGTTGTTCACAAATAAAAGGTGGAATAGCTTTTTGTTTGGTCTACCTCAAAGAGGCATATGTTTTGTTGATATTTTGCCCTCGTTTACTCGGCACAAGTGCGCCCGGATTGTGTTGGAAATTTCCAGCAGTTTTTCTGGCGGCACTTCTTACAATTGAGTGGTTTTAAAACTATTTTTCAGGGAAAACACTGAAAGAAACCCACGTAGAACCCACGTTCAGGTTTCGTTCTTCATGCATGTCGTCCACCATCTTGCCTGCCTCTACGCCTCTTTCCTCTTCTTTTTTGTGTCTTCTCCGCGCTGTAAGCGCACATAGTATGCCAACACGCTGCGCCATCTGCGCATTCTTCTATCCCTCATTGCACTAAAATGAAATAGCTTCGGAGCTACAGCGTTCATAACGTCCTATTTCCCCCCAAAGAATGGACATAGTGTTGGACAATGGACGTGTTGCAGCCTTATCACCAACGCCCGCGTAAAATGGCGGCGCTAGACTCAGGCTCAAGATCACCAAAGACGATAAGAAGGAGTGGCTTTTTTAAGTCTGGCTCGCATTTCCGTTGACAGTTCCCGACAGCATTCCTGGCGACTGAACTGAGCCTTTCATGGAACAGAACATGGAACATTTCATTCTTATTCTTGCTTCTAGGTTTCTTCTATTCCTCTAATCTTGCTGTATGGTAATTTTCACAGATGTTCCTTCTGCAAGGACCTCCTACGAAATTGCCCAGGAAATCTTCCACCAAAGCTGAGTTGACAGTTCCCGACAGCATTCTTGGTGAGCGAACTGAGCCTTTCATGGAACAGAACATGGAACATGGAACATTTCATTCTTATTGTTGCTTCTTGGTTTCTTCTATTCCTCTAATTTTTCTGTATGCTAATTTTCACAGATGTTCCTTCACGGCAATATGTTCCTTCTGCAAAGGCCGCCCACGAAATCTTCCAAAGTGGAGTTGACAGTTCCCGACAGCATTCTTGGCAAGATGTTCCTTCCACCACCTATCTTTGTGCAGCTTCAGATGCGTTTTCGTAACGCGTAAGCTATATAACGCTGGTTGGATGATACAGATAACGCTTTCGGAGCAGATTGTTACAGCTTCAGATGCGTTTTCGTAATGCTCCAATTTTTTTTAACGATCCCGACGCAGAGAAAAAAGTACTGCGATGCAGACACGTTGGGACCGTCTACGACCATAGGTGGGTATTTTCCAGCGGCCTCACTCATCCTCACCTCACGAAGCACAGACTTTATTGGCCTCACTCACCCTCACCAAATCTTCTCACCAGTAACTAAACCTCAGTCACCCTCACCCTCACATTCCATTTTAAATTTTGCCCTCACAAACCTCATCTCAGGGCATCGGGATCCCGAGAGGCCTTATCATCCTCATCCTCACATGCCTTCACCTCATGAGGCTATTCGCAACCCTTATGGCCTCACGTATCTTCACCTCATGAGGTCCTCATCCTCACGTGTCCTCATGTCCTCACGCGAACCCTAGGCCCATGTAAGGGCCCTCATGTCCTCACGGGGCCTCACGTACTTTCGCCTAATGAGGACCCACATGGCCTCACGAGTCCTCATTCTCACGTACCCTCACCTCATGACGGCCCTTATGGTTTCACGTACATTCTTCTCATGAGGACCCTCATGGCCTCACGACCCCTCATCCTCACGAGTCTCGCCTCGTGAATACCGTTATGGCGTGACGTGTCTTCAAGT
The DNA here is from genome assembly GCF_037126465.1 of Ornithodoros turicata. Taxonomy (NCBI): domain Eukaryota; kingdom Metazoa; phylum Arthropoda; class Arachnida; order Ixodida; family Argasidae; genus Ornithodoros; species Ornithodoros turicata. The sequence goes on along the minus strand of NW_026999378.1, from coordinate 7,085 downwards.
CACTAGTAGGCACATAAGCCTTAAAAGAACTTTCCTTCATGTTCACCTGACACGTCGGCGTTGAACTACTGTGTCAGTAGTTGGTACTAATGATACTACGCGGCATTCAACTGCTTAAGGGTTTCGTCGAGTGATTGGATAAATTTGGTAACAATTGCTACTGTCACAGTGAGATATAACGTTAGTGTTTGGCATCAGCAAAGAGGAGCCCGAACCCATCACCTCATCTGTGAGGTGCGTCACGGACCGTCAGGACTTCACGACCTCATCCGTGAGGTCCCTCACGAAAGGCCTCACAGCCTCATCCGTGAGGTCCCTCACGAAAGGCTTCACAGCCTCATCCGTGAGGTCCCTCACGAAAGGCTTCACAGCCTCATTCATGAGGTTCCTCACGAAAGGCCTCATGGCCTCATCCGTGAGGTTCCTCACAAAGGGCCTCACGGCCTCATCCGTGAGGCTCCTCACAGACTTCGTTGTACCCTCACGTATTGATGGCCTCACGACGACTGGCCTCATGAGGGCCCTCACAGTGGGCCTCATGAGGGACAATGCCTCACGACTGTCCTCGTGAGGAACATTCAGCGTGGTCTGGCCTCACTCACCCTCACCTCATCGTCGTGAGTTGAGGGTGAGGCGTTCTCATGAGGGTCCTCATGAGTGAGGACGCCCAGCTATGTCTACGACACAGTGGCTTAGTCGGTACTCGGTAGCCACTAAGGCGAGTCGGCGCCTGTGTCGTATTTTGGAGCACATTGTTGCAGCTTCACATGCTTTTTCGTAACGCGTAAGCTATATAACGCGAGTTGAATGCTGAAGATAACGCTTTCGGCTCTTGTCGAGTGAGGACGTGTTTTGGGAATCTCCTAACCTCGTGTTAGCGCCTCCCAGCCTTAACAGCCCTTTTCAGGGCTAAGTGCCTCGTTCACCCTTTTGCGTTTTTTCTTTTTTCTTTTACAGGAATGGACCTGGAACCGGATCCCGCCATGCTGCTACCGCAGGCGACCCCGTCGCGGGACCACGTGGCAGCGAAGGGCCCCCCGTCCACGCCAGCGAAATGTCCAAGGCGAGTTTCTCCTGACGACGTTTCTTTCCGTTCCAGATCCCGCAGCACAAGCGCCACCAGCCACCTACAAGACGACGACGACGGCTTCGTCACGGTCGTGTACAAGAAGTCACGAAAGGCCGGCATCCCAGTGGTCTTCACGCCCGTCGACCCCGAGGTAAGTCTCCTCAACACTGACCCGAATCTGATTGCTGCGCAGGTACTCAATCCACGCAGGAACGGGTGAGGAATCACCGTTTCGCGCGGAACGGCAGCCTGACCGTGACCGTCGCATCGCTGCAAGCTGCCAAGGCCCTGCTCGGCGTCACGTGCCTCGGAACCACCGCCGTCACCACCCGGATCCCGGAGTCCTACGCCAGGAACGTGGGAAAGATCGTCGGCGTCAACTCCAGCTACACGGACGCCCAGCTGCTGGAGTACCTGCGACCCTTCGGAGCCATCGACGCCCGCCGCCAGCTACGCTACCGCCCGAACCCGGACGGCACAACGAGCAGCGTCGTCGTCACCTTCAAGAGCGACGTCGCCATGCCCGAGGAAGTGCCGCTAGGCTTCAACAAGTTCAAGGTAAGCGAGTACTTCTCACCCACCCAGTGTTATCGTTGCCAGGGCTTTGGGCACGTTGCCAAGTACTGCCGTCGGTCGGAGCACTGCCGCGCATGCGCCAGGAGCCACGCCTTCAAGGACTGCACGACGCGGAAGGAGCAACGGTGCGGCAATTGCGGAGGTCCCCATCCAGCCAGCTTCGGAGGATGCCCCAGGAGGAAGGCCGCCATCGCTGCTGTGAAGACGGAAGCTTGCGAGGTCCGCCCGTCCCGGAGCGGCCGCATCAACCCTGCCGTCGTGAAGCCAACGCGCCCAGCACCCGTCCGCAGCGCCGACGCCTTCCCAGCACTGCCGAAGCCAGCGGCCCCTGCCAAGAAGCCTGCCACAGCCAAACCGGCCTCAGGTAAGATTCCTGACACTAATGCTACCCCCAGTGTTTGGGATCTGCCCAGGGACCCTGCCCCGACCCAGAGACCGCCGCCGCCTGCCGCCAACAGACCCCCGCGGACGACGGCGGCCCCTCTCAAGCCTGCTGTACAGGAAGCTGCTGCCAAGCCGGAACCTGCACCTCCCCAGGGCACCCAGCTGGTGATGATGTTGGTCCCCCTGCTCATCACAGCCTTCCGTGCCATGCTGGCTGCCATCCCAGCTGCCAGCAACATCCCAGAAGTCCAAGCCTTCAAGGTAATGGAACCAATGCTTACCAGTCTGCTTTCTACTTTCAGTTATGGACAGTAAGCCCCACCGGAGCCAACAACCTACCGCACCCGCCTTCCCCCGCGTCCTGCAATGGAACTGCGCCGGACAACGACCCAGGATGGCCGAGCTCAAGCAACGCCTCTCCAAGACCAGCTACAGCGTCATCTGCCTCCAGGAATGCAACATCCCGGACACGATGGGGCTACCTGGCTCCATTATGTACACCTCTCCCAGCATACCACACTTCGGCCACGGCTGCACGGCAGTCTTCGTCGCAAGGCACCTGGCACAAACCCAGCTGCCCACAGACCAGCTGTCGTCAGCCGTGATTGAAGTCACAGCTGTAAAGGTAAGTTTTGGAAATGACTCACTCACTGTCGCCTCTGCTTACATCCGTCCCACCTACGCGGTTACGGTGGACCAGATACCTGACGACTTCCTGCAGCAAGTGCAGTCCTCCCTGCCAGGCCCTCTGCTTCTCTGCGGTGACCTCAACGCGCACCATCCGCTTCCCGATCGACGTGACCCTGGCCTACAAGCCCCGAAGCGACGGACCACCATCGTCGTGTGGGACTCCTTCCGAGCCTGCCTGGACGGATCTCCAGCCTTCCAGGACATCTGCGTGGACATCAGGACAGCCCTGGCCGCCGCAACCAAGTCCGGGACTGCGCCAGCAACCGGACCCAAACCTGACCTGAAGTACTTCCGGCTGTGTGCTGCGAGGCGCCGCGCACAGAGGGCCCTGCGTCGGAACCACTCCCCCAGGCGTCTGACGGCTTACCGACGAGTTTCCGCCGCCCTGCGCAGATACGCGGTCACGCTGCAGCGCTCCCAATGGAAGAGTTCTCAGCCTCCCTGACCAGCAGCACATCGGCCCGGAAACTCTGGTCTGTCGTCAACGCCCTGGGGGGGAGGAGGAAGGCGAACCCCTTCAGCTCCATGGCTCTAGCCAAAGGGGTCTCCCTTGAGGAGCTGGCAGAGGACTTCGCCGACCTGTTCGGCGCAGGGAGGGACGTCCCCTCCACGGCGGCGCCTCCGGCATCCCCCACGGACATGGACCACCCCTTCACGGCCGGAGAACTGCGCTTCGCCCTGGACCCCTGAAAGCCAAGTCAGCCCCTGGGATGGACGGACTCACCTACCAGTGCCTGCGGAACCTACCGGACAAGACAACTACACGGCTCCTGGATTCCATCAACCAGTGCTGGGACCACAGCATGCTACCACCATCCTAAAAAGAGAGCGTCATCGTGCCGATATTGAAGCAAGGGAAGCCCCCGGGCGAACTGAGCTCCTATCGACCGATATCGCTCACATCATGCTTGGCTAAGTTGACAGAGCGGTTGCTACATCGCCGCATTACATGGCTACTTAATTCCAAGTTCTTTTCCCCCTGCATGACAGGTTTTAGACGCAACCTTTGCTGCCAGGACTCTGTGCTGGACCTGGTCTCGGACGTGAACGCCGCCGCCCAACGCAAGTGCAGAACGGCAGTGGTGTTCTTCGACATCAAGGCCGCCTTCGACAGCGTCCCCATCAACACCGTCATGGACTCCCTCGTCGACCCTGGAATCGGAGGCGAGGCAGCTGCTTTCATTCACGCCTACTTTCCAACCGCTCTTTCAGGGTCCGACTGGGATCGACGCTGAGCTCCCCAGGCCCGCAGAACCTCGGTCTACTCAAGGCAGTATCCTGAGCCCCCTGCTCTTCAACCTCGTCATGGCTGGAGTTCCCAAGGCCCTACCAGCAACAACACCTCCCCTGCAACTCTCCATCTACGCGGACGACATCTGCCTGTGGACCAACGGCAAGGACCCCTGGAAAGTGATGAAGACCATCCAGAAGTGCGTGGACGCTACGACCGAGTACATCCGTGGCCTGGACTCACCCCGTCAGCCGAAAAGACCAGGGTCATGCTGCTTGGTTCCACGGCAAACTGGTGTACGCTGCCCGAACCGATCCTGATGGAAAACACACCACTGGAACAGGTACGTGTCCACCGTTTTCTAGGAGTAACCTTGGATTCCAGGTCTTCCTGGGCGCCACTCGTCAAGGCCTCCAGACCCGATGCAAGACAACCCTGAACGTGACCATGCGACTCAGCGGACGGCACTCCGGCTGCCCCCAGAGGACCCTCCTGACCATCCACAACGCCACCACAGCCGCACGGATGCTGTTCGGACTCCCCTACGCCAAGCCCAGCAGATCACGCTGGAATCCCTGGAACTGCTCCACCGTCGCGGACTGAAGCTGGCTCTCGGACTCCCACCTGGGATGCGGAACGTCGCCGTGTACGCCGAGGCTGCCGCTCTCCCTCTCCAACTACGAGCCACCCAACACCTGCTGAACCAGCTCACCAGACTGAACAGGACAACAACCGGAAGGGCGCTACTGCAGCGTCTAAGGGACCGACAACGGAGCCGTTTTTCATGTACACTTTTCACGCAGGACCAGCTGTTCCAGCCCATCCCACCAGTTCCCAGTCCAGATGCTCCATGGAGGCTCCTCGGGACCGCCATCCGGACAACACTGCCAGGCCTGCCGCGGAAAAAGGACGTTCCGGATGCGGTGGCACAGTTCCTGGCCGCCGAGCGCCTTCATGAGAGCTACCAGGACTACCTGCACGTGTACACGGACGCCTCAGTCGACCCTGGACGACGCGCCTGCTCCCTGGCCTGCCACATCCCAGCAACACAGTTCTCCTGGGCCGAAGGATTGTCCGGACTCCTCTCCTCCACGGATGCAGAACTCCTGGCGATCACGGAAGCCCTGGACATCATCGCCAAGACGAGCGCCACCAAAGCGGTTATCCTCACGGACTCCCGCGGGGCTCTGTCGAGGCTAGACAACCGATATGAACACTGCCATCTTTCTTTCAGAGCACACCAGAAGCTGCAGCTCCTCCTGGCATCCGGTCATCGCATCGCGCTGCACTGGATCCCATCCCACAAAGGCATCCCTGGCAACGAGTGGCGGACTCCCTGAGCAAGCAGGCCACCACCGAGACCCTGGTCCGCCAGCACCATCTACCACCAGCCAGGCTAAGAAGAGGATCGCCCTCCACGTGCGCAGCTTCCACCCGGACAAGCCCACGGCGGATGGGACAGCACCCACCCTGCATGACGGCCGGCCTAATCAGGGACGAGGCATCGCTGCTGCTATAGCTCCGTGCGTCGTGCGCCTTCACCCGGGCGTACGGCTTCACGATCGGCCTTCGACAACCCACGCTGCGGAACCTGCGGTGTCCAGGAGAGTGTTGCTCACCTAATCACCCGCTGCAGAGATACTGCTTCTCAGAGAGATCTTCTTTTCCAGAACCTGTCCAGCGCCGGCATCTCCGACCACAGCCTGGTTAACCTGGTCTACCCCATGGCCCGCGACACCATCGCCGACGCATCCAGAGGGAGCTGCTGCAGTTCCTGAGCTCTACCGGCCTGGACACCCGCCTGTAGTTGCCTCCCTCCGGACCTCCTCCGCCTGACGCTGCCTAGGGCAGCGTAGGACCCCAGGACCTGCCAGGACACCAGAAGCCACCTTACCTGACCCCAGGACTTCTCCAGCTGCCGCCACCTTCCTGACCCGCCTTACGTCACCCACGGAATTGCCTGTACATCAAAGCCACCCCTGACCTGACCCCTAGACGACTTCTCCTCCTGCCGCCGCCATCCTGCACCGCCCTACGTCACACACGGCGTCGTTCGACCCCTTTGCACCTGCCAGACACCAATTCCACCCCTGACATGACCCTGGACCACCTCGCCACCTGCCGCTGCCACCTTGCACCGCCCTACGTCGTCGCACGACCCCATGGACCTTGCAGACACCAAAAGCCACCCCTGGACCACTTCGCCACCTGCCGCCGCCACCCTGCGCCCTCTACGTCACCCACAGCGTCGCACGACCCCCTTGGACTTGCCAGGACACCACAGCCACCCTGACCTGACCCCAGGACCACTTCTGCAACTGCCGCCGCCTCCCTCCATCGCCTTACGTCCCTCAGCATCGCACGACCCCTATGAACTTCCCAGGACACAACAGCCACCCCAGGTCCCCCGCCGCCGCCATCCTGCACCACCCTGCGTCGCCCACGGCGTTGCACAATTCCCACGGACCTGCCCCGAACCCGAGAGCCTGCCTGACCTACAAGACCTCCCCAGCAACCTTGGACTTTGCCACCCCGACGCCCCTGACTGATTCTTCTTTTTCTCTCTCTTTCCCTCCCTCCCTCCTCCCCCACCCTTTCCCAGCGGGAGAAACTTGCCGTCGGTGTTGACAGGCAGACCTCTCCCGTCTTCCTCTACGCCACTGCACTCCACTCCACGGAGTATATAATTGTTGCAGCTTCAGATGCTTTTTCGTAACGCGTAAGCTATATAACGCTAGTTGGATGATACAGATAACGCTTTCGGAGCAGATTGTTGCAGCTTCAGATGCGTTTTCGTAATACTCCAATTAACGATCCCGACGCAGAGAAAAAAGTACTGCGATGCAGACACGTTGGGACCGTCTACGACACAGTGGCTTAGTCGGTACTCGGTAGCCACTAAGGCGAGTCGGCGCCTGTGTCGTATTTTGGAGCACATTGTTGCAGCTTCACATGCTTTTTCGTAACGCGTAAGCTATATAACGCGAGTTGAATGCTGCAGATAACGCTTTTGGAGTATATGGATTGTTGCAGCTTCAGATGCTTTTCGTAACGCGTAAGCTATATAACGCGAGTTGAATGCTGCAGATAACGCTTTTCGGAGCAGATTGTTGCAGCTTCAGATGCGTTTTCGTA